>NC_142487.1:26432142-26747857 GCF_049115385.1 Moschus berezovskii | reverse complement strand
GTTCCTTCCTTCGTGCTGAGAACCTGCAGTGAAGGGTCCAAGTTAAAAAGTATTAGAAAGAGTTAAGCAGATGTAGTTAGTGCTGCCGAAGTCTAATGCTAGGAAGCAAATCCATTCCCAATAATCACTTGGGAGCTTGGTAGAAAGGCAGATTCGTGGGTCTACCCCAGACCTACTGAACTGGAAATACTGGGAATGGGACCCAGTGATCTGTGCTCTCACAAGACCTCCAGGTGACTCTGAGCACGTTAATACTTAGAACCACAGCTGTCCCCCGAGAGGGAAGTTAATTTCCTCTTTTTGGGGAGCCACTTTATTGTCAAGTCTTTTTGTTATATTAGCTTATTTTATGTCCTCATGTGACTACACAGATGTAGTCATATATATATTTTCACAAAGTTTTCTGTGTATTCACAAAGTTTTAAGAAAACTTTTCTTAAGAATGTATCTTATTGAAACGTAATTGATTTATCACGTGTGAATTTCCGCACTCCAGCAAAGTGATTCCGTTACACATATATATGCATTCTGCTCTCCTGTTCTTTTCCGTCACAGTTTATCACAGGACATTGAATACAGCTCCCTGTGCTGTACAGCAGAACCCGGTGTTCACCTGCTCCGTGTGGAACAGTTTGCCCCTGCGAATCCCAAACTCACCATTCATCCGTCCCCCACCCCCTCCCACCCTTGGCAACCACGAGTCCGATCTCTTTGTCACTCTGTTTCTGTCTCACAGATAAGTGCATTTACACAGGTATAGTTTGACTAACACTGGAAATGTAAATGTATTATTTCCAGGAATTTGCTACTCAAGTAGCAGCTGGGTGGGGGAACTGCTAGGGAATGTGGAATCTTAATTGCCACTGTGCTTCTCTCTAAGCCTCATTCCACAAGCTAGCTCATGAATTACACAGTTACACGTTACAAACCCATGACTGTAAATGGCAGTCGTGTGGGCAACTTGGGAAGAGGAGCTAATGTGGGTTTCTGCCAAGTCTACATCGCTTGTGGTTGGCTTGTTGTGGCTTCTGTTCAAATTAACTCAGACTGAAGAAAGGATGAGTAGCTTTGGTTTTGAACCACACGCTTTGTTCCCATACAGCACCCTTTATCCACTGAGATGAGAAAACACTTTTCATCCAGACGAGAGCTTATTATACCTTCCAAGATTCTCCGGCAATTCTGCTTCCCCAGCATCCAGACCAGCCATTTGTTCCTAATAAAGGGATTACTGAGATTCTCAGGTCAGTTATTACCTGCTCAGTGGCTCGGTTGTTTTGACCAGGTGATAATGAAACCAGGCCTTGGGTTCAATTCCCACACAGGCCAATTAGCTTTGCTTTTCTCCAGGAGGCCAGGTCACACTATTAAGGGTCACCAGCCTGCCTGATGGAGAAGGAAATGGCAACCCACTCCAGTGTTCTTGACTGGACAATCCCAGGGAAGGGGGAGCCTGGTGGGCTTCCGTCTATGGGGTCACACAGAGTCGGACACGACTGAAGTGACTTAGCAGCAGCAGCAGCCTGCCTGCAGATGCTGCCATACATTTGTGACATGAGCCACTGCTCACACAAGGGGCCGGACAAGGTCAAGCCGCATGAAGTCCCCTGCTCAGAATACTGAATCTGAGAGCTTGGCTCAAGAGAATGGAAGTAAAGTGACAATAAAAAGACAAATTGTGTAACCTAAGAAAATCGAGGGCCTGAAGGCAGGAGAGGGTCCATGGTTAGGGGAAGGAAGGAACTGTATTTGAGGTGGGGACTGGCTTCACTCTGCTCCTTCATATAAACGGTCAGGGTAATCGGAAGCTTTTTAATATTCTCAATTGTATGTTGTTTTTACGATATCTGGAGCTATCTTTAGAGCATTTCACATGTTAATAAATAAAGTTATTCCCTTTGCTGATCTGATGGAACAGTCAGAGCAGTCCCTTAAAGGTGAGGGCAGGGACTTCCTTGGTAGTCTAGTGGTTAGGACTCTGCATTTGCAATGCAGTGAGTACAAGTTCCATCCCTGGTCCAGGAACTAAAGTCCTGCATAGTTCATGGTGAGGCCAAACTAAATTAAAATAGTACTAACTCTAAAAGAAAAAAAATTTAAATTGAGGGCAAATTTGTATGTTTACTTTCTTTCCATAACACCCCTTGCCATGCATTCTCCAGGTCCCTTTCCCCATGTCAACCAAATAAAAGAAAAAATGCTAGGCTGAAAAAGAAGAAAAAAAAATGAGCTGGGTCCAGATTACAAAAGGAACCCAAAGACCAGCCTCAACCTTCACTGAAACTCAGGATAAACCACAGCCACCTCCAGGATTATGGATTGGACCCTGGAGCTGAGCTGAACACTGTTTCATGTTATAGAAACCATAGGGGGAAAATTCCATTAACTTTTGTGAGAATGGTAGAGTTAAAAGATACAGGTTTAACCTTAAAAAACTATTGGCCATAATTGCTAATAAAGTTCTGGATCCTGTTGGTCATGATATACTAGTCTAGGTTCAGTGTGCATTTAGACAAATCTTTTCCTGAATCAAGTAAATATCTTTGTCACAAAACATAGGACGATGCTCAGTTTTAACTCCAGGTCTGGGAGGTTTGGCAACAGGACTTGATGCTTTATCACTAAAATGGGAAAGGGGAGCATGTGGATAGTTTTTAATTTTAAGAAAAGTCCTGCAGTTAATCCTGATAATGCTTGGCTGAATTATTAAACTTCTAACACTGAGAGATATAAGCATTTCTAATAGAATGATTCTCTTGGTACTGCCTCTGTGAAAGATAATTGTAGGATGTTTTCAATTTTCATATCAACATACTTTCACTGAGGTGGAGTTTCTAAAGCAAGAGAAGTGATCAACTGTTTTGGTCTCTGCAAAGACTAACTGTTGAATTTGTCTTTCATGCTGTTGGGAAATATGTCCTAAAGAATGGGACCAGTGTGTGCAATAGCTAGTTATTCAATCTGAGGTGGAATTAAATGAGATGGGCTTTCTGAAACTGTAAAAAGAGGAACAGAACAGAGCATAAAGAGATGTAATAGAAAAGCAGGGCCTGGTTAGAAACAGATGACTTTCTCAGCTCACACTGCATACAGATAAATACCGTCCCCTTAAACAGATAAATACCGTCCCCTTAAACAGATAAATACCGTCCCCCTAAAACAGACTCTCTCTGTAACTGCCCACCCAATCCATCCTATAGTACTGCCGCGCAAAGACCTTCTTGGAGCTAATCTTTTGCAATTGCTTTTGAAGTTTACAGAATGTCCTTCTGAAGATGGCAGAAAAACTTTGATCCTTGAGGGAGGAGATGCACTTTTCAAAACATTCCAGAGTCATGCAGAGCTAGGTTTGGGGGAATAAAGCAACTCAAGCAGATGATGTTGCTTGGGTCACAGTGAAGCACTGTGGATTAATAACACGATAGGATGTGCTGTGTGTGTACGTGTGCTCGGCCATGTCCGACTGCGTGCGACCCCGTGGATTGTAGGCCTCCAGGTTCCTCTGTCCATGGGATTTCCCAGGCAAGAATACTGCAGCAGGCTGTCATTTCCTTCTCCAGGGGGTCTTCCTGACCCAGGGATCAAACCTGAGTCTTGGGTCTCCTGCATTGGCAGGTGGGTTCTTTACCACTAAGACCCCTGGGAAGCCAGGGTGTGGAGAGGTGGCATTCTGTGAGTGCTCTGTGAGGGCAAAAGTCCATTTCCACGTGTGCTATTTCTGACCAAGGAGAAGGCCCTGCTATTGGATATCCACCCACGGGAAGTCCAGCAAAGCACTTGATCAAGAATAGCCCAGGTCAGCCAGGGCCCAAGAAGTCAATCACAAATCCCCAGAACCCTCAGAGCCATGCAATTCCTTAGCAGACATGGGAGCTTAAATAACACCGGTGTCCCTCGGGGTTCTGCACAAAGTTGGTACTTATTTCTGTATCAGTTGATGTAATCCAGATTTTCTTTCTGAATAAGGGCTAGAGGAGACTTTCTCTCTAGGTGCTTAATGCCACAAATAAGCTTTTATTGTTTGTATTCAGCACAGAGAAACCACAATAAAGTGACACAGAAAGGTTGTGAGACAGCAGCCAAGGCCTGGCCACACCAGCCCGGAGCCTCTGTTAAGGGGCCGCCAGTCAGAGGCGACCACCCTGAGAGCTTCCGAAGGTCTGCGAGGGAAGCACAATGCTATTTTCCCCAGAAGCAGCAAGAGGGAAGACTGCCACTGCCTCCCGCACCCTTCACCTCTAGGATCAGCGGGGACCATCCCCCACCTTGAACGGTGGCGGACTGTCCAAGGCAGACCCCACCGGCTTTTCCCGTGAAAGGCTACATGACTGGCCTCCGAGCTTCCTCACTTTTAAAATGGAGAGAGGAAGAGAATCTTCCCGAAACTTCCTGCTAAGATTGCTGTGAGCATCCACTCGACGAAATGGGTAGAGGTAAGCTCTTTCACCCAAAACTTGGATTACGGAAAATACTTACTAACACTAGTAGTTATTGTTCGTTTTAATTAATCTTTTATTAGAGTATAGTTTATTTACAATGTTGTATTAGTTTGGCTATTATTATTTGGAGGATTTCAAAGATTACTTTTGCCCTTTGTCATAAATTTCAGGGAAACTTCTTAAAAGTTAACAAGACATCTCATTTTCAGTTGCCCTGCTTTCTTCCTATAAATTTTATTTTCTCTTTCATCTTCTTTACTGTCTTTGTACCTAACAGTGCCAATCTGGTATAAATAGTTTCCTCTGTCCTCTGTAAAGTCACATACAGAATGGATTAGTTGAGCTAAGATATTTTCACCAAGTTTTAAAATATTCAGATGAAACCCAAACTGGAACAAATATGAAGGGTCCTAGCTTGCATCAGAAGTAGCAAACGAGAATGCTCTCTTGTAAAAGGCTCTTCCACTAGTGTTCATCAAAGAATAAACATATATTGGGACTTCCTTAGTGGCCCAGGGGTTAAGAATCCGTCTTCAGACTCATGGGATGAGGGTTCGATCCCTGGTCAGGGAACTAGATCCCACCTGCTGAGGCTGAAGGTTCACGTGGCACACCTAGAGATCCTGCACACCGCAGCTAAAGAGATCTGACATGAAGACCAAAGGTCCCGTGTGCTGCGGCTCAGACCCAGCTCAGCCAGATAAATGAACCTTTAAAATACATACACACGAACAGACATGTCTATTGTTCCACAGGGATCAACTCAAATAATCTATGGCCTCACGATCAAAATATTGGGGAAGGGTGTGGTAGATTAAAAAACCCTACCAATGCACAATTGCTAACAAAACTCCTAAGCAGGAGTTCGATGTCTTAGGAGGAAAGATAATTGATGACGTCGAAAAGAAAAGCTAGCGTGGGGACTGGCCATGCATCCTCTGAGTGTTGTACAACGTCCGCCTGCAGGAGCCGCTGTGAAGAGCAGCTTTGTTCTTCCCTGGAAAAAAACTTCCCCTCCTTCCAACTTCGCCATGTGCCTTCCACCCCCACCCCAGCCCACCTCTCCCGACCTCCACCTCCCCAGTATACCCTTGAGTCTCGAACCTGCGTGTTTGAAGGTGCTGGCATCCTCCAAAGCCCAGGTAGGCTGGTGAATGCTCAGGGGCTCCCTTAGAGGCGGCTGGTGGCCTTTGGTCGCCTTTGCTTGTAGGAGGTTTAGCAAGTTCCTTGTCGCTTCTTCCCACTGGATGGACTCCCTCAGCTGTTCCTTCAGGCTCTCCTCCTCATGAAGTTGTGGGGACTCTGCCGCACTCTTTTTTCCCATTAAGTGTCCTGTTCAAAAGCAGAATGGAGAAGGAAATGGCACCACACACCAGTGTTCTTGCCTGGAGAATACCGTGGTCGGAGGAGCCTGGTGGGCTGCCGTCTATGGGGTCACACAGAGTTGGACATGATTGAAGTGACTTAGCATGCATGCATGCATTGGAGAAGGAAATGGCAACCCACTCCAGTGTTCTTGCCTAGAGAATCCCAGCAGCAGCAGCAAAAGCAGAAACCATACACAGCCAATATTTTATAATAACTAGAAATGAAGTGTAACCTTTAAAATTATGAATCACTATCTGTACATCTGTAACTTACAAAACATTGGATGTCAATTACACCCCAATTTTAAAAAAGGATGTTCAATGCCACATTCATAAAAAATAAAATAAGCACATACTCTGGTTCCAAAAAAGAAAAAAATCAACTAAACCAAAGGCCGCATGCCGTTAATTTAACCCAGGGGAATGAATGAACGAGAAATTAAAAAGGCACCAACTGTTTTTGTGCTTCTTCCTCCTAAATGTGATACAAATTGCACTTTATTAGTAGGAGGAGTTAGTTTGTAAACAACTGACAGATTTTGCTCCCAGCTCAAAATCCCTAATGAAGGGACAGAATTCAGAACCACAACTCAGGAGCCCTGGGTCTTGTCCCTCTGCTCACTAGCCAGGTAACCTCTCTCAAGTCATTTTGCACCCCCAGCCTTCAATGTTATCAACCATAAAATGAACGTGTTGGGTCACATGACATCGAAGGAACCTTCCATATAGAAAATTCTATCACCAGTTCTGTGTGCGTAGAATTCTATTCCCAGCTAAAGGATGGCATTTGAACATCTTCCCCAGTCAATTTTGAATTTCTCCTGAAAAGTCTCCATGCTCTTCTTTGTATGATTAAAAAGGTGTTGCTTTCCTCTTATCTGTACCAAAGGAATTTTTCATTTAAACTTTCTTAGAATTTTAGCTGAGACTGAACCTAAAATTGCACCTAGAAATTACAGTTGGTAATGAAAAATAAATTGAAGACAAGTTCTGGCCAATGCGCTTCAGCCACTGAGATGCAGGATTTTTCTCTTGGAGGTTAAAATGGTCACAAAAGTCTATCAGTAGCTCCAGAGACGAGCATTTGCCATAAAAACAAATAAAAGTTGCTATGCAGGAGGCCAAACCAGTAAAAACACAAAAATTCATGTACGCAAATGGGGATAGCCATAGGATCAGAAGGGGTGTGAAATTTAACGACTGCATTCCTAACACTTTAGCCCATGGCTTAAATATACTAATGTTACCTTATTTACTTTCTGCAGTTGATTTTCCTCATTTCTCTGTAATTGGATTTTGTTGTTGTTCAATTGCTAAGTCGTGTGCAACTCTTCTGCAACCCCATGGACTGCAGCCCGCCAGGCTCCTAGTCCACAGGATTTCCCAGGCAAGGATACTGGGTTGCCGTTTCCTTCTCCAGGGGATCTTTCTGACCCAGGGATCACCTGGGTCAGGTGGATTCTTTCCCACTGAGTCACCAGGGAAGTCTGCGTAACTGAGTTTTAGAACAGTTAATTTCTCACATTAATAAAACTATGGTGCATTTGATTTAAAGTTCACAAGGAAAGAGCTCTTTGTGGCTTTAGTGTTGACTGGCATTAGATGTATGCAAAGACTGTGAAAAAGGTATTGATAGACCCTGAGACCACTTGAAATGGAAGGAGGCTCCTTCCTAACAGCTCTGTGTACCTAGAGAGAAGCCCAGACCATGACTTTATTGCTTGTGGGTGTGATTTACAGTCCACCGGATGTTTAAATGCGACTGTTTCATATGACCCACACCCCAATCAATCTGATGAAAATGAGACTTGCCAAAGGTCGCACACATGCAAGTGAAGATTCTGAGATTCAAATCAGCTCGCAGTCCAGACTCTGCAGTGTTAGACTGCTTTTCAAGTGTCTTTGAACGTCCTAAGAACATAAGGCAGTTAGAAGTCATCCTGGGGCTTGGAAATAAGGATGAGGTTTACAAAAGGCTTTCGAATGTCATCAAAAGGAATGGCGATCACATATCACTATGTCATGACTCATTTTGTGGCTCAGAAAAACTGACTCTGCGCACTGAGAAGCCTGAAAATGAGGTTTTCTGCATTGCAATGTGAGTTCTGCCAAGTCGCTTAGGCCCTGACACTTCACACAATTTTAAGACTCGATTGAGGACACCGTCCCAGCTGAAGGATTGGAATCCTGAAAGGCTGGCTCCCCACTTATCTGCTTGGTGAACTTGGTGTCCGGACATGCACTAAATAACCTTGCCTTTAGCCATCAAAATGATTATGTTGCACAACTTCCCAGGAAGCAGCAAGTCACTTGGCTTTATTACTATGGAGGAAATCGAATCATGATAATGGGAAAGCAGGATTAGAATCCGATGCTCCCAAGAATGACTTCAGTTGCTCGTGTTCTTGGTCATTGCCTGTCATCTAGTTCACTTCAGTCGCTCAGTCGTGTCTGACTCTCTGCGACCCCATGAATCACAGCACGCCAGGTCTCCCTGTCCATCACCAACTCCCGGAGTTCACTCAAACTCATGTCCATTGAGTTGGTGATGCCATCCAGCCATCTCATTCTCTGTCGTCCCCTTCTCCTCCTGCCCCCAATCCCTCCCAGCATCAGAGTCTTTTCCAGTGAGTCAACTCGTCGCATGAGGGGGCCAAAGTACTGGAGCTTCAGCTTTAGCATCAGTCCTTCCAATGAACACCCAGGACTGATCTCCTTTAGGATGGACTGGTTGGATCTCCTTGCAGTCCAAGGGACTCTCAAGAGTCTTCTCCAGCACCACAGTTCAAAAGCATCAATTCTTCGGTGATCAGCTTTCTTCACAGTCCAACTCTCACATCCATACATGACCACAGGAAAAACCATAGCCTTGACTAGACGGACCTTTTTCATCTAGTTAGGATGCTGGAAATGAGAAAGGCATTCTTGGCAGTAAAGCGGAGGGACAGTGGAGATGTTTTTAGAAAGAAGGACTTCATTTTTGTCATGCTTGAATAATTTTGTGACTTTTCTAAAATAGAAGGCTAAAGTAGGCCTCCATTCTGCGGGTGATTTAACATAGACTCTTGGGACCTTGGGGGCTTCCTGGGTGGCTCAGTGGTAAAGAATCCACCTTCTGATGCAGGAGACACAGGAGATTCAGGTTCGATCCCTGGGCCAGAGGAGGAGGAAATGGCAACCCACTTCAATATCTTGGCGGGAAATCCCCTGGACAGAGGAGCCTGGCAGGCTACAGTTCATGGGGTTGCAAAGAGTCAGACATGACGGGGCCTAGCACATAGCTACATATAGCTATGGGGACCCTGTACTGAATTTCAATATTTGCCATTTTGGTGGGTGGGTATTCAGACTTCCTTCCCTAGACCACAGACCTTTTTCCTTTTCTAAGGGAAGTGCACCACCTATAACATCGCAGGGAAGCACACATCCCCTGGGTCCTAATGCACTACTTAGCTAGCGACCATCAACCAAAAATTGTCTCCATGACAACGCGGATGATATGCCCACTCCCATCTCTTCTCCCATCATCATTTGTTACATGTCCATATCACATCAATGGAGCTCTCAGCACAGACAAAAGACAGGCGCCAGAAAAAATAAACCCTCACTGGGGGTGGGGGTGGGTTTTGTCCTTTTTTATCACTTGAAAATATCACTACAATGGCAGGTTTGCAAAAGAATAAAATTTTCTTGAACTACAAACTTGAAGATTATCCTAACTTCAGACAATATCTATTAAGACAGAAAATGTTGAGTATAAGAGCTGGTTTTTCTTTCTTCTTTTGGGGGGGAAGTGATACTTCAGCTGTGTTTCACAGTGACTGGTACAGCACAGTTATGTCAACCATTCTGCAACTGAGCACCAGCATCCGGAATTTCACCCTCCACGGCACACTTCACATCAGAGTCAGAACCACAACCAGAAACACTTCAAGGGCACACAGGGGAGAGGTCCCAGTATTAGTGCTGACCTGTGTTTTCATCACACACAAGACATTTCCATGAACATCAAGCCAGGTAAGAACTGGTTAAGTTTTCAGTCTGTTAACTTCTTTTCCACGGCCACATCACGTTCCTCTCAGCTGGAAGAAGCAAATCACTTAACAAACCTGCAAATTTGTGCTGACAGCTTCTTCATGGCCAGCGATATGTGGCTTTCGTTTGCTTTAATTAAAATCAAACTGCATGTCTTCAGTGATTGAGGAGGACAGGCATTCACTTAGAACGGAAAGCCCAGTTTAAAACCATGCTTGTGATTGCTCACAGGCCAATAGAGGGCACGTTCACCCAAAGCAAACTTCTTCGCCACTGCAGAAAAAGTTGAGTCACTTTCAACTCAAATGCAACTCTACGTCACCTCCCTCCTTCCCTTCATCAACTCTGCACAACTCTGAAAAAGGAAAATGAGCGTGCTTATGAACACATAAGAGAACAAGACGATTTGGGGTGCCTCTGGTCAGTACACTTGGGAGATGGGAACGAATATATGCATACCAGGAGGGCAAGAAGGTGGGAGGAGCTGAGAGCTTGGGATGGACACATAACACTGTTGAGAGTGTGTACAAACAGATAACTAATGAGAACGTGCTGTGAAGCACACAGAGCTCTACTTAAGGCACCGCGGTGACCTGAACGGGAAGGAAATCCAAAAGGAAGGGGATAAATGTATCTTTACGGCTGACTCACTTTGTTGTACAGCAGAAACTAAGACAGCTTTGTAAAGCAACTATACTCCAATAAAAAACAGAAGGACATTTTTATTTTTAATTAACTTTTTTATTTATTTGGCTGTACCGGGTCTTAGTTACGACATGTGGGATCTAGCTCCCTGACTAGGGATCGAACCCAGGACCCCTAAGTTGAGAGCACGGAGTCTTCACCACTGGACCACTAGGGAAGTCCCCAAAATTCACCTTTAAAAAGAAACAACTTAATTCTAGCTTTCCCGCTAGCTCTCTTGTCCTGCTTTTGGCCTTCAAGGGTTACCTAACGATGAGCCTTTTTAGTACAAAAACATGTATGAGCAAAAAGAGGCTAGAAATCTGGAGGTTTCCACCTTCTCAGCCCATTGGCTGCTGGCCAGACTAGGCAATGACCACTTGATCTAAACTCCCAGGAGCCCTTTTTAAGTATTGATAGGGACAGAGTAAAGGGGCAAAATAGGTAATTAAATAGTTAACCCCACTAGGGGACTGTAAGTAGGAAAAATATGGGAGACCCCTTTGTAAGTTCACGATTACTCAAGAGAGAAGGTTTGCTTAATGACAAAACCAAACAGGCTTGCTTACAAGAAAACCATGCAACAGAAGTATGAGACATGTCCCTAAACAATACAACAATGGTGGCATGAGACCCACATCCTGCCAGCGAGCTCAGTAAGTTAATGGTCCCTAGGACATGCTCTCTGGACACACAGAAAAACAACAGTTTGTAGACCTAGTTTGACCACATAGGGACCACAGAACTCCTCTGCCCAACCTGGAGGAGGAGCTGATGGCGGAAGCATGACTGTCTACTCAAAGCAAAGAAGTTTTTCTCCCCCTCTCTGTTTTTCCTTTGATCATGAAACCATAGCCCAGTAAGGTCTTAGGGTGCAGCATTTCTCACCGGCCAACTTGTCAACCTCACAAGCATCCTTTTAAAATAAATCACTTCTTATCTATCTCTTTGAATTCTTTTCTGCACTAAGACATAAAGGGCCTGTGGAACCAGAGCTCTTCAGAACCCCCAAACACACCCAGCTGTTTCAGGATCAATTCTAGGTTTGGCTTCTTTAATACCTTCCAAGTGTCCTTCTCCCTGGGTGTGCAGGGCTTTTCACTCATCCCAATCTTGCCTTTCGATACCCGGCTCCTGGGCTTCGCTGTCCCTCAAAGATGACAGATACCTTCCCGTCTGGGGTTGAGGACTTGGCAAATGATTCCTTAAGTAGTCATGAAAACTACGCTTTTGCTACCCAGAGCTCTCCACTTCTCTGCGGGAACCCACACAAGACACAGGATCTGAGCACCTGAAGTTCTAACTTCACACCCCCCATAAAAGCATCCTAGTCTTCACACAGAGATGCTGTAACGCCTCTAAGAGTTGAATTAGCAGGTATCTTTCCAACACACCCTCCCGCCTCTCCTAAGTAGATGACTAAGGAAATCGTGAAACACACACGCCGCCTGACATCTCTCTAGACATCGACTGGCTTCCGGGGAAATGCTGGGTTCTTGTAGCTGGCTGTGGGGTGGAGGGGAGGTGTCCGAGGAAGCCGAACGCTTCGCCTCTGCTCCGCGCGGCAGAGGGCTCCCGGTTGATGTCGAAGCGGCGGGGTCGCTCCGGGCGGCCCGGGAGGGCAGCGAGTGCGCGCTCCGCGGCCCGGCGTCCAGCCCGCCGCGGACCAGCCCACCTCCAAGCCAGGAGAGCGGGACTTACAGGCGGAGGGGCAGGGGAAGGAGCGAGGTTAGAGGGCGAGAGAGGCGGAGGAAATCAGGCCTCTGGGGACAGAGACACGGGATCCGCGTGGAGACCGGGCGAGTCCCCGAGCGCGGAGCCTGCTGCATGGAAAGAGGGAAAAGAGCAGAGAAAAGAAAATCGCTTCAAGGCAAAAAAAGAAAAGAAAGACTGAGGAAATTCAGGCGGGCCCCAAACCGAGGAGGGATTCAAGCGCTGAACGGATCTGAAAGGCCGGGTGGGCGCCGCGCCCCAGGCCCACACCTGTGGCTTTGTGAGGCGCAAAGGCGCAGCCGCTCCGGGACGCCCTGGGGACCCGGATACCCGAAGTTGTTCGGGGAGAGAACCGTGCCAGGCAGGGTTGTGATTAGGTGGATCAAGGGTGGTTCAGCGAGATGCCCACGGAGGGTTATCTCTGGGATTTGGGAGCGCCGCGTGCTGGGTGGGTGTCTTGGGGAGGAGGGAAGACAGCGGGAAGGACGGCCGGCCTCCCTGGGTGCCGGAGGGCAGGGTGGGCGTTTGGGTCGAAAGGCCGGAGCAAACCCAGCCCCCCAAGGCCGAGCCGCCGGACCGCCGGGAGAGCGGAGACGCGCGCCGGCGGCGGGCGGGCCCCGCCGGGACCCGAGCGCGCGGGACACTCACCGACCGCCCAGTGGTTGCCGCGCGTGTACATCTTGGCCAGCGCGGAGGCTCTGCCAGCCGTCACCGGGGCGGCCGACCCCCGCGGCGCCAGGCCGAGGACCAGCGCCAGCAGGACGAGCGGGACCTCGCGGACGCGCATGGCCCCGGCGGGAAGCGCCCGGAGCGCCGCGGCGAGGCTGAGCCGAGAGCGCGTTGTGCCCGCGGAGGCGCGCCCAGGACCGGAGCTCGGAGCGCCGCCGCCGCCGCCTCTGCTCCGGCCCCCGCCGCGCCGGGGCTTTATATGCGAGCCCGGGCGGGCGGGGTGGGGGAGGCCCCGCCGCGGCCCCGAGCGCTCTGACGTCTCCCTGTGGCGAGAGCCGGGGCGCTGGGACCGCGGCCTCCGAACACCATCCGTCTTCCCGCCCAGCGGTGAAAAGGCCGGGGCTACTCCGCGCGCCTCTCTCTTTCCCGCGTAGACCCGCCCGCCTCCCCGCACTGGGCTCCTTTCCACCCTCGACGCCGTCGCTCCGACACAATTTAGTGAACCTCTCCTTTCCCAGCCCGGCGAGGGCGCCTCCCGGCCAGCTGCCTTCGGATCCAGCAAGGGGGAGCAAGGACGCGGCCGCCTGACCCCAGGGGCGAGGGGCGCGGCGGAGCGAGGGTTGTAGAGAGGGCTGAGCACGGAGGATGGGTGTTTTTAGGCCGGGCTTTGCTGGAGGGGATTGGAGCCCGAATTGCAAAGCACTTGTGATTCTCAGACCTTTCCGCTCCGGGGACAACCTCCCTCTTCGCGTCCCAGCCCAGTTCACGAACCTCCAGACCTTTGCCTCCCTCCTGCAGAGCTCCCCTAACCCCCGCCGCTTCGCCACCTCCAGCAAATACCCTCACCCCACCTGGGTTTTCCGTCCCTGCCCATGAGGTGCAAGGGAAGCTGGAGCGGGAAAGACATGTAACGACGTGATGGGAACTAGCAAGTTTTACTACCCTCCTGGTTCCCTTCATCAGCGTCCGTGTAATGGATGAAGCTTTTATGCCGGTTTTCCCTAGGCTGCGCCTACCAGACGGCTCAAACTGTCCTTTAACTGCTGTTTACACACTCTCTAGAGCTGGGCATCTTTGTCCTGCTCCTTCTGTTCTCGGGGATGAGGAAGGGCCACCGGCTCAATGCCATGGATACAAAGCGGGTGGGCGCCGTAGCCGTGCAGCGGTGACTGGCAGCGGGCAGGATGCAGTTGCCCACGGCTCGGCTGCCAGAGCTGGGGGAGTGTTGCTGCGCTCCTGCGTGCCTCTCCCTCACCAAGTGCTGGTGAGTCACTCGCCGGTGGGTCCCTGCTGGTGTTCCGTGTCAATGCTGGCTGTTGATACCAATGAAGTTGAAATCGAACGTTCTTCTCTGTCTGGTGGCCCAAAGCGCCTGAGCCAGTCTCAGGTGGTGACATGGGCATCTCCCACGACTGAGTGTTCTTGAGCCTTGAAGAGTATTTCCATGCATGTGTCTGGCTAGAAGGTTAAAACAAGCACTAATTTCAAGAGCACTATTATTAGCCTGGCAATAGAGTAACAGGATCCTGAGGGAATGCCCCCAAGTGAAAATTAAGGGGGAAAAGCCCACATCGGCTTCGACTCCATCCCTCTAGGTTCCAGGCTCTGCTTATTAGGCAACAAATGTTCCACCATCAGATGACCATTTGTAGGTTCACTGCCTCCCACTTGGCGGTGAGCTTGCATGAACACAAGGATGCGGTCTTATTCCCCTGTGGGCCTGCACAGTGCCTGGACCCAATGGTGCGCAGCAACTATCTGATGAATGAACAGCTAGCCTAAGAAATGCTCGCGTCTAAATGCCTCCTGCAACCCCGTGCCTTCGGAGGGGCAGTAAAACTTTCTCCAGATTAAGCTACAGAAAAATATCCTTTCCCCTTAGTTTAGTCAAGGTTATTTTAGAATCTTTTAATAAAGTTTTTCCCACTATGAGACCAAGGGAAAGCAACTGTAAATATAACAAAATGTGAGAACAGTTCTACAGAAAGAGCTAATTCAGGCAGCCCATTCTTTCTTAGGTCTGTTACAGGCCAAGAGGCACCTGGGCTCCTCTCTTCATTTCAGCTTTTGCTCTAAACCCCTGGTCTACAGGCTTTCTGCAGCCAGTCTCCGGTTTAGATATGTCACTTGCTTTGGCTCAGTGGGGCATTGTACCCTCTTATCATTGTGGCACAAATTAGGGTATTCCTTCATTGAACTCGGGAACATTTCATCTAATCTTTCTAAATGGATCTTAACCCTGTAGCTGATTCCACAAAAGATCGATGTATCCAACAGCCATGGTATTTCAGTGGCATTTGTTTTGCATGTATGTGCAGGTGGGCTGGGCTCCTGGGCTCCTGGCCTCCAGCTCTACTGGAAACTGCCTCCATCTCTGCTTCCCAGCTCCTGATTTCCGAGAGAGAAATGTGATGGACGCAGCTCGTTATTTTGACCCAGTTACAGTACATGGATTCTAGATTGCCCAACAACTTAAAGATGAGGGAGTCTACAATGTCTGGAGCTTCCTCGATGGCTCAGCAGGTAAAGAATCCACCTGCAGTCAGAAGACATAGGAGATGCAGTTCAATCCCCAGGTCATGGCAACCCACTCCAGTGTTCTTGCCTGGAGAGTCCCACGGACTGAGGAGTCTGGTGGGCTACAGTCCATGGGGTCGCACAGAGTCAGACACGACTGAGTGACTAAGCACACACACGTCCGATGCGCTCTTATCAGGGTCAGGACACCAGTGAGAGACATGGCAGTGCTCACTCCACAGGGCTCTGCTCAGGAAAGTGTTCCTAAACAGAAGGTGTGCGCAGGCAGGCACCCTGACGTCTCACACACAACGGCCCTCCTCCCCGGATGCTCAGGCACAGGCTTCTGCCTGATAGTTCACGACTTCTGCTGTTTCTTTTTAGCTCAGTGACTCCCAGACTTCACTAAGGGCATTTATTATTATTATTATTATTATTCTCTTCCATGAGTTCAGGTTTTGATGGGTTTGTTTTTTTTTTTAACCTGTGAAACAAGCCATATTGTTTCAATCTCATTTTCACTCATCAAAGACATAGGAACTGTCTGTCCATCACAGTTTCTAATCAGGTTGAAGTCACCAGTATTACCTTGGAGAGTCGATGTCATTCTAGCTTACATCAGTGAAACATTGCCTCTTAGTTTATCTTTGCAGCTTCATCGGGGTAAATGAATGGCTTTTTGAAATATGGAAGATAGCTCACGCATCTCAACTTTGTCCTAAGGAGAGTCTAGGTTTGAGGGGGAGTGTCTCTGTTCAAGGTTTAGGGGCTAGTTTTGCTGTCACTGGTCATTTATACCTTGGTGTCTAGGAAGGCTTTTAGGGCAGGTCTTGCTGCAGTAAGATGCCCCACGAGCCCCAGGTCCAGCCCAAAGCCAAGGAAGCAGCCTGCGAAAGCAACTGGTGGAGGGGCTGGCAGGGAGGCCCTTGTGTCCTGTACGCACATGCATTCCAGTTCTTCCTCTGCCACTGAGGACCTACTGTGTGACCCAGGCCAGTGACTGAGCATCTGCATCCCGGTTTCTCCATTGATTTGGCAACATCTCCCTCCCTAGGGTGTTAGGAGGATCAAGTGAGGTCATGTGTCTCTATTGACTGGCAGCTGCTTCTCTGTTTTAATTAGTAATAATGAAGAACTATAATTAGGACAAGCTACTTTTTATCTTAGATGTGAGTGTTGAGATGGTGTAATTTCCTCGCTAATTGCCTAACCCAATGCCATGTGTTCTGTTGAGCCCCCGAGGAACTGATCATATGAATGACAGCTGCCACTCAGTGAGCATCGGGGGTGTCCCAGGTGTTGTACATGGGTGGCTGTGCAGTCCTCACGGCTGTCCTGTGACATGGATGTTATTTGTCCTCTTTTATAGACGAATGGCTTCCCTGGTGGCTCACTCGGTGGAGAGTCTGCCTGCAATGTGGGAGGCCTGGTTCGATCCCTGGGTCAGGAAGATCCCCTGGAGAAGGAGACGGCAACCCACTCCAGCAGTATTCTTGCCTGGAGGATCCCGGGGACAGAGGAGCCTGGTGGATAACAGTCTGTGGGATCACAAAGAGTCAGACACGACTGAGAGACTAACACACCGCGGAAACTGAGGCCCAGGAGGGTTAAGTAACTTGCTCTTAGTTGAAATTAAAATGGAGGAAATCTTGTTCAGGCTTCAGAAGCAGGAGAGCAGACCTCTGACCCACTTCCAACCTGCCTGGACACTGTCCGGATTCTGTACCTGCCTTCAAGCACAGCAAAGCAGGTGGCATGTTAGATAAGAAAGGGAGCCCCTGGAGGTCTGGCCCACCCTCCAGGGTCTAAGACATCTTATGACTAACAGGGTGACACAAACAGCCTCGTAAAAGTTGAAGTAAAACCAGAGCTGCAATTTTGCGTACAAACAGATGATGATATCAGTTTGAGGACTGGGATCATAAGCAGGAGCCCCCAAAACTGCTATTTGAAGCCTCACCTGTGGGGTGGATGCACCACCCAGGACCCTTTCCAGGTTGTGACTCCAGATTGCTGTTGAGGAGGGATTTTGCAGTGCTGTTCAGGTCTGGACCTAGGTCGGCCCAGTTTGGTGATGTGTACAGTTACTTCCCTCTGCTCTTTCTTTTTCTTTTCTTCATAATGACTGTGTATTGAAATTAAGTTAAATAATCTGTTAAGAGTTGAAATCGCTTATTTGTGTGTAATGAAAGTTTTCTTTTGTTAATGAATACCTTAACCCTAAAATGAAAGTAAGGACTTCCCTGGTGGCTCAGTGGTGAGGTGTCCATCTGCCAGTGCAGGAGACACAGGTTCGGTCCCCGGTCTGGGAGGATCCTGCACACGGTGGGATGGCTGGGCCTGTACGCCGCGGCTGCTGAGCCAGCGCTCTGGAGCCCGGGAGTCACAGCTGGTGAGCCCATGTGCTGTAACTGCTGGGGCCCCTGTTCCCTGGAGCCTGAGCTCCACAAAGGGGAAGCTTACCGGAGCTGGAGTGTGGCCCCCTGCTAATCAAGGGAGAAACAAAGCCCAGGCTGTAATGAAGACCCAGCACAGCCGATAATAAATAATAAACATTTTTAAAAAAAGAAGTAAATCTTCCAGCAAAACACTTGCCCAGTGATCCGATGGTAATTGGCAAAGTCAAGAGTCAATGTCAGAGCCATCTGATTTTCAAGCTCTGAGTGTGATAAATCCGGCAAAGATGAGTTTCTTTGAGGTTATAGGGGTTTTTTGTGGGTCAATAAATTTCATCACCCAGGAGGTATAAAATGTATATTAAAATAATTTGGAAGAGATGTCGGAGATCATTTTTAGAGGCCTTGGTGCAACCTCATAGTCTCCCGTCTGCTTGTTTCAGCTGGTGCCCACCACCTGGCCTGCCATCTTGCATGTGGAAGTAGGCAGAGGTGGTGCGGACATATAAACTTGCTTTTTTGGAAAATAACAGGCTCCTAGTTTTGGCTACAGCTGGGACAGCCAGAGTCCCAAAATGGAGCCCACAATGTCTGAAACTGCAAGTATATTTCTGATGTCTACTTGAACTTCTGGCTTTGAAATCTTCCTTTAATTCCAGTTCTTTCTGGTAGTTCACTGATTACCTGCCATGGTCTTCTGAGCTCCTGGACAGATCGCAGGGACAATTACCCTAGACTCCAGCCTTCTAGCTTATCTACTCCAGGGTTTCTCAACCTCAGTGCTGTTCGGATTTGGGGTGGATGATTCTTTGTTGTGGGGAGCTGTCCCGGGCCCTAGGGGGTGGTTGGCAGCACCCCTGGCCTCTGCGCACTAGATGCTGGTGACGTGTCTTAGGGTGACAACCAAAAGGTTCGCAGACGTTGCAATGTCCCCGCTGCGGGGAGAATCCCGCCCAGCTGAGGGTCCGCCCTAACCTGGCGTCTCCTCCTTAGCGACTGCCTCCCCTGCTGCTCCTTGCACCTGAACGTCTCCAGTGCTGGAGAACTCACTCCTCTTTGGAGACGGCTGATGTCGGGAAACTCGTCCTTGGGGTGCATTCACACACGCCTCTCCAGTGTGCCCGCACCTGTGGACCGAGGGGGCCTCTTCTGCTGCCCAGTCCTCCTGACTCTCCTCATGTTTCAACCCCATTGGGCCCGCCGCGTCCTTCTCATCACTGGCTGGCCTCTGTGTTGGCAGCACCTCCTCAGATGCCGGGCCTGCTCCTCCTCCCCCACCCCCCTGATCTGAACATCCTCCAGGGTCCCCTGTATTGTTTCATGTGTGTTTTTTCATTGACGCGTGGTTGATTGACAGAGTTTCGGGTGTACAGCAAAGTGATTCGGTTATATATTTATGTAGATATAGACAGATACCGAACAGACAGACGCATATTGACAGCTCCCTGTGCTGTACAGTGGGTCTTTGTTGTAATCTATTTTTTATATGGTCGTGTGTATCTGTTAGTCCCAAATTCGAACTTTATCTCTCTCCCCATCCCCACCTTTCCCCTTGGTAAACATAAGTTTGCTCTCTCTGTCTGTGAGTCTATTTCTGTTTTGTAAGTAAGTTCCTTTATCACTTTTTTTTGTAGATTTCGTCTGTGATGTATGTGCTAGGGTATGTTTGTCTCTCTGTGTCCGCCTTATTCACTTTGAAGGATAATCTCTGGGTCCGTCCAGGTTGCTACAAATGGCATTGGTTTAATTCCGTTCATGGCTGAGTAAGATTCCACTACACACACACACACAGTCTAGCTTTCTCATCTATTCGTCTGTCAGTGGGCCTTGCTTGCTTCCATGTTTTATCCTCTGTCAATGACGCTGCTGTGAGCATAAGGGTGCGTGTATCCTTTTGTGCTCCCTTTGAGCCTGGAACATGAGAGACACAGGTGCTGAGTGCTGATCGGAGGGTCAGGGGAGCAAGGGGCACTGTTTTCCAGAAACTTCCACAGGCACAAGCCCATGGCACTTGGCCTCCTGGGGAAACGAAAGCTACACTACAAGCAGCTGCCAGCTGCAGGGCAGACGCGCCGGGAAGGCCGGGAGGCTTCAGACGCTTCCCTGACCCTGCAGAGAGCAGAGCGCTGAGCACGAGGTGGAAGGAGACCCAGCGTGGTCGGTGATGCTGCCCAGGCTGGGGCCGTTCCAGGCTGGAGCAGCTCTGGTTCTTCCTTCTAGGGACCTACCCTCAGAAGCTGCGCACCTCGGCTTGCCTCTCCCCTGGGATATTTGTAAGGACAGCATACAAGAGATCATGAGTGTGATACCACTCTGCAGACTCCGGGCGAAGAGCTGGGTGCCCCTGTGGGCCATGTGGCATCTCCCAGTCACCGACCCCCTCACCTGTCGGCTTCTCCGGGCCGGAGCCTCTCAAGTGTAGCCAGACCGAACTGCAACCGAGCTTAGTAGCAAGTTCATAAGGAAAACATTATTCAGGCAAATCTCTGAAATTCCATTAGCTTAATCTGATTTGAGTTATCAAATTAAATCAGTCTATCTCTCTTTACTCCTTTGGATGGCGCCTAGCTAGCACTGAGGCACCCAGGTATTCAGACGGGCGTATTACATTACCATGGAAACGAGGGGGTCTGGTGGGTCAAGAACACACATGGGGCCTCCCAGCACAGCTTCCTGGGGACACGGAGGAGAGGTGAGTCTTGACGGGAGAGCAGGCTCATGCCTGCATGAGTGCCCACGGACAATGGTGATGACGGCAACGTCAGCTCAAATGAACAGTCTGGAAGTTGCTTAAAACCACTTATCGTAGCACCTAATATTTAACAGTAAAAATTCAGGTAATGTTTGTAACAGTAACTGACAGATATACACCAATGATAAACTGCAGTTTCACAAAAGATTGTAAACATTTTGTACACTTATCAGCCCTTTCTGTTAGACAAAGTGCTCTTTTGATGACAAATGAAAAGATACACACTCGAGTGAACTATTTTCAGTCAACACACAAAGCAGTTTTAATTGATAAATTAAACAGTCGTTTCTACCAAAATTGGAATTTGGATTCAAGTTTAAACTAGTGTTGATCCTCTTAAGGTTCAAAGAAGTGTAGACACGTTGTCATCTGCTCAGATCAAGGCGCTGCTGGAATCAGGCTGCTTGAGTGGAGGGAAATCAGGAGAGAAGGACATCACCGTGAACCAGGAGGAAGGGGACAGGACACGGCCTTAGAACGAATGACACAGATCAAGGACGCAGCACAAACAGAGTAGAATCAAACAGGTCAGAGACGGCAGGCAAGTCAACATCACTAGACCCCGATCCTCAGGACACACTCATTGTAACACATCGGCAAGCTAAGTGACACACCCAGAGGCACCGTGACAGATCCAAGACTGACCACCAAAGATCAGAGAAAGGGTGGTGGCCCAATCCCGAGAAACCAGGAACTTCTCTCAAAATAGTTGGAACGGTCCTGTTCATTAGTCTACGAAATTGCCCAGCCCATGGAAGCGCACCACACTGCGTTTCGAGCTGCTTTCGCCCTCTGCAGCAGCCCGCACTGCCTGTGGCTACTCTTGCTTCTGAGACGGTCCAGACTCTGTCCGTGGAGAGTGTTCCTCTCTAGACAAATCCTCTTCTTATCTATCACTTAGTCTTTCACGCAGTTCTTTCTGCCATGAGACATTAAGAAACTGAGCTTCCATGGGTCCTGAAACCACGTCTGTGATCTCAGCTGGAAGACCGTGGGTTTCGCCAGGTTTGAGTCCCAGCACGTGGATTCAAGTCCCAATCCAAGATGAATGGTTTCAATAACAGATACATGGTCACTTACCCAATGGCTGCGCCAATTCAGTCATAACAATCCAGTTTCTTATCTTCCTAGTCTCTCCCCAGGCAGCATGCACATGTGACCCCTTTTGGCCTCGGGGACCTTAGTGAGAGTCCACTTGTGAACGGCTTCTGGGAGAGCTTCTGCCATCATAGCAAAGGAGCAAACGTGGACGGTGCTGCCTTCCCATCTCCTTCCTGCCTTGAACACACACTCCACCCAGCTCTGGCACCATCTTGCAACCATGAAAGAAAGGCAAGAAATACACAGAGACGTCAGCCCTGGTGTGGCTGAGATGGGAAATTATCATTAGTGTCTGCCTCTGTCTTCATGTTACATGTGACAAATCAACTTCTGTTTAAACCACATTTGTTTTAAACCGCTGTTTAAAGAATAAGGTTTTTCTAACAGCCAGATAAATCCCTAACCAATATAGGAGGTTCTGGAAAAGGAGACGGGAACATATTGAAGGCAAATGTCATGTTTCATCTTTCTCTAACTAGAGCCAACAAACAGAATTTGTCTCCAAACAGCGTTCACCACTCTTCTCGGATCTGCCAGGCGTCTTCCAGCGTTTCTCACAGACTCTCCCTGCTGGAGGATGTTCCCCAGGGAATATGGGTTGATAATCCTTTCTCTGACACTTTCTGCCTGGCTTTGAGCAAAAAGCTCTGTGTGCCTCAGTTTCCTCATTTATAAAATGTAGAAATTGTAAGGATTTTTTTTTAAGCTAGGGAAAAAAACCTTGAGGCATACTCCTAGGCATATATCCAGAGAAAATCATAGTTTGAAGATACATACACCTCAGTGTTTATGGCAGCACTATTTACAATAGCCAAGACATGGAAGCAATGTAAATGCCCCTCAGCAGAGGACTGGATAAAGAAGATGCAGTACATATATATAACGGAATATTACTTGGCCATAAAAAATGAAATAATGCCATTTACAGCAACAAGAATGGACTTAGAGATTGTCATCCTGAGTGAAGTCAGAGAAGGACAGCTATCATATGATACAGTTTATATGTGGAATCTAAAAAAAAGTTCATTCTACAAATGAACTTATCTACAAAACAGAAATAGAGTTACATCAAGTAGAAAACAAACTTATAGGTTGCTGGGAGTGAGGGAAGGTGGGAGGGATAAATTTGGAGATTGGGACTGACACCTACACACTACTATATAAGAAATGGATAATAAGGACCTTCTGTACAGCACAGGGGACTCTACTCCGTATGCTGGAATGGTCTACATGGGGAAAGAATCTTAAAAAGGGTCGTTACGTGTGTATGTGGCTGATTCACTTTACTGTACACCTGAAATTAACACAGCAACGTAAATCGACTATACTCCAATAAAAAGTATTTTAAAATTTTATATTATTCTGTTATCAGGGGAAAGAAGCCTTTTCCATCACACCAATCTTTATCTTCCCCTTGTATATTTTGTTAGGTGTTTTCTGTTCAATATACATATATGTGTTTAAGTGACAGAGTAATGTTCAGCAACCTTTGTTATAAATTTTTTAGTGAAATAAAGTCCTTATAATTATCTATAGGAACTCAATAAGTGATGAGAATGATGGTGCTGATAGAATGATAGCTTGTAAATCCCTGAATCACCCTGCAGACTTTACTAGAGTGTGAGCGCCACCAGAATCCCGTTTCCCTGTAGCTAAACTCTGCACCAGGATTGCAGGGACAGCAGGTTCATACCTGCCATGCGCCACTTCCTCTCTGCAAAATCTCCCTCAGGTTGAGCCAACCTGTGAAGGTGTGTTGAAGGAATACCAAGTCTCCCTTTGGTTTATCCACCACCACCCTGACCCCTCCTTTGTGTGGGTTACCTGATTACGTGGATCGTCGAGTGTAATCAAACCTGACGGTATAATAGCTTCCCTTTTCTCATTAAATTCCATCTTATCCAGTTCTGACCAAGATTCTCCAACATCTCAGTCTTTGGCAATTTTAGCTTTAATTTGCCTTCTGCATTTCTCATTTGCCACTCATTTTGCATTATCTACAAATTTAATCTAGGTCGAATTCACTTTCCTTCCAGGTTGTTAATGAGCACTGTCTATTGGATAACACAGTTTCCTGTACTGAGCCCTAAGGGATCCTTGATTCTTATCCACATTCAGATCTAATTTAAGATGCCACTAATTGTTACTTGTGCTGACCATTTGTCAACAGAACCCAAAACTATGTTACCGTCAAATCTCCCAGACCCCACTTCTTTAATTGCTCTATGAATTGCTTGGGTCAGAGATTTCATATCAAATAAATGTTGAAATGATTTCCGCTGAATTCCCCTGTGGCGTTTCAAGTCCATAATTGTGTTCAGAAATGGCCCTGCTGGTATTAGGGAGAATAATTTGAGGCTTTTGAATCCGCCTGGCTCGTTGCTCATTAGATTCTTGTCCACCATGCGCGGACAGATCAATTTTCTTATTAAATTTCTTAAAGTCTTACCTGGAAAGGAAGGCAGACCCCGAGAATATTCATTTCCTGAGTCGTCATGTTGATGTATCTTCTTCGGCATTTGGAGCCTTCCCAGATCCCAGGATTCTGGTTTTCTCCACAGCAGGTGCGATGACTTTGAGGACCCCTGAAAGCCTGGAATGTCTGCCACTCCTGTTTAAACACTGGAGTTTACCTACTGTTTACCAAGTTAGTAGCCTGTAATTGCGTTATCTTTTAATCCAGTGGTTCTCAGCCTTGGCCAGTTTGCCGCCAACCCCCATCCCCAATCCCTTTGTCCCAGGACACTTGGCAATTCCTAGAAACATTTTCAGTTGTCACAACTCAGAGGTGACAGATGGGGGCAGAGGTACTGACTTCAAGGGGGTAGGAAGCAGGAATGTGGCTGATCATTCTGCAAGGCACTGGACAGTCCCCACACACGGGGGTTCTGGCCCCAAATGTCAGTAGTGCTGAGGCTGAGAAACCTAATGGCATCTAAGCTTTTCTCAGACCTGCCCCTCTCCTCCCCCGCCACCACCACTCAAAAAAGGTGGCAGAGTTAATCTCGTTGAAGACTAAAGACCCCTGTCCCCCGTGGCTGGTCACTCAGCTCTCTGGATGGCAGCATTACATTTGGGTGGGAGCGGCGATTGAATTAGAGATTGATGACACTTACTTATATGACTTGTTGGATATTTAGTTGCAGCATGAGAACTCAGTTGCTGCATGTGGGATCTAGTTCCCTAACCAGGAATCAAACCCAGGCCCCCTGTATCGAGAGCACAGGTCTTAGCCACTGGACCACCAGGGAAGTCCCTAGAGATGGTACATTTCTAAATCCTTTTCAATTCTCTCCCTCCATCCCTCCTTCCCATTCTCCTTTCTTCCTTCAGTAAGTATTTACTGGGTGCCAACCATGCGCCAAGCACTTCCCTAGTACAGACGTTAACAAAACAAATGAAATCCTTCCCCAATGGGAACTGATTTTCTAGCTGGTGAGTGCGAAAATACTTCAGAGAAAACATTTCAAAGACCATTAAGAAAGAAAATGAAGAAAAAATTGCATAGTTCTGAGATATGTACCATGACCACTCTGATTTCAGTTGCTGGAAACTCAGTTCTTTTGGTGGCTCAGATGGCAAAGAATCTGCCTGTAATGCAGGAGACCCGGATTCGATCCCTGGGTCAGGAGATCCCCTGGAGAAGGAAATGTCTACCCACTCCAGTATTTTTTTTCCACTCCAGTATTCTTGCCTGGAGAATTCCACGGACAGAGGACCCTGGAGGGCTACAGTCCATGGGGTCTCAAAGAATTGGACACGATTGAGCGACTAACACTTTGACTTATCACTTTCATAGCTGATTTACAATGTTATGTTAATTTCTGCTGTACATTGAAGTGATTCACTTATACATGTATACATTTTTTTTTTATCAGGTTTTGAGGAAAAGGGTCTAAGTGTTTTACTCTGGAGATATGTATTCTTGTTATTGTTTGAGTAAGGCTATTTTTTTATTACATTCACTAAGACTTAACTGTTTTCCATGGAGAAGAAACTGTCCAGCCTAAACATGAATTTAAGCTGTACTTTGTCTGCAGAGCTACCATGCTTTTTATCTAGGTCATGCAAAATCTTAATGGAGACAGACATTGGGATTTGACACCTGGGTTTGCTACTGATGACCTATGTGACCTTGAGCAAACTTCTTCATCTTTCTGAGGCTTAGATTTTAAGGAAATGATGATGCTTATTTCATACAGTGCTGTAAGGATTTAATGAGATGCTGTATATTGAGAACTTAGCACACTTCTCAGTGCTTTGCAAAGCACTCCATGAAGGACGTAACTATAATGTTCTCACGGAGGGAAAGCCTCACTCACATTCCGGTTGTCCTTCGCACAGAGAACCACCCAGTTCTCCCTGTGCCTTTTACTGAGAAGCAGAGATAAACCCCGCAAGGGCAGACGCCACAGGAAGTCGCCCTTGCCCGTGGCCATGACTTTCCCGCGGGTGAAGTCTTTCCTCACCAGCAGCGTCAAAGAGAAACGAGGGGGATAGCAACTAACAGGTTTTTAAAAAGACACATTTATTTATTTACTTGGTGGCATGGAGGCTTCAGTTGCAGCATTGTGGCTGACATGGCTAGGCAGTCAGTGTAAGATTCCAGGACCTCAATCTTGTTTTCCATAAACATCTCGCTCCATTAACCTAAAACCATACCCTTTGTCCCAAGTTCCTGGAATGTGTCCTCGGTCTGATCAGTTATCAGCACTCAGATCCAGGAAAGGGCAGTAATTAACGTCTGTTCCAAATGCCTGAGGGAAAATAACTGGTGATCATTAATCTTTAGCCCATACATCTGGTCCACTGCAAAATGGCCAGGGGGCATGAAAAAGGGTAGCGACTTAATTTGAGGACCAAGAGAAGTCATAAAAATGTTAAGTTAACATTGTGGTCTTTAAATTGATTGGTTAGAAATGATATATCTTAAGGACAGTTCAGTTCAGTCACTCAGTCATGTCCAACTCTTTGCAACCCCATGGACTGCAGCACACCAGGCCTCCCTGTCAATCACCAACTCCCAGAGTTCACTCAAACTCATGTCCATTGAGTCGGTGATGCCATCCAGCCATCTCATCCTCTGTCATCCCCTTCTCCTGCCCTCAATCCCTCCCAGCATCAAAGTCTATTCCAGTGAGTCAACTTGTCGCACGAGGTGGCCAAAGTATTGGAGTTTCAGCTTTAGCATCAGTCCTTCCAATGAACACCCAGGATTGATCTCCTTTAGAATGGACTGGTTGGATCTCCTTGCAGTCCAAGGGACTCTCAAGAGTCTTCTCCAACACCACAGTTCAAAAGCATCAATTCTTCTGCACTCAGCTTTCTTCACAGTCCAACTCTCACATCCATACATGACCAGTGGAAAAACCATGGCCTTGACTAGATGGACCTTGGTTGGCAAAGTAATGTCTCTGCTTTTTAATATACTATCTAGGTTGGTCATAACTTTCCTTCCAAGGAGTAAGCTTCTTTTAATTTCATGGCTGCAATCACCATCTACAGTGATTTTGGAGCCCCCCAAAATAAAGTCTGACACTGTTTCCACTTTTTCCCCATCTATTTCCCATGAACTGATGGGACCAGATGCCATGATCTTAGTTTTCTGAATGTTGAGCTGTAAGCCAAATTTTTCACTCTCCTCCTTCACTTTCATCAAGAGGCTTTTTAGTTCCTCTTCACTTTTGGCCATAAGGGTGGTGTCATCTGTATATCTGAGGTTATTGATATTTCTCCCAGCAATCTTGATTCCAGCTTGTGCTTCTTCCAGCCCAGCGTTCCTCGTGATGTACTCTGCATAGAAGTTAAATAAGCAGGGTGACAATATGCAGCCTTGACGTGCTCCTTTTCCTATTTGGAACCAGTCTGTTGTTCCATGTGCAGTTCTGACTGTTGCTTCCTGACCTGCACACCGATCAGTACTGGTAAGGATATAAGCTGCTGTAAGTCCTGCCTTTTGGGGGACAGTTTACCCCCTCTCAGTGTCTATGCTGAGAGCTTTGTCCTTCTCTCTAAAATAAATCCTATTTTCTTGCTACTGTGAGTGTTTGCATGTTTGTGGAGTTCATTCTTTGGCTCCACAAACAAGAACTCAGATTCCGCTTCACCTGTGCTTGAGTTTGGTGAAGATACTTAGTTGGGGAGCTGGACAGAGTCATTTGTGGGAGATTTCTGTGGTTCTCAGGGGCCTTTTGGGTCTTGTGAACCAAGGCCTTTCTCTCCTGAGAGTCTCCAGGTGTCCCGGGGCCCTGATTGAACTGATGAATGTCTTCACCTTTCACTAATCCTCAGTCAACCAGGGGTGTGACAGATGGTTGACAGATAGTTTCTATTTCAGGGAGAACATTACTTTTTAAGTCTATTTAAACATTCCTGGGAAAAAATAAAATAGGTTGGAAGTGAATAGGGTTTCCCAGGTGGCGCTAGTGGTAAGGAACCCACCTGCCAGCGCAGGAGATGTAAAAGAAATGGATTCGATCCCTGGGTCGGGAAGATCCCCAAGAGGAGGGCATGGCAACCCGCTCCAGTATTCTTGCTGGAGAATCCCATGGACAGAGGAGCCTGGCAGGCTATGGTTCATGGGGTCGCAGAGGGTCAGATACCACTGAAACAACTTAGCATGCATGCAAGGTAAAAAAAAAGTTTCCCTCTCCCCCAAGTCTAGACCCCTAGTGTGGATCGTTACGAACAGCTTGTCTGATATTTTGTCAGAAAGCCTAGCATGTATCTATGAGGCTGGTACTCTTACTGTTCCCATTTTACAGATGAGGAAACCAAGGCCTCCTCCACGTGCTCATGCTGACCAGCTGGTGAGCAGTAGAGCAAGCGTTAGAGCAGGGCAGTCTGCCTGCAGGGCGTGTACTCTTACCCACAACATGTGGTTTTTTTGTTTTCGGTCACACCACGAATCACACAGGATTTCATCCCCTGACTAGGGATAGAACCCACGTCCCCTGCTTTGCAAGGTGAATTCTTAACCACTGGGCCACCAAGGAAGTCCCCATAATCGCGTGTGTTGATGCTTTTCTTTTTCTTTTCCATTGGAATCACATTCTAGTCTAAAGCTTGCTTTATTCCCCAAACAATATGCCAGGAATGTTTTCCCGTTGCTACACAGAAATCTACCTTCTTCTGGAGAAACAGGACCCCTTTATGTGAAGGTGCTGTCACTGATTAAACCTGTCTCTGTTGGCCAGTTCAGTCATTGCCCGCTTCTTGTCATTGCAAATGACGTTGTGGTAAGCATCCTTGTGCGTGATCTTTGGATGAGTTTGCATCTCTAAGGTCCAGTCCTAAGAAATGAACTTGCTGTGTTTAAATACACTGTCATTTCAGATTTCCCAGAGGAAACCTTTAAAACAGTGCTGTGTCCCTGGGACCCGATGATGCCTCTCTTGATCACTTTCGCCTGAAATATTTGGTCTTTCACCACAGGCTTTGCCGGTGAAACACTGTGTTGCTTTCAGTTAATTAGCGTGCCGGCCCCACTGTGCCTGGGAAGACTCTGGAGTGCTATATTGATTTTGAGTTAAAGTTAACTGTTAATCCTTCTGAATGGAGGAGGGGGTGGTTTATAAACCTGGCTTCAGCCTGCCTAGAGAGGGTCCCAATCATCTACCATAATTTCTGACTACAGGCGTAAATCTCATCACAACTCAGACTCTAATAAATCTCCCTTGATGCTGAGGTTTATTCTTTATCTGAGGCTTAAATATCCAAACAAGCAGGTTGAATTAACAACAGAATTGGCCACAAGAACATTCTTTAATTGGAGGCCAAAGCCTATGACCTCTTAACTTTCCTATGTATTCTGAAGAAGCCAGATAAACCAATTTTAATTTACTTTAAGAATATGAATACCAAGGAATATCCTCCTAATTTGAAGATGCTCTACCGTTTGGGTTTCTCCACCCACACCCACTCCCCGCCCCCAGTCTCAAGCAAAATTATCCAAGAATGAGCTTGGGGACAGGAAAATGTTAATAGCTTTAAATCCGGTTGCTTTGCCATTAAAGTACGTGTTTATCACTCAGTCGTATCTGACTCTTTGCAACCCCATGGACTGCAGCCCACCAGGTTCCTCTGTCCATGGAATTCTCCAGGCAAGAAGACTGGAGTGGGTTGCCATTTCCTTCTCCATGCCATTAAAGTAGTATGTGTATACAAGGCAAAAAATGAAAAACGGAAACTGCCATGAATTTGTCATCATTCAGCTCTCAATGTGGCGGCTGCGGTGACTTCCAAAGAACAAGGCTGATGGGATCTGAACACACTGGGGATCAAACACCGAAGGGCAGAACTGTCTATGCACGCTTAATGCAATGAAGGGAAATAGCTAGGAACTGGAGCCAGGCAGCACACCAGCTCAAAGTTTTTATTTTTCCTTCCATATGTGGATTTATTATCTGATTTCTCAAAAGTCTGTAATCTTTATGGAGAGCTAGGACAATCCCATGGACGGAGGAGCCTGGAAGGCTGCAGTCCATGGGGTTGCTGAGGGTTGGACACGACTGAGCGACTTCACTTTCACTTTTCACTTTCATGCATTGGAGAAGGAAATGGCAACCCACTCCAGTGTTCTTACCTGGAGAATCCCAGGGACGGGGGAGCATGGTGGGCTGCCATCTATGGAGTCGCACGGAGTCAGACACGACTGAAGTGACTTAGCAGCAGCAGCAGGTTAAGTTATATTTTTATTGGCAGTAGAATTTGTTAGCTTTGTAAATAAGGGATGACCAAGCAGGAAAACACCCATCCACCTGGCACGTCCCCAGCTTCACCCTTTCTAACTCAGGTGCAAGCCTTGACCTGGCAAGACCTGGCCTGAGCTCGTCCTGCCCCTCCTGCGTTTTCCGAGGTGGCTGCCTCCACCTGGACACACTGCCTTGACCTTCCTGCCCTTGCATGACCTTGATTTCATCCCCAGTCCTCAGGAAATCAACCGGTCTCTCACCGCTTCCTGGGAGCCCAACTCTGAACTTGGCCCCACGACAGCCTTCTCGAGGTGTGGGCTTGGCTGGGACTGACTCGTCCCCGCCGGCAGACCTGAGCGCTTCACTCCCGAGGCACAGGTCTCCCCAGAGTGATCCAGAAGGGCCTGTGTTATTGTTGCTGCCCTACTGGCGGGAATACCATCCCCGCTTGCCCTTGTTGTGCAGACCTTGCCCTTCAAGTGCCACTCCCGCAGTGGTCCCTCCCTGCCCTGGCCCTGGGCCCCCTGCTGCCAAGCCGCCGGTGGCCCCCAGGGCCTCCCAGCTGAACCTGCCACTGTCATCTCATTGTTTGCTGGTGCTCCATCCCCCATTCGGACAGTGTGTCTCTTGAGGCGAAGGTCAGTCTCAACTTGGAATCTATTTAATTAGTATTCGGCCTGGAAATGAGCTTCCTTTACCCAAGACAAATACCCACGGAAATGACTGGAAGCCGAGTCACCTGCTTCAGTAACTGGCCGCAGGATGAGACTGTATTGAACTTGGTCACCATCCTGAACCTGAGTCCATACACCCTTGTGGGTTCATTTGCCAACCTTGACTGTGGGGTTTTTTTTTTTTTAAGTCTTTATTGAATTTGTTCCAATACTACTTCTGTTTTATGTTTTAGTTTTTTAGCCTGGAGGCATGAGAGATCTTAGCTTCCCCAACCAGGGATCGAACCCTCACCCCCTACTTTAAAAGGCGAAGGCTTAACCACTGGGCTGGCAAGACCCCTAGACTTGGCTGCTTTCCTTTCTCCCCCCACAGCCTTGCCCTTTCTCTGCCTTTAAGCCCCTCAGTTTCCTCTGAGTTCTCTGTTTTCCCACATAAATAAAAATCCTGCCGTTTATGTGTTGAATGAATCTTTTACGCTCATTTGCATGGGTGGACTCATAAATAAAAATCCTGCCGTTTATGTGTTGAATGAATCTTTTACGCTCATTTGCATGGGTGGACTCATAAAGCTGCTCTCTGTTGGTGCTTGACAAATGTGACTGCACAAAAAATGCATTTAATTCCTTCAATTCCTACAAAGACCCTGAAAGGATGGTATAGGTTGTAGTCTTCAACTCAAAAATTAAGAAGACGAGGCTCAGAGAGTAATGGAAATCACCCTAGAAGCAAACGGCAGAGCTGGGCTGGATCCCAGGCCTCATGGAATCAAGAGCCTATGCTTGAACTTCCATGGGGGGCCATCGCCCTTAGTGGGCCCTGCTGCATTTTAAGCCTTATCTCAAATTGTGGTATAAAAGCATTTTTCTGCTACAGACATTTTGGGCATTGACTAAAGGAGAGATAATCTTTTTGGAGGGAAGGAGAGGGGGAAACACAGAGAGGTCCCTGAAACTGTAATTGGCTAAGATTTGGAGGCTTCCTCAAGATCCCATGTGTTGCCATACCATGTTACACACAGGCCCCTGAACCACTAGAAGTCATTCCCCACCCTGGGGTTACAGGGGGACCCATGTCCTTTTCCATCGTCTCTCCCAGCCCCTGAGACCCCACGCCACCCCACACTCCCTACCCTCCGTGGCCCCTCCATTCCAATGCTCCCAGCAGCTGGTCTGGGAATCAGGCCCCTCACTCATCTTAAACCCACACTTTCCTTTTATCTACACCCAAGATTCCTGGGCCTCCTTGGCTTTCTTTGAGGCTGCCCTGATAGCTCAGTTGGTAAAGAATCCGCCTGCAACGCAGAAGACCTGGGTTCGATCCCTGGGTTGGGAAGACCCCCTGGAGAAGGGAAAGGCTACCCACTCCAGCATTCTGGCCTGGAGAATTCCACAGACTGTATAGTCCGTGGGGTTGCAAAGAATCGGACACAACTGAGCGACTTTCACTTTACTTTCAAGATTCCTGGGCGTCAAATATACGTGTGTGTGCATGCGTTTCTACATGTAATGGTTACTCCTCTTGTTCCCAGTACACCAACACAAACGCTCTGCCTGCCTCACCCCCTCCCTGGCTGCCCTAATGGCTCAGCAGTAAAAAATCTGCTTGCAGTGCAGGAGGCGCAAGAGATTGGGTTCGATCCCTGGGTCAGGAAGATCCCCTGGAGAAGGGAATGGCAACCCACTCCAGTATTCTCGCTGGGAGAATCCCATGGACAGAGGAGCCTGGCGGGCTACAGTCCATGGGGTCGCACAGAGTATGCCTGCATCCCCTCCCTGATATGTCCCATTGCCCAGGACAATTCTCAGAGGGCCGGCCACCCTGACAACACAGCCTCCTCAAGGACTAAAGATAGTTGAGGACATTTCTTGGGTCCCCACAGCACCACGTGAACAGCAGAGGACGCAGCCAACACCTCCTAGCGGGGAGACTGCGCACCAGCTCAGGGGAGGCGTGTCTCTGCTACGTGAGCATAGAGCTTTCACGCGGACTTCGCTGGTGGCTCAGTGGATGGGAATCCGCCTGTCAGTGGGGCCAGGAGACGTGGGTTCGATCCCCGGCCTGGGAGGATTCCACATGCCTCTGAGCAACTAAGCCTGTGCGCCACCACTGCTGAGCCCGTGCTCAAGAGCCCCTGAAGCCTGGAGTCTGTGCTCTGCAATGAGTCACCACAATGAGAAGCCTGTGCACCGTCGTGAAGGGCAGCCCCTGCTCGGCACAACTAGAGGAAGCTTGTGCAAAGCAGCAAAGACCCAACACAGCCAGAAATAAATTCATAAATAAATTAATAATTATTAAAAAAAAAAAACCACTTTAACACACACAGCCCTGAAGTCCAAAGAGAAGTAGGGAAAAGCCAGCAGGAAATATATACATTTATCCCACTTAACTGACTTACAAACACAAGAGGTTGTCACCTTGACCCTGGGACACAGCATAGGCCAGGCTCATCGGTCTCTGCTCTGAGCGATTTTATTTTTAAAAGATATTTCTTTCTTTCTCTGACTGTGCTGGGTCTTGGTGGTGGCACGCAGAATCTTTAGCTGTGGCATGTGGGATCTGGTTCTGGGACCGGGGATCGAAGCCAGGCCCCTTGCATCGGGAGCGTGGAGTCTCAGCCGCTGAACCGCCAGGGAAGTCCGTGCTCTGAGCTATTGTGGTGGCTGCATCCACAAGGATCCTCCTCTGGTTGGCATCTTCAGAAGGTTGGTTTCCATTTGCCAATACCAGTTTTGCAGCCTCAGAACTTCCAACCCTCTCCTGTCTAAAAACACCATCTGTCTGGGAGAGCGCGGTGACGGGAAAAGGAGGGAATGCTAAGCAGTTAGAGAAAGACCAGTTGAGTCCAGGGGTGGGGGTGGGGAAGGGAGTCTACTTCAGTCCAAACAAGCTCCGAAGGCAGGCAGCTGTGATGGGATTTTTCTGAGCAACTTAAATTCCACCAGTGAGGCATCAGTGGGGAAAGCACTAGAGTTGAATAACCTTCACTGTGACCTTGAGCACGGTCTGTAATAAATTAGGAGAAAGATTTTATTTTGGGAGGATGTGTGGGGATGTCTCCACATGTGTCTCGTTCCCTCCAAACCCAACGACTTCCCCCGACTCTCTAGAGAGCATCTATCTCCGGGGGCTGCCCCTACCCGCCACAGCACACGCCCACTTTATCCCGGTCAGTCACCGTGCAGTGACAGCATTGGAACCCACCGTGAGTTCCTCCTCTGTGATCGTGTGTCCCCAGGACCCCGAGCTTCTGGAGCCCACGCCCTCAGGCTCAGTTCTCAGTGGCATGCTTCCCCCGGGTTCTCAGCAAACCCACCGTGAGAGCAGACAGAGGCTCGTCACGAGTGCCTGTCACTCAGCTTTCAGCACGCGGCCTCTCCACCTTGGATGACACCGTGAGATTCCACAATACTCTCCGGGGCTGGAGTGTGGGATGGAGTCCAGTGCAACGGAGGAAAGAGGAGTTTACCAAGGATCAACCTAAACTCACCTGAACAGAGAAGCTGCGATGTCCCAGCAGTTTCTGGAAAGCACAAGAGACTGGGTGGGTGCGGGGGCTCCTTCCTAACAGAATCCACACGAGGCAACAGTGTCTGTGGCTGTTAAAGGCCGTGTGGTGGCAATGACCAGACAAGTCCAGGTGAACTTGGGTGGACTGGGTCTTTCTTTTGTTTTAATTTTACTTATTTCGGCTGTGCTGGGTCTTCACTGCCGCACCTGGGCTTTCTCCAGTTGGGATGCACAGCTGTTCACGTGGTGGCTGCTCCTGTTGCAGAGCGTGGGCTCGAGCCACGCAGGCTCAGTGGGTGAGGCACACGGGCTCAGCTGCCCTGCAGTGCATGGACCTCTTCGCACCAGGGACCGAACCTGTGTCCTCGCACTGGCAGGCAGATTCTCAACCTCTGGACCACCAGGGACATCCCTGGATCAGCTCTTAATGCTGGAGAGATTCTGCATCGTGGACAGGCGTGTTGGTGCGATGGGAAAGTCTGATACTGAATATGAAGGTCCGGGTTGGCATCCCAACCCCTTCACTGAAAGGTTGGATTCAGGGGGGCCATCCACTGTACTGAGCCTCAGGCTCCTGATCTGTAGTACGTGAGCTCAAATGCCTTTCTGGCACATACAAAGGGCTGCTGAGAGGCACTGCTGCTGCTGCCGCTGCTGAGTCGCTTCAGTCATGTCCGACTCTGTGCGACCCCTTAGACGGCAGCTGACCAGGTTCCACCATCCCTGGGATTCTCCAGGCAAGAACACTGGAGTGGGTTGCCATTTCCTTCTCCAATGTGTGAAAGTGAAAAGTGAAAGTGAAGTCGCTCAGTCGTGTCCGACTAGTAGCGACCCCATGGACTGCAGCCCACCAGGCTCCTCTGTCCATGCGATTTTCTGGGCAAGAGTACTGGAGTGGCTTGCCATTGCCTTCTCCAGGTGAGAGGCACAGATAAGCTAAAATATTCTAAAGGGCTATATTACAAGTCATGACACCATGTCCTCAGTAGCCCATCCCGATGCATGTTTGAGTGAAAGGCAGGGTGGGCTGCAGGGTCCCCCAAGGACCACATGTCTCACAAACAGCATGGAGAAGCATCCCGTGAGCTTAGACAAATTTGCCCAGCTTGGCTGATTTATTGATCTCAGGATTTCAGGCTGAGTTACTTTAATTCCCTGTGCCTCAGTTTCCCTGTCTGCAATGTGAATGATCACAGGGAATTTGAAGATTATCACGCCTTCCATCTAAAGCACTTGCCATATGCAACAGATATTCAAGAATTGCTGGGTGCTTCCCTTTCTGAAGGCACTGGGGATGTGTTATAAAGAGGAGAGAATTCTGAAGAGGCACCAGACTGCTGTTTTCCAACATTGGGAGGGCTGTCATGAGGAAGTGAGTAAACTTTTGGTGTGTTGCTTGCAAAACTAGAAGCAGTGGGTGAGTCCCAGGGACTTCTGTTCGGTAGGAGGTGAGCCATTTTGGTGTTGCTCCACAGAACACACTGCTCCATGACATTAAAAAAGAGTTCCCTGATGCGGGAGATAGAACGGACTGGAGTTCCCTTTCCACTCCAGAATGCTGTGATCCATAACATATGTTCCTTAAATTCCCTAATGTATGTTTTCACACAGAGATAAGGCGTGTGACAGCGATCCCATAGAAGCTTATGACAGCTACTCCAGTGTACATAAGTCTGCAGCCAATAAACTCTCTCAGCTCTACTTCAGGAGCAGTCGTTTAGGAAATTCTTCTGCCACCTTTTCTGTAGCAAGAATAGCAACCTTAATGTCTTTGCTGAAAAGCTAAAGCCCAGACAAGTCAGGTTAAATGGCCAAAATCAGACTCTGCCACTGAGCATTTGGAGGAAGCTAACCGTGATCATTCACCGAGAGCCAGAAATCCTGGAATGTGAAGTCATCACTACGAACAAAGTTAGTGGAGGTGATGGAATTCCAGTTGAGCTATTTCAAATCCTGAAAGATGATGCTGTGAAAGTGCTGCACTCAATGTGCCAGCAAATTTGGAAAATTCAGCAGTGGCCACAGGACTGGAAAAGGTCAGTTTTCATTCCAACCACAAACAAAGGCAATGCCAAAGAATTCTCAAACTACCGCACAGTTGTACTCATCTCACACGCTAGTAAAGTCATGCTCAAAATTATCCAAGCCAGGCTTCAGCAATACGTGAACCGTGAACTTCCAGATGTTCAAGCTGGTTTTTAGAAAAGGTAGAGGAACCAGAGATCAAATTGCCAACATCCGCTGGATCATGGAGAAAGCAAGAGAGTTCCAGAAGAGCATCTATTTCTGCTTTACTGACTATGCCAAAGTCTATGACTGTGTGGATCACAATAAACTGAGGAAAATTCTGAAAGAGATGGGAATACCAGACCACCTGACCTGCCTCTTGAGAAACCAATATGCAGGTCAGGAAGCAACAGTTAGAACTGGACGTGGAACAACAGACTGGTTCCAAATAGGAAAAGGAGTGTGTCAAGGCTGTATATTGTCACCTTGCTTATTTAACTTATATGCAGAGTACATCATGAGGAACGCTGGGCTGGAAGAAACACAAGCTGCTATCAAGATTGCTGGGAGAAATATCAATAATCTCAGATATGCAGATGACACTACCCTTATGGCAGAAAGTGAAGAGGAACTAAAAAGCCTCTTGATGAAAGTGAAAGAGGAGAGTGAAAAGGTTGGTTTGAAGCTCAACATTCAGAAAACTAAGATCATGGCATCTGGTCCCATCACTTCATGGGAAATAGATGGGAAACAGTGGAAACAGTGTCAGACTTTATTTTGGGGGGGCTCCAAAATCACTGCGGATGCTGATTGCAGCCATGAAATTAAAAGACGCTTACTCCTTGGAAGGCAAGTTATGACCAACCTAGACAGTATATTAAAAAGCAGAGACATTACTTTGGCAACCAAGGTCCGTCTAGTCAAGGCTATGGTTTTTCCCGTGGTCATGTATGGATGTGAGAGTTGGACTGTGAAGAAACCTGAGTGCCAAAGAATTGATATTTTTGAACTGTGGTGCTGGAGAAGACTCTTGAGAGTCCCTTGGACTGCAAGGAGATCCAACCAGTCCATTCTAAGGGAGATCAATCCTGGGTGTTCATTGGAAGGACTGACGCTAAAGCTGAAACTCTAATACTTTGGCCACCTCATGCGACGAGTTGACTGACTGGAAAAGACTCTGATGCTGGGAGGGATTGGGGGTGGGAGGAGACGGGGACGACAGAGAATGAGATGGCTGGATGGCATCACTGACTCGATGGACATGAGTTTGAGTGAACTCCGGGAGCTGGTGATGGACAGGGAGGCCTGCCGTGCTGTGATTCATGGGGTCACAGAGTCGGACACGACTGAGCGACTGAACTGAACTGAATAATAGAAGCTTCTGAAAATCACGTCTTTATATGTGATCTTTTTCTTAATTCTTCATGTGTCCTTTTTTAAAAAATTTACTTATTTTTAACTTCATGTGTTCTTTAAAGGATGCTGCTGCTGCTGCATAGTCACTTCAATCGTGTCTGACTCTGCGACCCCATGGACTATAGACCACCAGCCTTCTCTGTGCATGGAATTCTCCAGGCAAGAGTACTGGAGTGGGTTGCCATGCCCTCATCCAGAGGATCTGCCCAACCCAGGGATTGAACCCAAGTGTCCTGCACTGCAGGCAGTTTCTTGACCACTGAACCACCAGGGACCCTCTTTAAAGGATATATGCTATCCATTTTTACTGGAAGCAGACCTATGTATCTGTGTTTCTTACATCAAAAATTGTTGTATCATGTTGAACAAATCTTCTGTACATTATCTGATCATCACTTACTTGATCTCGCACTTTCTAATAAATAAGTGTTAAAAAACCTTCCTCACTGTGTTTTAGATATTTTCTGATTCTTTGAGCTTTTACTTTATGTAGTTCAGGGTTTTATGTTAAGTGCATAAAAGATTATGCTTACTGTACCTTGTGGATTATTTTTAGCATGATGAAATACCTTTCTTTATCCTGAGTAACTTTTAAAAATATCCTGTTTGTCATTAATACTATAAAGCTTCATTTGATTAATATATGCCTTGAATATCATTTCCTAGACTTTTCTTTTTAACCTTTCAATGTTCTAGAAAAATTTCTGGATGTGGTTTGTTGTTCATGTGGTTTAATCCAATTGGATGGTCTCTGTCCTTTAATAGGCAGTTGATTCAATTTATACTTATTGTGATGACTGCTATTACATTTAAAACTCATTTCCACCTTCTGGTCTCTCTCTATCAACTTTTGCTTCTCTTTCTTCTTCTCTGCCTTCTGTTGAGCTCACACAGTTTTCCACGTTCTCTGTATTTTCTCCTCTTCTTTCTGGTTCTCTTGATGGCGCTTCTTCTCTACACGTAGACTTTTATTTATTTATTTTTGGCCATGCTGGATCTTTGTTGCTGTGGAGGTTTTTTTTCTAGTTGTGGCAAGAAGGGGGGGCTACCCTCTGGTTGTGGAGCACAGGCTTGTCACTGCAGTGACTTCTCGAGTTGGAGTCTGGGTTCTAGGGTGCGGGGGCTCAGCAGCTGTGTCGGGGGCTTCAGTGGTTGCAGCTCCTCTAGAACACAGACTCAGGAGTTGTGTCGCATGGGCGTAGTTGCTCCGAGGCACGTGGGATCTCCCTGGACCAGGGATCCGAGAGCCCATGTCTCCTGCAGTGGCAGGCAGATTCTTGACCACTGAGCCACCAGGGAAGCCCCTCTTGATGGTATTTCTGTTCTTTTAGCCTTCATGTTATTTTTCAGGGCTAAAGATTTTGTTTACCTTTGATGTTCCTCAGTTTCGCAAAGATACGTCTATGTGTGGATTGAATTTTATTTTTCTCGGTACATAGAGAATATCTTTAATATGCAGTGAAAGTGAAAGTCGCTTAGTCGTATCCGACTCTTTGTGACGCCGTGGACTATACAGTCCATGGAATTCTCCAGGCCAGAACACTGGAGTGGGTAGCCCTTCCCTTCTCCAGGGGATCTTCCCAACCCAGGGATCAAGCCAGGGTCTCCTGCACTGCAGGCGGATTCTTTACCAGCTGAGCCACCAGGGAAGCCCGAGACCATGGCTTGATTTGCTTCTGGAGTGTCTCCTCTCTCACACAGCCTCGGGGCTCTATGGGTGCGTATGAGAGTCTCTCCATCCGTCTCCGTCTCCGTCTCTCTGTCCTCCTTTACAGCATCACCTTCACTGACCCTTTGCCTGCTGCTGCTTTTTTGCTGTGCTGGGTCTTTGCTGCGGCATGTGGGATCTAGTTCCCCGATCAGGAGTCATACCTGGGCCCCCTGCCCCAGAAGCGTGGAGTCTGAGCCACTGGACCACCAGGGAAGTCCCTCTTTGCCTGTTCAAATTAAAAAGCATGATCATGCCAAGTGGTCATACCACAGAATGATGCGGGGAACTTGAAGTTCTGGTGGGAATATAAATTTATACACATCCTTTGGAGAGCACTAGCAATATCTCGGAGAAGGCAATGGCAAGCCACTCCAGTACTTCTGCCAGGAAAATCCCATGGACAGAGGAGCCTGGTAGGCTGCAGTTCGTGGGGTCGCTACTAGTCGGACACGACTGAGCGACTTCACTTTCACGTATTGGAGAAGGAAATGGCAGCCCACTCCAGTGTTCTTGCCTGGAGAACCCCAGGGACGGGGGAGCCTGGTGGGCTGCCGTCTATGGGGTCGCACAGAGTTGGACACGACTGAAGTGACTGAGCAAAGAAGAGCAGTCTAGACTTTATCCTATTCATCAGGTCTTTAAATTATAATCACCATATATATTTTATTTTTCAGATTTCCAACTGCTTATTTTTCGTATACTCCTGTTCTTTATTCACTGATGCTTGGTTATTGTTTTATCGTATTTTGTTAATGTGCATGAATGATTTTCTTCACTGGCCTTTAAAGAGCCCAAGCATAATGAGTTTACAAATCCTTTCTATTTAGTTATATTGCTTTAATTTCTAATCGGATGAATGAGTGAAACCGATTTTCCTGGTACTGATTTTTCCACTTAGAGTTCGAGTTCCCGATTTTGTTTCCAGGCTCCTGTTTTGTGGGCAGTTTCTCTCCCGCTCTGGTAGTTCTGCTACCGTCTCCTTTGGCTCCCGCCCTCCACATCCCCACAGCAGACAATGCAGAGCCAGGCCCAACAGAAGCCCCGAGGCTCTCTCGGAATCAGGCAGCAGCACTCAGGTCCCCTTCAAAGCTGTGTCTGGATCTTCCCACCTTCCTCTCTGGCCGTCAGCTGTGAAAAAGCAGAAACCTTGTCACCTGTTGCGGCAGCTCTGCCCAGCCTTTTGTTTTGCACAAGGGGAAGCCCCACTCGAGCTCTGCTTTTAGGTGGAGATCCCATTTCTGTTTCCCTACCATATTTGGTGGTGTTGTTCGGTCGCTAAGTCACGTTCAACTCTTTGCAACCCTGTGGACTGCAGCACGCCAGGCTTCTCTGTCCTTCACCGTCTCCTGGAGCTCGCTCAAACTCAGGTCCATCGAGCCACTGATGCCATCCAACCATCCCATCCTCTGTCACCCCCTTCTCCTCCTGCCCTCAATCTTTCCCAGCATCAGGGTCTTCTCCAGTGAGTTGGCTCTTCGCACCAGGTGGCCAAAGGATTGGACCTTCAGTTTCAGCATCAGTTCTTTGTACTTGACACAATTTAAAATACTAATATTTAGATTCCACATGTAAATGATATCATACAGTATTTGTCTTTCTTTCTCTGTCTGACTTATTTCAAGTAGCATAATGCCCTCCAAGTCCATCCAAGTTGCTGCAGATGGTGAAATTTTATCCTTCTTTATGGCTGAGTAGTATTCCCTTATATATATACAACATCTTGTTTTCAATTTGTCTGTTGATAGATACTTAGGTTGCTACCGTATTTTAACAACTGCAGATAGTGTTGCTATGAACATTGAGGTGCGTGTATCTTTTTTAATACAACAAACTAGTGAATATAATGAAAAAGAAACTGACTCAGAAAACAAACTAGAGTTTGCCAGTGGGGAGAAAGAGGCGAGGAGGGGAAATACAGGGGAAGGGGACTCAGAAGTACAAACTGTTTGGTATAAAATGAACTACAGAGATATACTGTACAACCTGGGGAATATAGCCAATATTTCATAACAACTGTAAATGGAATATAACTTTTAAAGATTGTTCATCACTAATCAGATCAGTCAATCCTAACGGAAATCAATCCTGAATATCCATTGGAAGAACTGATGCTGAAACTGAAGCTCCAATACTTTGGCCACCTCATGCAAAGAACTGACTCATTGGAAAAGACCCTGGTGCTGAGAAAGATTGAGGGCGGGAGGAGAAGGGGGCGAAGAGGATGAGACAGTTGGATGGCATCAGTGACTCAACGGACATGAGTTTGAGCAAACTCGAGGAGATGGTGAAGGACAGGGAAGCCTGGTGTGCTGCGGTCCTTGGGGTCGCAAAGAGTCGGACACGACTGAGTGACTGAACAACCACAAGTATGTATAACCGTTTCCCCTGGGACTGATTTTCTCTGAAAGCATCACAACATCATCAATCAACTATAGTCCGATAAAAATTTTCTAAAAAATAAAAAAATTAAAATTGTGAGTCACTATATTGTATACCTTTAATATATAATATTGTATAGCAACTCCAACTTCAACAAAAGTGTAAAAAAAAAACCCAACCATAATATTTATTATCGTTGTGCTCTGTGACATCTTCAGCTATAACATATTCACACCAAGTCTGCATGTCACAGACGTCACCCGGTCACGGGTGCAGGAGAAGGCTTGTGTCCACCATACATAACCTGGACGCCTTGAGCTGGCGAGCAACAGGCAGGAACGCCAGTGTTCTCTGCCACCCACGTTTTTCCCACCAGAACTTTTAATAAGTACAAAATACACTGACTTGCATTTCATCTCCCTTCATTTTTCTTCATTTGCATGTATCAACCAGAAGCAGGCAGCAGGAAAATTCAAATGTTTGGGCCATTTAGAGACTGGATAATCAGTTCTAAAATGTGCAACCTACTTGCTTTTCACAGAATTTTTAAGTGGTGATGGAGCCGGTGTTTCTGGGGAAAAATAATATAAGGCAATTAGAAGTGTAATATATTGATCTATTATAGCCAAAGAATTCTGAACCTAGTGCACTGTGGCAAGTTCCAAGGGACAAAGGCAAACAGCTTTCATGTGGACTTCCATTAGGGTTTTGTAATCTACGATTTATTGCTGCGCTCTGGCTTTTAATACTTTTTTTATTAATGTTCCATTTTTCTCCTGGTACAGAAGCTTCACTCATCGTTCATAATGTTTCTGCACTACCTGGATCTGTCAGTAGTCATTTTCTTGTGGTTAGAGGCACAAACAGCTTCAGCCTTCCTCAGGGGTCGCCGGGTCCTACCTCACCCCTCTGCTGGGGAAAGCGCCAAGTGAGCAACCGCTGGGAGAGTCGAGAGGCTGAGTGCCCAGCAGCAGCTAAGAATGGCAGCGTTGGGGGAAGAGATGAGCTCACAGCCATCCTCGTGGTAGCTATCGCCGAGATGTTTCCCATCCCCTGTCTGAATGATACAAATTTGTTATTTTGACTTTTTTTTTTTTAACCGATTTTCAGACTGAAATTTTGAACTAGCTAATCCATCAGAAACCACTTACCTGGACACACGTGGGTGCGTGAGTGGCAGTAGGGTGGGTGGCTGGCATCCTACATACGTCTGTTTTCCAGTGGGCCGTGGGAAGAGTCTGTGGGCATGCCCAGCTGTGCCAGGCCCTGAATCAGCCCAGACTGATTCCTGCCATGTAACCAAGGAAGAAGTGGGAACCCAAACCACTGATTCTTCGACCTCAGCTATCAAGGCATCTGGAATGACCCCAGTTGTAAGGCCTTGAGCTTTTCTACAAGTTCACCATTAAAGTAAATACTCCTGAGAAAAGAACTGATAAGCCCCTGAGAGTTACTGGTTTTGCATATTTGCCTACGAGCTATGTCCTCAAGGCAGGAGACCCCAGAAGGACCACCTGGGGCCCCAGGAAACCTGGGAGAACCTCCATGTAAGGGCACTGAGGAGTGGCATAGAGAGGGTGCCCAGAGCGTTTTCTTTTTGTTTTGTTCGCTCATTTCACTTTCTGTAAAATGCAGAACTTTCGAGACAGGACCAAGATGGATGTTGCTAGAGGTAGGGGGAGCGATGGATAAATAGGGAGAGGATTTTTAGAGCAGTAAAACTATTCTGTAATGATGCCACCATGGTCATTACACATGTCATTATACATTTATCAAAACTCCTATGTACAACGCCAAGAGTGAATCCTGCTGTAAACTGTGGACTTCTGGTGATAACTTTGTGTAATGTAGATTCTTAAAATGTGACAAATATACAGCTCTGCGGGCTTCCTTGGTGGCTCAGATGGTAAAGAATCCGCCTGCAATTCAGGAGATCTGGGTTCAATCCCTGGATTGGAAAGATCCCCTGGATGGCAACCCACTCCAGCATTCCTTCCTGGAGAATCCCCATGGACAGAGGAGCCTGGTGGGCTGCAGCCCACGGGGTCGCAGAGAGCTGGACACGACTGAGCAACTGAGCAGACACACAACAAACGACTATGCAGGAGACGCGGCGGCGCGGTGGCCAAGGGTCCACCTGCCAATGCAGGAGATGTGGGTTTGATCCCTGGTTTGGAAAGAGCCCCTGGAGAAGGAAATGGCCAAACACTCCAGCATTCCTGCCAGAGTAATTCCACAGGCAGAGGAGCCTGTTGTGCTATAGTCCATGGGGTCAAGAGTCGGACAGAACTTTGTGACTAAACAGGAACAAAATACTACTGTGCTTCAGGGAGGCGGGAGCTTCGATAGTAGGGGAGGTTGCGTGTTTGTGAGGGCAGGGAGAAAGGTCTAGCACTCTCCGCTCGAGTCTGCTGTGAGCCTAAAACCAGCTTCGGTTTGGTGTGGGAAAGGAGCGGAGAGGGTGGTGCGTATACAGGGTGCATTTCTGGTTTGTTTGTTCCCACCCCTACCACGCAGCGAGTCAGTGACTTCATGAAGATGAAACGGAAGATGTGAACAGCAAGCATCCTAATCGCATGTCCTCCCAACTAATCCATGTGTGTGTTTCTCAGCGGTCCTCCACTCCAGCCACGGGAGCTTTCCACAGCACAGCTGCCTGGGCTTGCTGAGCTTTATTTAGAGATTCTTCTACCTGACTTACTTAAAATGGTCAGATTTCCTCCACTTCACAAAACAGCTTCATCTGCCCAGTCTTGCTTGCTGGAGACAGTGGCAGGTCCAAAAATTTTAAAGAAGAGTTTAGAGCCCACAGTCTGGTCGTTGGGCGGGGGGGGCGGGTGTCTAGCGTCTGCATAGGACTGACACATTCATTGTCAAAGGGGAAAAGGCAAGACCTGTGGGTTGGGAAATCAGAGGTTCTACCATTTTACCTTTTGAAAAACCTGAAGCTTACCTCCATAGTAGAAAATCTCCAGCTTTTGACGGAAACCTAAATCAAGCTTAAAACACAGTATTGCAAACACCATTTAGCTTCTGTGCAAGTGTTCCTGTGTATCACTGGGATGTGGGCTGTCTGTCCCTCCACTGGGCGGCGTCTTGAAATCCTTCCACTGTTATCATACTTGCTCTTCTCCCCTCTGGGGGCTTAACTGGTGGTTCAGTTGGTAAAGAATCTGGCTGCAATGCAGGAGACCCAGGTTTGATCCGTGGATCGGGAAGATCCCCTGGAGAAGGGAATGGTAACCCACTCGAGAGGAGCCTGGTGGGCTGCGGCCCATGGGGAGATGGGGGGCAGTTGGACATGACTGAGCGACTGGCACACGCCTCCCTCTTAGTAGGTATGACTTGCTTGGCCAGTATCCACCAGACATCTTCACCGTGAGGCTTCCAAGCTGTCATGAAGTGTAAAAGCAGTTGCCAACCACTTGAGAACTGTGTGTCCCCAAAGCACACGGAAGCTCCCAGCAAGAGGTTCTACCCGGAGAATCCGCTGCCGTGTTGCAGTGCTGGGTTGTCTCTCCAGGTACAGGCCTGGCTCTCATTCTAGACAGAGGCTGCAGCTGAGGCCATCCGGAATGAGCCCCCATCACTTCTATTTGATAAAGACCAATAACCTCTCCACTCTAGTACTCTTGCCTAGAAAATCCCATGGATGGAGGAGCCTGGTAGGCTGCACTCCGTGGGGTCGCTAAGGGTCGGACACGACTGAGCGACTTCCCTTTCACTTTCCACTTTCACACATTGGAGAAGGAAATGGCAGCCCACTCCAGTGTTCTTGCCTGGAGAATCCCAGGGATGGGGGAGCCTGGTGGGCTTCCGTCTATGGGGTCACACAGAGTCGGACACGACTGAAGTGACTTAGCAGCAGCAGCAGCAACCTCTAAGAGGCTTCCTAGGTGGCGCTAGAGGTCAAGAATCCGCCTGCCAGAGCAGGAGACGCAAGACACAGATCCAATCCCTGGGTTAGGAAGATTCCCCTGTAGAAGAAAATGACAACCGACTCCGGTATTCTTGCCTGGAGAATCCCATGGACAGAGGAGCCTGGTGGGCTACATTCCACGGGGCTGCCAAGAGTCAGACAGGACTGAGCGACTGAACACAACACAATAGACTCAAAAAGGCCAAACAAGATCAGGCTTTCTAAAAGCCACAACAGTGCTATTTAGCACTGGCTGAGCCACATTCGAGTCTTAGATGTCTTTGCGAAGTTTATTTCAGAATATCACCATGTTCAAAGGATTGCCAAAAAGCTTAGCCATGTTAAGGAGCTTTTTATTTTAAAAAATATTTATTTGGCTGCACCATTTAGTTGCAGCATGTGGGATCTAATTCCCTGACCAGGGATTGAACCCTAGCTTCCCTCACTGGGAGCGTGGAGTCTTAGCCACTGGACCACCGGGGAAGTCCCTGAAGAGCTTCTTAAAGCTTATATTAACCAACTATAGAACCTCTGGAAGATGCTAAAAGTTTTGACCCAACATTTAAAAATTCTTTTAGTTTGGGAGGGGGAAAAAATCTATTTTTCTTTAAAAACAGTTTATTAAAGGGCACAAGAGAAAATTTTCTTTAGGAAGTATCCTGCAAATTTTTCTTTCACTTTGCTGATTTCAACAGAAAGAGCCCATTATTGTCGCAATAACCTATTTTAGCAGAGATAAAAACTAAAGGGCAGGCTGCCCCTGGCCCCAACAGATCGCTCCTGCTGGTCATCACCAACTCAGAGCTCAGTCAAGGCACCGGTTACACCAAAAGGAAAACACAGGTGACCGTGGGTGACATTTACTGAGTGCTAGCCTCACTCCAGTGTTCTTGCCTGGAGAATCCCAGGGACGGGGGAGCCTGGTGGGCTTCCGTCTGTGGGGTCACACAGAGTCGGACATGACTGAAGTGACTTAGCAGCAGCAGCAGCCTCAGGCTAAGGAGTCATCTACCAATTTCTGGGGACGCGCAGGGTGCTGAGGGCGGTTCACATCCTCCACTGGAGGCTGAGGGAGGGTGTGCACAAGCCCACAGGTGCTTAAGTGACCCGGTGGGGGTGGGGGTTAATTGCTGTCGTGTCCAACTCTTGCAACCCCATGGATTGTCGCCTGCCAGGCTCCTCTGTCCATACAATTTCCCAGGCAAGAATACTGAAGCAGGTTGCCATTTCCATCTCCGTAAGTGACCTGTAGGGATTCCAAATCCTTAGATCCGAATTGGACAAACCTAAAAGAATGAGGCAGATTTGTAAGTTTTGACCAAGCAGGATGTCGACATCGTATCATTCGGCAAAAAGGGAATATTTTGGCAAAACTGAAGGGTATCTGGAAACCCCACTGGTGTCCTCACCCTTTCCAGTCCCCTGACGTTTTGCAGTGCGGTCCAGGCACCAGCAACACCGTGTCCCCTGGGAGCGCTGTCTCAGGCCCCGTTCCCCCAGACCTCCCGAGCCAGAATCCTCGTCTACCAGGGGCCAGGGCTCTGCGCTTGCAGGATGGCTCTTCCCCAAGACGTGCGTGCCTCAGTGCCTCGCATTTCTTTAAACTCTGCCCCCCGTCCCCGCTCGGAGGTCTTCCCTGACCACGTGGAAATCACCATCTACCCACACCCCCTGCTCCACCTTCCCGCAGAAGCTGGCCCTCCTGAAGTCAGTTTATCACCCGTTCCTCCCACTGGACTGTAACCTTCTTCCAGGCTGGGACTGAGCAGCACCAGGACGGACGGCAGCGAGTGGGATCTTAGGGTCTGATCAACATTGTAACGAAGGACTATTGTATACACAGAGCTAAACTGCAACCCTGGGAATCGGAAAGGGAGGCTGAAGGGCGGAGGGACACGTCCCTTCTACCTTCTGTGCTCTCTGCAGTTTATCAGAGGAGTACACATTGTTGCAAACCCTTATTAAACAATTTATCCAACTATTGCAAGATACACCAAACCACAAGAACAAAGCACATTACACCTTTCCTTCCAAAAGGATTTTAGGCTTTATTCATTTACCAGACTACACTTCTATAAATAAGAAATTATTTCCTTTTAAGGGCCTGTTTGTTTTCCCCAGAAAAAGTGAAGAATTTTTTTAAAAATTTTTTAAAAAATGATTAATTTTTATTGCAGTGTAATTGCTTTACAATGCTGTGTTAGCTTCTACTGTAAACAAAATGAATCAGCTATTCATACACACACACCCCCCCTCCCTTTTGGGTTTCTCTCCCACTGGGACACTACAGTAAAGAAGAATTGTATTTTCAAAACCCAGACGTGACAACTATACCACGTTTGGACTGTGCGCTGTCCTCCCAGCCGGCCAGGCCCAGAGACGGCCCACCCGGTTCCCCTCAAGCTCTGTTCAGCCCGATTATCGTGAGCAGCAGAGAGGTTGAACACATTCAAATCAGAGTCCACAAAAGAAAGCATACTGATGAATCATTTATTCGAACAAGATAAGATGTCTCCACACTGTTTCCTTTTATACAGAAAGTGGAACATTTCAAATATATTAACTTTTCTCTTCAACAAAATTTCTTTCAGTCTGGTCCCAGCAACTGCCTTTTACTTCAGGATTCACGTTTCAATAACACATATGCACCCATGACAGCCAAAAGAGCATACTGTAAGAAAAACACAGTGGGAAATGCGTAAACACAAGTCTAAAATGAATCTATGAACGTTCAGAGCCAGTCTGGTCAGTGCTGGACCAGGACAGAATCAAAGGATGACCTCTTCCCCATGCTTTGTCTCCAAGTGAGCTGTCAGTAACACATGGCAATTCAAACCCCTAACACGCTGATGGACCAAGGATCACACGCCCAACAAACACAGCTAACGTACTACTCATTCCTGCGTAGGCTTCCTATTGTGTTTCAAGAGATTAAAAAAAATATATGGATATTATTCTTGTTGAAGTTGGGAAAATAAGCATTACTAGGCTTGTTGTCCTACTTTTTTCCTATGTTTAAAGATGTGCATAATAAAAAACAAGAAGTATACAGGTGCCATTTTAGAAAACACTATATAAACATAAAAGGTAGATGGAGTCACTTTCACTAACTTAAAATTTACAATTTAAATGACTGATTTGTAGTTAACAGCATATACTCTGCAGAAGAATTAGCCAGCAAAACATTTTAAACCGACTGCATCTCTACAGCTGTACATGTAAAAGCACCAATATTTTTCTTTAAAAATACAGACATACAGATAAATTCCTACCTTAAATTTTGGATAGTCGTTCATTATTATGGTGACCATACCGACATACGGTAAAAACCTAAATTGTGGGATAAACAGCCAGAAATGTAAACAGTGTTTGTAATACGATAGTAATACTTAAGAACACTATGAATCAGCATTAGGGCAAAGGCTTCCTCGGGAACACCACTGACTGGGGCCACAAAAGCAACATATACCGCTGTCTCAAAAGGCTTTATTAGTGAAAAGCAGCAGAGCTCACAGCCAGGACAGTTTTTTAAGAAGGCAAGTCAGGAGAAGGAGATGCTACTTGTCTTCTCTGGCTGCATCCGCTGTAACAGCATGAAAACAGGTGAGCCCCTTTTACAATAGAATCGGCAACTTTCACAAAGCAAGTTCTTAGTTTTTCTTAGGAGAGAAGTAAGACTCAGACAAGCTACATGTAAACTGCTGTGAGAGAGGCCTCTGGGAGCACAGGAGTAAGTGGTTTGTCGGACATGACTGAGCGACTGAACTGAACTGAACTGCAGGAACCCTCATCACTTCCATCGCGTCTGCTTATTCGCTCAGTCGTGTCTGACTCTGCGACCCCACGGACTGCAGCCCGCCAGGCTCCTCTGTCCTCGGGGATTCTCCAGGCAAGAATACTGAAAGGTTAGCCTTTCCCTTCTCCAGGGGATCTTCCCAACCCAGGGATCGAACCCAGGTCTCCCGCACTGCAGGCGGTTTCTTTACGGTCTGAGCCACCAGGGAAGCCCCGTCATTTTCATTGCACAGCACTTTGCAGATGCAACAAACAAGCTGGTTGGGCAGTGAATGCAAATGTGGATCGCATCATTTATACCCAAACGTGATTATGATCCCAGAGATAATAAGCCAGCAGAAACCAGCCAATGAATGACATCGCTGACAAAATCCGGAGAAGGCAATGGCACCCCACTCCAGTACTCTTGCCTGGAGAATCCCAGGGACAGGGGAGCCTGGTGGGCTGCCGTCTATAGGGTCGCACAGAGTCGGACACGACCAAAGTGACTTAGTAGCAGCAGCTGACAAAATCAATGTCAATACAGAATCAGTTTGACCCAAGACTCCATCATGTCACTGGTGATACACAAGGTAATACCTCCTTGGTACCCTCCAGTCTGCCTTAAATTCAACAGCTCCAACCTCTCACTTCTACAAAATCTCTCACCAGAGTGTCTAAAAACACAGGACTGGCCAGCCACAGGTCTCCCTCACGTTCCTGCAGATATTCAGGAGGAAACGCGATAGAGTGAAAGCGGTTAAAACGTGAGCAGGGGGAGAGAAGGGGCAGGAAGAGGCCTCCAACCATAAGCTGATGAGTAAAGCTGCATCTTAGGAAACAGTCACCCGTGTTCTCCAGCCTTACACAGCCGGTGGGATTTCGATGACAGGGGACATTTCTAGCAAGGGTTAATCAGAAAAAGGGCCACCGAGAGAGGGGAAGAATCACCTTTTTGGGTATTTAATAAGAGGAGAAGCTCTGCTGTGTCAATAAGAAGCAGAACTCATGGCTGGAACAATGATGCAAAGACGGATATGAAAAAAAAAAATGATCACAGAACTTTTCTTAGTAGTGAAAAATCAGGGGAACAATCTAAATATCCATCAAAGGAGGACTAGTGAGATAAGTTACAGTTCTCAGAGGAGCAGCATGCAGCTGTTTAAAGGATACAGATATCGATTTGGCACAGAAAGCTATTTCCAACTTCCTGCTGGGTGAAAAAAATTAAACTCCTTTACATAAAATTATATATTATGTATGCACACACATCTATATAGGCACAAGGAATATCTAGGCTATTCACCACAGTGTTAAACAGTAGTTATTTCTGAAAGGATTACTTCTAATTATTTAAAATTTATAAATAACTAAATCTCCAGGTGAGGATTTATTTCCAAAATAGAATTGAATCCATGATATAGATGGAATACTGGCATTCAGCTTTAGATTTCAGGTCCTCGGGAAGTTCTGAGCATATTTTACTCCTTACAAGATGAAGCAGAACTGCTTACAACTCTCCTGACATATCATCTTTGGAATGAATGAGTCCATTAACCTCTACATTTGACTTCTTTGTTTCTAAATATTTTTCTGGTTTCTACATATTCTATGGAACTTAAAAGAAAAGTTAATCCTCACTCACCCTCGGGCTCGCCCCACCACGTCCTTCTTTTCGAGCCAGTTCTGGCCTTCTTTGTACAAGCCTCTATCATCAACTTCATTATTATCTCCCTTAGTCAGAAATTTGATGTCTCCATTGTCTCTGGAAAGCAAAACAATGTCCTTTCAAAGATTGTTTTCAGTGCAGCATCATTAGAACAATGTCAGTTTGGCCTACACTTTACAGGCAAGGGTGGGCATTGAGAAAAGCAGTCAAACATGACTTGATCTTTTTTGCCTTAAGATGCCTGCTGGCAGACAACCATTCAACTCAAGCACAGATCTAATGACAATTTTGTAGACTTAAATTCAAAAACACTGAAGTTACCCGGTTGACCAAAAAGCATGGCATAGCACAGGGTGCCAGGAAGGCCATGATCAGCTCCAGGGTCTACTTCCATCCATTCTTTGTCCTCACGGACCAACAGGTTCACATGGATTATATTCCTCTTGACTCTAGACGTGAATTGAGTACTAGATTACACAGAACTGAACATGAGGTAATTCAAACACAAGTGTTCTCTTAGCTCTTCTCAAACTTTCTTTTCTTTACCAAACATGGGGTGTGTGAATGCCTTATTTCCTTCACCACTGAGCCAAGTGGCATACAATCCAGTTTGCAAACAGGCATTATGAATGGCATAAAACTGCTGTGTTAGAGACAGGTGGGAATTGTTTTAAACATCGTAAACTGGGGCTTACACAGCCCTGACACTAGAAACACAGTATTACAGCCTTATAGAACTATTAAGAGGGTTTATTTTTCAATAAGACAAATGACAAATGTGTTAAAATAATTTGATAAAATACTAAAAGCCCACAAAGATTTGAAACTATGCCAAAGGGAGCTAGCTGATTTGCAGCCATGATTATACAAGAAATTAAGAGGGAAAAAATCTGGGCTGTCACTCACAATTCGTGTAAATTACAGAAAAATATCATTATTTCTCAGTTTTGAGCAACTTCTCATCTTTGGATACTGTTTTAAAATCAGGTGTGAGTTCTGTCACAATCATGACAGGGCATATTTCTCCATCTGTAAGTCATCAAGCACTGCGAACAAGGTAACGCTAGTTGCAGTCCCAGAGTATTAACACAGACGGAAGCAGGGTCATGCTAACGTTCAGAGTCAAATGAAGTGGAAACTTTAAGCATCAAACGTCTTTGGGGAGAATCTCTTATCAGAAATAGACACACACACACACACAACGGAGCAATGCTCCATCATTTAAAATATACTCACAACCAAGATAGTCACGATAACGTGATCACTGACCTAGAGCCAGACATCTTGGAATGTGAAGTCAAGTGGGCCTCAGAAAGCATCACTATGAACAAAGCTAGTGGAGGTGATGGAATTCCAGTTGAGCTATTTCAAGTCTTGAAAGATGATGCTGTGAAAGTGCTGCACTCAATATGCCAGCACATTTGGAAAACTCAGCAGTGGCCACAGGACTGGAAGAGGTCAGTCTTCATTCCAATCCCAAAGAAAGGCAATGCCAAAGAATGCTCAAACTACCGCACAACTGCACTCATCTCACACGCTAGTAAAGTCATGCTCAAAATTCTCCAAGCCAGGCTTCAGCAGTATGTAAACCGTGAACTCCCAGATGTTCAAGCAGGTTTTAGAAAAGGCAGAGGCACCAGAGATCAAATTGCCAACATCCGCTGGATCATGGAGAAAGCAAGAGAGTTTCAGAAAAACATCTCTTTCTGCTTCATTGACTATGCCAAAGCCTTTGACTGTGTCGATCACAATCAACTGTGGAACATTCTGAAAGAGATGGGAATCCCAGACCACCTGACCTGCCTCTTGAGAAACCTGTATGCAGGTCAGGAAGCAACAGTTAGAACTGGACATGGAACAACAGACTGGTTCCAAATAGGAAAAGGTGTACGTCAAGGTTGTATATTGTCACCTTGCTTATTTAACTTATATGCAGAGTACATCATGAGGAATGCTGGGCTGGAAGAAGCACAAGCTGGAATCAAGATTGCCGGGAGAAATATCAATAACCTCAGATATGCAGATGACACTACCCTTATGGCAGAAAGTGAAGAGGAACTCAAAAGCCTCTTGATGAAAGTGAAAGAGGAAAGTGAAAAGGTTGGCTTGAAGCTCAACATTCAGAAAACAAAGATTATGGCATCTGGTCCCATCACTTCATGGGAAATAGATGGAAAAACAGTGGAAACAGTGTCAGACTTTATTTTTTGGGCTCCAAACTCACTGCAGATGCTGATTGCAGCCATGAAATTAAAAGACGCTTGCTCCTTGGAAGGAAAGTTATGACCAACCTTGATAGTATATTAAAAAGCAGAGACATTACTTTGCCAACCAAGGTCTGTCTAGTCAAGGCAATGGTTTTTCCCGTGGTCATGTATGGATGTGAGAGTTGGACTGTGAAGAAAGCTGATCGCCGAAGAAGCGATGCTTTTGAACTGTGGTGTTGGAGAAGACTATTGAGAGTCCCTTATACTGCAAGGAGATCCAACCAGTCCATTCTAGAGGAGATCAGTCCTGGGTGTTCATTGGAAGGACTGATGCTAAAGCTGAAACTGCAATACTTTGGCCACCTCATGTGACGAGTTGACTCACTGGAAAAGACTCTGATGCTGGGAAAGGTTGGGGGCGGGAGGAGAAGGGGACGACCGAGAATGAGATGGCTGGATGGCATCACCCACTCTGTGGACATGAGTTTGAGTGAACTCCGGGAGTTGGTGATGGACAGGGAGGCCTGGCGTGCTGTGATTCATGGGGTCGCGGAGAGTCGGACACGACTGAGCGACTGAACTGAACTGAAGACACATACCTAATTTTAATTCTACGACACATGCAAGTAAAAGACTAAGGTGCACGAAGGTAAATGAATAACCAAATAAATAAAATGTAACATTTTCACTAATCACTTGACTGTACTCTCTCAGGGAAACAATATATTTGAGCTAGAAACAATTGCTTCTGGTCCCCAAGAAGTATCCTATTAAGTCATCACTGACGTTTAAGGGAAAGGCAAAACTGTTTGGGGGGGGGGGTGGAATTAATGCAGGATATGCAATAATCAAACCACGGGAGGGGCTGGGGAAAGGAACGTTTATTCATCCAAGGCTAGTATTACTGCTGAGAATGCCAACTGGTCCACAGTGACAGAGAGAATCAGGTAGCTTTCTGCATTTCAGGAGATAATTCTCTCACCAAAATGATCCTCAGTTACCATGAGATGTGATTTTCTTTTGAGACTCCTTCAAATAATTAATATTACGCAAGAATACATTCCACCTTAGCTTGTACAGCAAGTTTGTCAAGTGCTTTAGTAAACATCAGTTAATTTCATCCTCACACTCGCCCTGGGGGTTACTGTGGGTAAAGTACTGACATTCACATCTGACCGCCTGAGTTAAGTCGCAGGTCCAAAGTCACCCCAATCACTAAATGGCAAAACTAGGAACATAATCCAGTGTTTTTGCTACTTTCTAATCAATCATTAAAGTTGTCCACAATCTTGTCTACAAAACAAAATCAGAGAGAAGTAAAGGTTCTTTACTTTTCGTGAACTTTGATTACTCTGTGAACTATTGGGATGTCGCGTCCTTCGACTTTGAAAACAACGATTTCTCCAGCTCTAATGGGGTCTTCCCGGAAATTCGTTAGGAACAGAAGGTCGCCCCTGTGAAAGGCTGGCTCCATGCTGCCGCTGGAAAGAAACACAAAGTAGTGTCAGAAGTGCCCTGGGCTCACCAGGCAAACGTTTCAAATCACAAAGGATATTAACAAACATACTACTTGGAATGTCAACTTCTGCCAACCGTCAAGCAGATCTGTGAGCAATAAAACACGCTCCAGAGACTCCCGTCTGACTGCTCAGGGTGACAGCGGCGAGAAAGGGAGCGACTTCTTCTTGGATTTGAGCAAGAAAAGGGTGCTGGTGGCCCCTCGATGTATTAGGTGGAAAAAGACCTAAGAATAAGCTGGACTCCTTGAAGTAAAAATCCATTCTTATTAGCCTTATAAGGGTTTTACATCTATCAACACAAATACCATTTTTCATTCAGAACTGGAGACTCTTAAAGCTGGTTAATACTCGAGGGTCCTTCCTGCATTCTGTCATGAGTATGTCATTTAGTGGAAGCCGAAATCATTGAAACAGAATTCATTTCACATGTGCTTCTAAATAAGACCGAAATACAGGGGTCTGACAACCAACGATGAGTTCGTTTGTCGAGGGCAGGAAGGGGGAGAAAGAACCAGTCTGACGAAGAGACGGGGTGCGTTACAGGAAGACGTGGGTTCACAACAGGAGCCATTCCAGATGCCGGTCGTCCCGTCCCGCAGGGCTGCTGACCCTCTACTTGTCAGCGCCCGAGGAAGGTAGCCAGGAGGCAGGTAGCCGAGACTGGCCTGCAACTCCTGAGAGGTTTATGTTATTGCCTTGCCTTGAGGCTTGCAGGATCTTAGTTCCCTGATCAGGGACTGAACCTGCGCCCTTGGCAATGAAAGCTTGAAGTCCTAACCACTGAATTGCCAGGGAATGGCCAAGAGGCTTATTTTTAAGTGAAACCACTGCCACTAAGTCTGGTAATAGATTCTGCAATCAAAAACAAAATGTGAATTAAAAGGGTACAAACAGCTAGAAACAGAAATGACTAAGAGGAACAGAAAGAGAAGATCTCTAAGTAAAAACAAATTTGTTCTTCCCCCAGCATAGAACACTGGAGGGACATGAGCTTGAGCAAGGTCCAGGAGCTGGTGCTGGGGAGGCCTGGCGTGCTGCAGTCCATGGGGTCGCAGAGCGGACGGCCTGACTGACAACATAGAAAGTTATTTGTCCCCCCAACACAGAAATTCATCTTGTCATCTTCTGAAAATACAACATAATTGCTTCAGGGTTTCATTTTCTTTTAAAGAATGACAGTTAAAATGCTTAGGATAATTTCTTAATCTACTGCTTCATCTTTACTTCAACAGAATTCCTGAAGACATGCAGTGGGAAGAGAACCATCTCAGTCTATGATAACAAGGACCTCGTTGTTTGTTTAAAAAAAAACTCCCTGAACAAGTCTTAGAGGTAGGAAGTGTGCACTGCAGTTTGGCATAGAGTCATTATCTACGACATATTGTCCTATCTATTATTAGGAGAGCAGTTCTTTGAAATGTTTAAGTTACGTCTAATAACAACTTACACTTGCTTTCCTTAAGGGGCCAGGAAGTCCCCGAAGGTCACACATCCCTTGTGACGTCAACAGCTTATGCTGACCAACCAAACTGCTCTAGAATTGTAAAGGATGCTTTAAAAGAAGGAAAAGTCCCCACATGCTGCAATTTCACAATGATCTCTGCACGCAAGTGTGTCTGTGGATTGAAGAAGAGCCAGAACACCTCAGAGAGAGTCCTGTGTGTCTGTGGATTGAAGAAGAGCCAGAACACCTCAGAGAGAGTCCTGGCTCTGCAGAAACAACTGCGAGAGGGAAGCAACGTGGCCTCACTAGACCTCAGCTACCTTATCTGTTGAATGACAGGGCCCATCTGAATTTGAAGGGTTTAATTTCTTCTTTTTTCCCCCCAAAAGCCTTAAAATCCTTCTTTCAAATGAAATCTTACCAGGTAAAGTATAATCACATAAGATGTGTATAAGTGGAGCTGTCATGACTGAAGCAAGGCTAAGGGGGTCCATGAGCCTGGTCCCCTTCTCTCTCCTAACTCATCCCTTTGGGCGCTCCTGTGAGCACCAATGAGTCAGAGTCCCCCTCAGCTCTGCGTGTGACTTCTGCCATCCTCAGGCGCCTAACTTTATGAAAATGCTCTATCTCTAGAAGTGGGTCCCTTGGCCAGTCACAGAAGGGCGGCCCTGTGAAGCCAGGGCCAGAGCTGCCCCCATCACGTGGCTGCAGGGCCCAGAGGAGGGACAGGGAGCCAGGAGCCCTGCTGCTTCTCCTGCCCTGGTTGGCTCTGACCTTGCCCACAGCACTGCTACAGCCTGCCTCTCCCCCTGCAGAGCAAAGGGGCTCCACGCCCACCTCAGGGAGACTCAACTATCTAAGGCATATTAGCACCTTCAAGCACTTGAAAGTGAAGGTGATAGTCGATCAGTCATGTCTGACTCTTCACAAGTCCATGGGCTGTAGTCCGCCAGGCTCCTCTGTCCATGGAATTCTCCAGGCAAGAATACTGGAGTGGGTTTGCCATTCCCTTCTCCTAGGGGTCTTACCGACCCAGAGATCGAACTTGGGTCTCCTGCATTGCAGCAGATTCTTTACCCTCTGAGCCACCAGGGAAGCACAAAACATTGAAAGATGGAAGTAAATCATACTACCCTGGAGCGTGAGATCAACATGATGAAATGCCTCAAATGTCTAATGATAAAGAAGATTTTTCAACAAAAGCCAGAAAAAAAATGAAACCTTTTCAAAACAAGTGCCAATAAAGAACACTCTGAAGCTTGGCCAACTGAGACACTGAGCTTGGGGTGTACACGCTGCCCCTGGGCCGCCGACAGCAGCCGGGCAGCTGGCGGGACCCACCTCAGCACCACCACGATGGGGCTCTCGCTGCTGGTGAGGACGATCAGGCCCTTCCAGATCATGAGCGCAGACGACACGATCATGGCGAAGTTCAAGACCTGGTAGTAGAGCTGGAAGGAAACAGGGCAAACCGGACGTGAGGACCATGGCAGAGCATCCACTCCCCCAAAGTCGGAGATGTGCTTGTTTTAAAAAAAAAGCTTTAGGACTTTTTTTGGCCTAAAGTGACTTTAGGAATTGAAACTCGTTCACACAAACTACAAAATTAGGTAAAATTTCAATTTTTGACCATGGAAAGTGAAAGTGTTAGCTGCATCTGACTCTTTGTGACCCCATGGACTGTAGCCCCCCAGGCTTCTCTGTCCATGGAGTTCCCCAGCTAAGAATACTGAACTGAGTTGCCATGCTCTTCTCCAGGGGATCTTCCTGACCCGGGGGTCAAACCCGGGTCTCCTGCACTGCAGGCAGTTTCTTTACCATCTGAGCCACCAGGGAAGCCTCTTTGACCATGGATCGCCCACATATCTTTTCTCCTTCAATGAAAGAAAAGGAGAGGGAGGAAGCCAGAGTAACCCACGGGACCTGCTTTGTTAACGCCTGGGTACAACTTTCCTTACCTCTTCAGAGTCCCCCAGAGCCTTCAAGCCTGAGGGCCCCGCCTCCCACCCCAGTGCAGAGGGCAGCGGTCTCGCGAGAGCCTGGCCCACGCGGCACGGTTCACCTGAGCCCCAGATGAGAGTGCACAGTCCCGGTCCTGAGCGCTCTGTTCTACATGAGGCCATTCTGCCTCGGGAGCTACAATGCACAAGCCAACAGAAACCGCAAATGCCTGACTGCTTACAGAGCTTCCACAAACATTCTAACTGATGAGCATCGGGGAGTGGGGGAGGCGAGAGGCAGGTTCCAGGAGGAAGGGACCTTTGCATACTGACGGCTGACGCGTGCTGATGTACGGCAGAAACCAACACAATACGGTAAAGCGATCCTTCAATTAAAAATCAGCAAGTTAAAGAAAAAAAGAACACAGCGCGAAGGCCACCCGAGTCAGCGCCTGGTTCTACCTAGATACCCTCACTCCAGCTGAGACCAGGGGACCCAGGTCCACAGCGCCGCCCATCCCCACCCTCCTCCAGGACGGCTCCTGACTGGGACCTGCCGAACGAAGAAAGAGTTCTAATGGCAGGCTCAAACACGCGAAGATACACTGAGTAAAAAATGCAGGCTGCAGTAGGATCTCCACAGTTTCTAAAGCAAACACAAGGAGACCCTCTGAGATGCTAAGAGAGGCTGTCTTAGCATGGTGGAATCATGAGTGAGTGAACTGTCTTCTTTAAGCTATTTTACTCTTGATCCTTTAAAATTCTTATGATGAGCGTATATTAATTTCAAAATCTGAGAGGGATGAGAAGTATTTAAAGGAAGACCAATTTGACGTTAAAGTACACTAAAATAATCATTGTATTAATTATTAGTGCATTAAAATAAGCATTTTGAAGACTGTGACAAAACATGAAGACATATTCTGATACGACAGGAAGGAAAGAAAAGCAAAGTCTCTTTTGCTAAAATTGGAATTGTGTGCAAGTACATACTTTGAGGTGATTGTGAAGATTACAAAAGTGGGGACAAAAGGTGAATTAAAATAACTAAGATATTTTGATGTAGTCAGTGAAAACAGGAAAACAAAATTAAAGTTACATACCATTTTTTAAAACTCTCTGGCAAAAGTGTCAATAGCAAATTATGAAACTAAATTCCCAGGTGAACAAAAAAGGAAACTGGAGTGCTGAATGGATATTAAGTCGGGCTATAAGATATCAAACCGTTGCTGCTAAAGTAAAATCAACTTTTTGAGTCACATCAGTCTAAAGCAGAAGTTACTCACTGGAGTTCACATTCAAAAACTTGGCCACCTGCTCCGCTTGACTTACGGGATTTAATAAACAACCGTTGTTTCATTATGAATTGCCGCTCTGATTAGGAAAGGCCCAAGTCATGGTTTTCTACAGAGATGTCCAATTTTATACAGGTTTTCAAACCACTGGGCTCCACTCTAATAAAACAAATTATACAATCTTGCCACTTACCTAATAAAGACTATGTACTAAGAATACATTTTCAAGTATGATTGTGTATGCTTGAAAAATTCATTGAGGGGAAGTAAAACCAATTCCTCAAAAAAAAAAAAAATTTCCTCTGAGTAAGACATCTATTTGCTAAAGATAGTCAATTATATAGAAGTCTAACAAACTAACTAATCTAATCAAGCTAGGTTCAAATCCACAGATCACCCTTCTAACAACCTACCTTTAAGTGATCTACTATCTAAGCCTAGAATTGAAATCCTGGCATCTAGAAATAGTCATTTTGATGGAACTACTGACAAGCTGATTGGAAATACGCACCCCACATTACACTGGTGCCTTTTCTTGTTCATCTCTGGCTACCGACCCTGTATGCTTGGCACTTCATAACCCAGCAGAGTTTAGAAACAAGCCCACACTCAGTCTTTGGCAAGCAAAGATGAAATAACCAACGTCTCAGCGTTTTAAACAAACATTTCAGACCAGATATTGTGACTGGCGGGGCAGCAAAAATGCCAGTGGCTGTTTTTCTTCCTCTCTTCCTCACTGCAGAAACAAAGAGTCCTTGTTTTTGCATGTGGCTCTTTCCTTAATTAACAGTAAGCAAGGGCAGCAGAAAAAGGAGGTCCCACTTCCAAGACTGGTGGAGCGAGCATGCCTGAAAAGGTGTCATAGGATTCTATTTTGGAGGGAAAAAGAAAAAAGACAAAACTTAAAAAAAAAAAGTACAAGGAGGCATCAGATTTGAGCTTTTGAATTTTAATTAGAACACGAGCAAAATGTAGGCAATTGCAAACTAATGGGGCTTATCACCGAGAGTGGGAACACACAGAACTTTTCAAAGGCAAACCGACTTAGGGTTTGACACACTCCTCAGAAGACCTTCACTGGCAGTGTGCAGTTGATAATTGGTACCAGGTTTAGAGACACTCAAAAGACCTACCCAATTAAATTCAGATTTTTAATTAAGTCTCTGCTTGGGGTTGGGGGTGGAGACGGGCGGAGGTGAGCTGGCTTCCCTGGTGGCTCAGGGGTAAAGAATCCAGCTGCCAATGCAGGAGATGCAGGTTCGATCCCTAGGTAGGGAAGATTCCCCGGAGAAGAAATTGGCAACCCACTGCAGTATTGTTGCTGGGGCAGTTCCATGGAGCCTGGCGGGTGGCAGCCCATGGGGTACCAAAGAGTCGGACATGACTGAGCGACTTCACAACAACTGCTTCCTGGAGGATTTTCTTGTAGCCGCATCAACGCTCAGGGCATCTGTTGGCTTTTCAAGCTACTGATAATCTCTTGCCGCAACCCATCTTCACCACACAAGCTCCCAGGAGCTCATCTGACACGCACCCCTAGAGACAAGCAGGTTTCTCAACCCCGTTCACCAGATGCAAGCCCCCGAACCCCTGCGCTCGTCTGAAATCCTACTTGGAAGAAAGGGGAGAGAGAGGGAGACGGAGGCTGGCCAAGGGGCGGGCAAGCGGGAAGTCCTCCTCGGAGGCGCTGTCAGGAGGGACGACGCCCAGGAGCCCGGAGACCCCGCGGCGAGCCGGCTCCGGCATTCGCGGCGCCGCCAGAGCAGGGCGTCCGAGGCGGCGGCCAGGGAGCACCCCGGAAGCCCGTCGGGACGGCGGGATCGGCCCAAGGAGACGGAGAAGGAGCGGCGCGCCCTCCCGCACGAGGCGCCGCCTCTGGTCCCGAGCCCCCGGGCAGGGACGACGCCGCGCCGCGGGTCGGGGCCGCAGGGGCGGCTCCCTGTCGCGGAAGCTCTGCCCCCGGGCCTGCCGCGCCCCCGCGGGCCGCCCTCACCTGCCGCTTGTTCATCTTCCTCAGGTCCCCGAAGATGTCCAAGCCGGACGCGGGGAGGCGCGCCCCCATGGCGCCGGCGCGCACCATGCTGGGCTCTCCGCGGGGTCTGGGCGCACGCCGAGGCCGCCGCCGGGCTCCGGGAGTCGCGGACAGCGCGGAGCGCCGGCCCGGCCCCGCCCACCGGCCGCCCGAGCGGAGGCGCCCCCGGGCGTCTGGGAGTTGTAGTCCGGCGAGTCTCGGCCGCCGATACAGCCAGAGGGAGCCAGCAGGAAGAGAACTACCACTCCCAGAGTTCCGCACGGCGGGCGCCGCGTCCGGGGTCGAACCAGGGCTTCGCGGGCCGGGGGCGAGCGGGCTGAGAAGCCTCGTCCGCCCCTGGCGAGGGAACTGCGCGGGGAACTTGCGTGTCGCTCGGGCCGCTCGGGGACGGAACTGCTTAAGAGCAACCGAGTTCCCCAAGACTCTGGTCAGGCGCCAGGCGGACACCTAAAGCCTGGGCATTCACCGAGCCGTGTATCTAGGCCATTGGATGAGTGCGACGACGGAAGGCGGGGCTTTCACCGCGCGGCGGGCGGGGGCGGGGCCTGGCGGGGGCGGGCCTTTTGAAGCTCCCAGTTCCGCGCTCCGCAGGACTTTTTCAGTTGAGTTCAGTCGCTCAGTTGTGTCCGACTCTTTGCGACCCTATGGACTGCAGCACGCCAGGCCTCCCTGTCCATCGCCAACTCCCGGAATTTACCCGGAATCATGTCCATGATGATGCCATCCAACCATTTCATCCTCTGTCATCCCCTTCTCCCACCTCAATCTTTCCCAGCATCAGGGTCTTTTCAAATGAGTCAGTTCTTTGCATCAGGTGGCCAAAGTATCGGAGCTTCAGCATCCGTCCTTGGAATGAATATTCAGGACTGATTTCCTTTAGGTTGGACTGGTTGGATCTCCTTGTAGTCCAGGGGACTCTCAAGAGTCTTCTCCAACATCACAGTTCAAAATCATCAAATCTTTGGACCTCAGCTTTCTTTGTAGTCCAACTCTCACAGACTAATGTAAACTTAATCAGGAGGTGACTCCAATTGTAGCTGCTATTCCAGATCTTTACCTGAGCAAATCAACAGAGCCGCTGGCACTTGGTACGTAGCTATTGACCAAAATAAGTCTTTTTTCAATACCAATTTGTAAGGACCACCAGAAGCAATTTGCTTTTACCTGGAAAAGCCATCAGTATACCCTCACAGTCTTGCCTTGGAATTATGTCAGTTTGGGGGCTTCCCTGGTGGCTTACATGGTAAAGAATCTGCCTGCAATACAGGAGACCTGGATTCAGTCCCTGGGTCAGGAAGATCCCCTGGAGAAGGGCATTGCAACCCACTCCAGTATTCTTGCCTAAAGAATCCCATGGGCAGAGGAGTCTGGGGCTACAGTCCACGGGGTCAAGAAGAGTCAGACACGACTGACTGACTCACCCATACACACATCCTACTGTCTGCCATATTTTCAGAGATGTTGATCATTAGGACACTCTGAAAAAATATCACATTGTTCCTACATTGATAAAATTATACTGGCTGGAGCTGATGAATATGTAGTAGTAAATACTTTTTTTTTTTTTTGGCTGCACCACACAGCTTATGGGAACACAGTTCCCTGACCAGGGATTGAACCTGGGCCACAGGTCACAGCAGTGAAAGCCCAGAATCCTAACCCCTAGGCCACCAGGGAACTCCCAGGAAGTAGTAAGTAGTTTTGATGCTTCAGTCAGAAACGTACAAACTAGAGGGAGTGAGAAAAAAGCAAAAATTTCACTTTTACCGTCTTAGTCATGTTTCTGGAAGTTCAATAGTCTGAATCGTGTGGAGCGATCCCTTTCAAGGCGAAAAACCATTTGCAGCACCTCTAACAACCACCTTGAATAACGAGAACAACACTGGCAATAAAGAGAACAGAATAAAGAATAAAGACAGCAAGAATGTCTCTTAAATAAAGAGAACAACACTGAAGTACTTTCAGAATTTGGAGGCCACGTTGAATGTGTTACACCAACCCACCTACAAAGTGGCCATAAGCCTGCCAGTTTTAAAGGGAAGACTCCACAGCCAGTCCAGATCCAGTGTAAGCTGCTCTACCTCTTAGATCGTGTGAGCCAACAGATACAATAATAACGTGGAATAGAGTGTTGACGGCAAATAAGTATGTTTCTGCAAAGTCTAGCAAGCACCAAAAGAGCATCACAGGGCAGCCTATTAGGATTTCAGAGTTAATGTGTACCCTCCTCTGCAGACATCTACTCTCTTTTTTTTTTTTTTGCCATGCCACGTGGCTCACATGTTCCCCAAGCTGGGGTTGAAGCCATGCCTCCGCGGTAAAAGTGCCAAGTCCTAACTGATGGACTGCCAGGGATCTCCTATAGACACCTACTCTGCTTTTGAGAAACAACTTCTGTATTGGGCCTCAGAAAATCCTTAAAGCCCAACTGTGGTACATCCGTCAACCATGGAGCCCAAATTTTCCATCAGGTACCAGGCATTTTAGGACCCACTTGGCTACAAGGACAGGTATGTGCAGGAACAATAGATCCTCCGGTGGAATGGAAACTAACAAGACCAGAGACCTTTTCCTGCCCGGAGCGTCATGTGTGGTCTCCCCATCTCCTCTCTTGCCAATTTGTTCCAATTTATGCTGCAATAAGTGTGTGTGTGACTTGGTAGTTCTATAAGATAGAATGCCAAGAAATTGAATTACTGAGCCAAAAAATTATGAACCCTTAAATTTTTAAATTCACAGACACTGTTGCCACAGTTCTGCCTTTCAAACAAAATACTCTATGCGCTTCAGGTCTGGGTGATTTCAGAGCCTGAATCACCCACTATTGACCAGTTGCTCCATTTAGAATCACAACCTCTAACACTTGAAAGGGATTGAGAATCCATCTGGGTCAACTTCCAACCCACAGCAGGCAGCCCCTCTGAAACGCTGGACGACCGTCAAGCCCCTCCTGAAACATTGTGCTCAGTCCCTGAGTCGTGCCTGACTCTCTGCGACCCCGCAGGCTGCAGCCTGCCAGGCTCCTGTGTCTGTGGAATTCTCCAGGCAAGGATACTGGAGCGGGTTGCCATTTCCTCCTCTAGTGGATCTTCCCGACCTGGGGACTGAACGCTTGTCTCCTGCCTCTCCTGCACTGCAGGTGGATTCTCTACCGCTGAGCCACCTGGGAAGCCCCCTAAATTCTCTTAAGTTTGCCAAATCCAAGCGCATGCCTTGGGTGGCTCAGCCTCTCCTCTGCTCTTGTCTGCCCTCTGAATCCCCTCGCCCCCAACAAAGGACTGCAGGAGCAGACACGGTTCCAGATGGGAGTTTCAACCCTCAGTTTCTAAGTTCAAGTTGCCTCCTACAGACTGATGGTGTTGCAAACCAGCATCATCCCTGCTTCACTTGGGCTTCATGGAGAGAGAGAGGACTGATGCTTAAATGAGCACAAACAGGAAGCCTTGGAATCTGCTCAGCCCTGGCAAGAGTGCTGGAGGCTGGCGGGGTAGGAATGAATCCCGCCGTCTCAGACCTGACTCAGCCACACGGAGGGCATGTACCAAAGGTCAGCTTTCTGAGTCGCTCCCTGCCTTCGCCGGCTTCTTCGTCGGTGGAAGGATGTGTCTCAGAAGGACTGCACTGCGATCCAGGGGTGTCATCGTCAGAAGGTGGACGTTCGGGCTGCCTCCCCGTTCTCCTCAGTCTCTCTCCCACTCTGATGCCTAAGCGCGTTTGTCCAAACGAGCCACTTCTCTAATGGCCACGCGTGTCTCTCTGAGCTCACTCTTCTGAATGCCTCCCAGTTGTTACAACAAGCCCTGGGGAATGTGTGCTAAGAGATGTGTCAGGAATAGTAAGGGGAGGAGGGGGAGGAGGAGAGAGAGAGGAAGGAGCACGGGAGGAGGCAGGCGGGGAGGAAAAGGACGTCGTGAACCAAAGGTGCCGTTTCAGTTTGTGTCCCCTGTCATGTGGCTGTTGTGAGAAAGTGCATTTGGCTTCTAAGTTTAAGTGTGTGTGCGTGCGGGCTCAGTCACTTCAGTCGTGTCCGACTCTTTGCGACCCCATGAACTGTAGCCCGCCAGGCTCCTCAGTCCATGGGACTCTCCAGGCAGGAATACTCGCATGGGGTGCCATGCCCTCTTCAGGGGATCTTCCAGACCCAGGGATCAAACCTGCGCCTTCGGCCTCTCCTGCATTGCAGGCAGATTCTTTATCCACTCACCCACTGGGGAAGCCCAAGTTTAACTATATACTCTACTTTTAAAAAAAGCTGTGAAGCTCAATACCTTCTGCGAGAGTGCGATAGACAGGGGAAGCAAGCCTCTGTGACGCTGGGGACCCGGGAATAAGACTCGGGGCTTCCGGGCTGCCCTCCCGGCTGTGCCCACACTTAGCAGCGTCACCGTGAACCACCCATCTTCCTCCTTGGGCCGCAGTATCCTCATCTATACAAACATCATTGTGACTCTGAAGTCCCATGGCAAGTATAAGTCTCAGAATCATGGCCACCAGGAAACAAAAGCAGAAATCTACTTTCCCATAACTTAGAAAAGTTGTATTAAAGCCCCTTCCTGCCTGGTTTGCAGAAACTGAATGTAGAGACTTTTCGGTTTTAAAACTGGGTCAACTTTTGAGATTTTTGAGAAACTCTCGCGCCCCTCCCTTTCCTCTCCAGATGGCAGCTGAGGCTCGGGCGGTGCACCCTGAGTTTCAGGGGCTGCTGTCTGCCTCTGCCTCTCTCCTGATCCGTCTCACGCCTGTTGCGGCATCTTCGGGAAGGCCGTCTGTCCCACCGTGTGCTTAGACGCGGCCTGTTCCACCGCTAAGCCGCTGGATGCTGTCCCCCCCCAGCCCCCACTGAAGCGCCCAGGGTCCCGTCGTGGCCTCCGGCCTCCAGAGCAGCGTGGATCACCTCAGGCCCCAGACGCTGGGCTTTGGGTCTTTCTTGACCGGCTTCCCGAGTGCTCCTGGCTCCCGCGTGGGTTTTGGTGGTGCTGTCCCTCAGTGTCGTCTGGCCCTAAGGCCCCTCGTCTCTGAGCCATTACCCCTACCCCACGGAGGCCCGGGGACGCCGCACGCCCTGGGCGGTCCAGGCGCCGCGCCTCTGCTGTGGCACGCTCCATCCTAGAAGAGCTGCCTCCCACCGTGCTCCGCCTTCAGCACTCGCCTGGCAGGCACGCGGGAGGGCCCTTGGTGACCCCTCCTGACTCTCCTCTGCGCTTTCCGCCCGTTCCTCCCTTTGAACTCTGAAGAGGAGGCAAGGAGAGAAACGAATCCTTCACAACTTTCTGGTTTCGTATCTAAACGGTAACTTTGATCTTAGGGGTCAAGAGTCCACCACCTGAATCGCACGTTGTGAAACGACCTCGAATCCCTCAGAGTGGGGACTCAGTCTTGACCACCTGTGATGCGACAAGTAACCTTGGGGAACGAAGGAGGAGATGAAAAAGCAGGACATGGAGCGGAGAGCAAAGCCACTCACAGTGCATAGGACAGTTCTGTGACGTGACTTTCTAAGGATGATGCCTCGGTTTAAATTTAAGGATTTGTTGTTCTTAAAGAAACTCATTAAAATGCATATATTTAGTGAATACTTGCCGCTTGCGTTGTTCTGGAAGTTGGGGGTTCAACAGTGCCTGACGCAGATATGGTTCTTGCTTGCATGGCATTTTCGCCTGGTAGAGAGCAAGATAATGAGCAAGTAAACAAAAATGAAGAATTAGGATAATTTCGTTTCTTAATTTTTAAAATGTATTTTATTAAAGTATGGCTGATTTACAACGCTGTGTGAATTTCTGCTCTACAGAGAAGCAATTCAGTCATACTTGCTTTCATATTCTTTTCCATTATGTTTATAACAGGATATTGAATATAGCTCCCTGTGCTATAGCGTAGGAGCTTGTTGTTAGGAAAGATTTAGACATTTATAATGTCATGGGTGATGAGGAGCCAGCCATGCCATCTAAATCTTGGGCACGTTTGGAATCTGAGTTCATGGGGACCCTCCGGGGCAGGAGAGCCCTGGGGTCTTTAAAACTCCGGCAGGACCTGGGAGACAGGACCAGGCAGTGTCCACAAGGCCCCCGCGTGGCGGGAGAGACCGCTGTCACATGTCAGCCCTCAGGCCAGGGACACGCAGGACCAGGGACGGACCGGTAGGAAAGCGGGGCAGAGACAGGCCTATCGGCTGGCTGTCAACAAGGGCAGCCTGTGCTCCGGCGGGACCCCGACGGCAGCTCCAGGGCCTGTGCTGCTGCCACCAACAGTGGCCGCCCCCGTGACCACCCAGCCCGGCCCAGGGTGGACCCCGACAGAGCTCCTGCAGTGAATTCCCCCTGCACTTTCGGCTTTGGGTGTCCTTCCCTCAATGCCTGCAGCGGCGTGCAGCCATGTCACTTCCACGAGCCAGTAAAGAAGAGAAGTTGTGTTTCTAGAAAAAGGGAACGAGGGCCTGCGGTGATGCACAGGGCGGATAGAGATGCGGGACGGAGCGGGAGCCCTGACCCCGTTTGAGCTCTGTCCTCCAGAAGTTCCAGGTGTGGCTCGTTTCTGTCCTGGGTTCCCTGACATCTGTATAATAAAGTCCCCTTTGGGGTTCTTTTCGGTTTCAACTGGATAAAACTTCCAGTGGCTCCGTGGTTAAAAAAAAAGCAAAAATAAAAACCCGCCTGCCAATGCCAGAGACTCTGGTTCAATCCCTGGATCAGGAAGATCCCCTAGAGAAGGAAATGGCAACCCACTCTAGTATTCTTGCCTGGGAAATCCCATGGACAGAGGAGCCTGGTGGGCTACAGTCCATGGGGTCCCACAGGGTTAGACACACCTGAGCGCACAGAGAAAGGGTAAACCTAGGTTTCTGTCACTGGCTGAATCAATCGTAAAGTCTTAATCAATAGAGAACTTGTCAGACTGCACAGGTAGACTTGGATGGAAGATCGTGCTGGAACGGAGGTGCTGGCTTCAATGGGAACATTCTTCCTTTCCCATCTGCGGACCCTCCTCCCCCAGGGTCTCTCTGCAGCCCCCCTAAGGGGAAGCACTGCAGTCTGCTGCCTGAGGATACGCTCAGGAGCCGATTTACACACAAGCTGCTTCACTGGTCAGGGAACAGATGGTACCTGGGGTGTTACTTAATTTCATTAGCGATTTTGCATTTGCCAAAATATGTTTTTGCCAGAAGTGCCCACATCAGGGTTCCTTGTCTGTTAAAACTAAATGAGATCCCAGGGAGCTCTGGAGCGGGTCGCGCCACCCAGCAGATGGTCCCCCAGTCCCCGCAGCGGGAAGGAAACACAGGGCCCCCACAAAGCCAGGGCTCCCTGCCCACCCCACCCCACGCCGAGCCGACCACCCCGCAGGCTCAGTAAGCCTGCCCAGCACCCCCACCTTCCAGACCCCGTGCTGCCCCCTCGCACTCCTCCTGGGGGGAGGCAGAGGCGCACTTTCATTCAGTTCTCTGACGATCCTGTCTTTCCTTCTTCACCACACTCTCAATGGTACTTAGGCCGCCATTCTCTCCCCTTAAACACGTGGCAGAAGCTAATACTCATTCCATGAGGTTTGAGTTAACTTCTAAGGGCTCTTCTTTGAAGCAATTTCACTTCTTCAGGAAACTTTGTTGTATATAATAATGGGTTTAAATTTGCCGAAAGGAAGCTCTCAGCGATGCAGAAAATGCATTTGAGGCAGTACTCCATCTCCATCGTCAGCTTCACTCACCAGAAGGAGCTGGGTCCTGATGAGTTTAAGGACCTTCTCGAGTCCTCCTTCGCTGGCCAGTGTGCCCCCAGGGGGACTTTAGTCCTCTTCTGGATTGGTGTGTTTATGAGTATGCTTTCAAACACCAGAACTCCATATTCAAATAAGAGTCCCAATACCTGCCTTGTCCCTGAGAGCAGAAGTCACTTATGAGTGGTGGTTTTGCCATCCATTAACATGTGTGTGCATGCATGCTAAGTCACTTCAGTCCTGTCCGACTCTCGGAGATCCCACGGACTGTAGCCCGCCAGGCTCCTCTGTCCATTGGATTTCCCAGGTGAGAATACTGGAGTGGGTTGTGATTCTCTTCTCCAGGGGATCTTCCCAAGCCAAGGATCAAACACATTGCAGGTGGATTCTTTATGGATGAGCCATGGGAGAAGCCTCCATTAACAAGATACTTTTGGCTTAACAGAGTTACATAATCGTATAGAGTCTAGAAATGATCTTTGTGGTCAAGACTTGTCAGAATTGTCTGGGTTTCACGTGACAGAGATCCGACTCAAAGTTGATTATTCACAAAGCGATGTTTATCTGTTTTACATCTTTCCAGGGAAAGAGCTGGGCGATTGGGCCTCAGGACTCAGGGTCTTTCCTCCTGTCTCCCCCGCTTTCCTCTTCTCCCCCCTTTCTCTCCCCCCCCCACCGCCGTCCCTCCCCACTCCTTTTCTGCGTCTCTTTCCATCTAGCTCAGTTGGTAAAGAATCTGCCTTGCAGTGCAGGAAACCTGGGTTCAATCCCTGGGTCAGGAAGATCCTCTGGAAAAGGAAATGGCAACCCACTCCAGTATTCTTGCCTGGAGAATCTCATGGACAGAAGAGCCTGGTGGGCTGCAGTCCACGGGGTCGCAAAGAATCGGGCACAACTGGGTGACTAACACTTACTTACTTCCATCTTCCAAAGACATCAGACTGACTTTCTCCATGCGCCCATTTTCAGGGGTTGAAGGGAGATGAAACATTTAATCCCAGAGGGAACATGATGGAGGATTCTAACTGGTTTGGGATCTGTGCCACGCCTGTGGTCAGGGGTAGCAGGAAGTCATGACTAGAGCCCTTCCAGAACTCCGTGATTGGGGAGCTACGGGGGGACAAGGACCCTTCCCCAAACGAGCATATTGTTCCCGTGAGATGGAGGGGCTTCCAGGCAGGAACAGGAACAGACTCCCATTCTGGAGGGGCCTCTGCATTTTGCAGAGGCTGAGAGAAAGGGTGGCTTGTCTGGGCTTATTTAACCAGTCAATAGCGATTCTAACTAGAAAGAACTGACATCTTCTGGGTACAATTACGTCACTTCCATTCCAAACATGGAGGCAAAATTCTGACAGCTAGTCTGAGACTGGGGCAGAATACTCAAAACCAGGACTGAATTGGAAAATCTAGAACTTTTCCTTTAAAAACCAACTATACCCCAAAATAGCACTTCCCATATGGTGGGCGCTCAGTTTCACAACCTGGAAGGTTTCTGATTTTCTCTTTAATCTGAATTTCTTATCCTGTCCTTGCTAACCTTTGCCATGGGGCAAACTCCAGGCTCAGAGCTTCACGGTAGCACAATCAGTCCCAGAGCTGTTCCCTTTGGGTCCGTTCATCACAGTCAGTCCCCCAGCAGGAACAAGCGGGACTCTGAGAGGGAACGCGGTACAGACCCAGCTTTGAAGGGGAAAGCCAGCCCCCAGGGAGGGGTCCTCCAGGCAGGGCCCGGCGCGGGCAGGCAGCCGTTTTAACTGCCAGTGCCCTTCTTTACCCATGAACAGACTCAGCCGCACTGAAGTTCCAAGTGTCACTCTGGGGAGGTGGAGCCCCGTTCCAAGGTCCCAGGTGTAGCCTTGTACCAAGGCCACAAATACGGAGTCCTGCACCACGTCATCTCTGGAACTAACTGAGCTCCATAGCGACTGTTGCCATGCGCCTCCCCAACTTAAACCAGCCGGCTTCCTGACTCCGTATTAGGTGCGCTACCCACCCTGTGGCACCCCAACCAATCACCTAATGCCACGCTTCCTGCGGGAATTTGCTCTGTCTTGAGGCTATATAAACTGGCTACTAGCCCATGAAAGGGGTGGGCTCTCCTTGAGCCTGCCTGCTGTTCTAACAGCGTCTCCGACTCTAATAAACTCTATTCTCCTCTCATTCTGCCTTGTGTCTGGAAATTCTTTTCCAGCCCGCACACCGACCGCCGCCGGGCAGGCCTGGTGTGGGCGTGCAGACCCTGCCTCCTGTGCATCCTCCCTCCTTCCTTGGTGTCCACCCCAACTCGCGTGTCAGAATTCAGCCTCTGGGCTGCCCTGTGGCTGCCCAGACTCTTCTCCTCCCTGCCCCAGCCCCCCTCCCATCCCCTGGGGCCCTAGGTAAACTCTCAGCGTGGATGATGGAAACCCACAGAGGTGCTTTCCTTGAACAGGAAGGTCCAGAAAGAAAAAATATAGTGAGCATCGCAGTGCTTAAAAAGTCAATTGGACGGACTTCTATTTTGATCAAGATGACAGACTAGAGATTCATAGAGACCTCTTTCCACGCAGCACACTGAACTTTTATTTTTTTGAGATTTAATGCACAGCTGAACTGTCAAGAAAGTAAAGGAATCCCTCAGAGAGCAGAAATGATAATAAAGCTTGAACTCAGAGGACCGGCAACACTGTGGCTGATACATTTTGATCCCTGGTGGCCGAGGGCTTGGATTTTAAGTATACTTTCCAAAATGTTTAAAAAATACAGTCTCATTCAAACACATAGTAAGCGCACGTCAAAGTTTTCTGTAACTTATTAACGACAGAACCAGCAGACTGACAAAGCCACTTTAAGAGAAGATACAAGAAACTTGCGTAAGTAAATGGATAGATAGATAATAGAAAGAATGCTGGGTTATGATTTCTAACTTATATATATTCTTAAACATCTGTTTATTTATGGCCATGTGGGGTGGCACACCAGATCTCCTCTTTGCTGGGGCATGAAAGACTTTGCTGCAGCAGGCAGGCCTCTCTCTGGGTGTGGCACGAGGGCTTAGTTGCATGTAGGATCTTAGCTCTCTGACCAGGGATCAAACCCGGGTCCCCTGCGTTCACTGGAAGGCAGATTCTTAACCACTGGACCACCAGGGAAGTCCCTAAATTATATTTTTTAAATGGCTTAATAACCTGTGAAAGTGAAAGTGAAGCTGCTCAGTCGCGTTCAACTCTTTGCAACCCTATGGACAGTAGCCTACCAGGCTCCACCATCCATGGAATTCTTCAGGCAAGAATACTGGAGTGGGTTGCCATTTCCTTCTCCAGGGGATCTTCCCAACCCAGGGATTGAACCTGGGTCTCCTGCGTTGCAGACAGACGTTGTACAGCCTGAGCCACCAGGGAAGACTTAATATCCTATAAGGCACAAAAAAACTCATAACTTTTGGATTTATGTCCTTTACCAACAAAAATCATTTGCATCTCATCAGCAATTATTTTCTACAGACCAACATCTAACTTTCCTTTTTTCATTTTAAAATTGGAGTATAATTGTTTTACAACGTTGCATTGGTCTGCTGTACAACAGCACAAATCAGCTCTGAGTGCACATATAATCCCTCCCTCATGAGCCTCCCAACATCTAACTTTACAGGTTGAAGGTTCTGGGCCCTGATCAATAGAAAATAGTAACAGCGACAAAGTTGCATTCTCCTCTCTAGAGCGTCAGACGATCTTTGGGAAGCTTGCAAGACAGTTCCCTAAAATGACAATGAAGCTAGGCCCTTTCACTGTTGGGCTTGTGAAAAGAGACTGATTCTCAAATATGTCATTCCTGTGCTAAGTTGCTTCGGTCCTGTCTGACTTTTTGCAACGCTATGGACTGTAACCCACCAGGCTCCTCTGTCCATAGGATTCTTCAGGTAAGAATTTTGGACTAGGTTGCCACTTCCTCCGCCAAGGGATCTTCCCAACCCAGGGATTGAACCCCTGTCTCCTAACGTCTTGTGCATTGGCAGGCAGGTTCTTTACCACTAGCGCCACCTGGGAAGCATCTTAAGTTGTGTGTCCTGGCACTGACAGGGATGGGCTGGAAGTCATTAGAAAACTCCTTCTCTTCTAACACAGTAACCTGGCCTGAGACTCTTCCCTGCATCTTCTGACTGTCTTAGGGTGTCTTCCTCTGAATGATTAAAGATGATCTGTCCTTGGAATGGGCTTCCCAGGTGGCGCTAGTGGTAAAGAACCCGCCTGCCAACGCAGGTGACATCAGAGATGCGGGTTTGATCCCTGGGTCGGGAAGATCCCCTGGAGGAGGGCATGGCAACCCACTCCAGTATTCTTGCCTGGAGAGTCCCATGGACAGAGGAGCCTGGCGGGCTACAGTCCACAGGGTCGCACACAGTCAGACACGACTGAAGCAACTTAGCGTGCACTCAGAATAAGCATCTATACACACACATGCTCCCAGTATTTGGTGAGCAGACCTTCCTCAGCTCCTCCAATCAGTTGAACTGACTTTCAATTTGCAAAACAATGTATTTCCCATCACTTTGTTTTCCTTGCTGGTTAGAGGCCTTCGTACTAATACAGGATTCCGGTTATTTAGCTGGCAGAGAAGGCAACAATAATCTCCGGTTGTTTGTCTCCACGAAGCCAGCTGAAGTGCTATTAGCCCGAAGTGTGTTCCTGAATTGAAGCGTGGAGGTTAAGAAAGACCAACCTCTGCAAACAGCAAACAAGGTCCAGGTGGTGAAAATCAGGGACGAGGCTGTGTTTGCGATCACCTATTTGTCTGGAAACCAGGTGGCCGTGTCTGGGGAGTCCTTTACCCTCCCCTAAGCCTCCTGCACGTCTTGGAACCGATCACCGAGCTTGGCAGCAGCTGGTTTTCGCCCTGCCTCTTCTCATCCCCTGTGCCAGGAACACAGAAGGTACAGAAAACAGAGTCTCGAGGGTGTGTTCACCCAATGCTGCCTCTCTGCGTTCCCAGCGGTTCTTCTGTTGAAGAACAGGATTGTTTAACGTGTTGTTCCGGACTCTCTCTTTCCCGCCCAGCCAGCTGCCTTGGCCTCACAGTCTGCAGCAGGGACCCTGGAGCCTGGCCTGGATTTGCCACCCTTGCTCTGTCCCAGGACAGGTGTAATCATTCTAGGGTTGACACACCAAGGGCTTCCCAGGGGGGCTGGGAGTAAGGAACCTGCCTGCCAACACAGGAGATTTAAGAGCTGAGGGTTCCATCCCTGGGTTGGGAAGATCCCCTGGAGGAGGGCATGGCAACCCACTCCAGTGTTCTTGCCTGGAGAATCCCATGGACAGAGGAGCCTGGTGGGCTCTGGTCCATCGGGCCGGAAAGAGTTGGACACGACTGAAGCGATTTAGCATGCAGTGACGACCTGCGAGAGCCTTGGGAGAAAGAAGCTGGGGCACCGAAAGCTCATCTTCAGGTGCTTGCTGAGAGGCGCTTGTTTGTACGAGAGGCCAGCAGCTGACCGGAAGCCTTTTCTTTGCTTGTTCCGCATCTTAGTCGCAACACAAGGCTTCTCTGATCTTTGCTGAGAACTCTTAGCTGTGACATCAGCGGTCTCGTTCCCTTAGGAACGAGATAATACCACCTTAGGCCTTCCGAATCCACCCAACCTCAGCAGCCATCCTTCCTCCTTTTATCCAGATTCAACACACGTGCTTTCTCACTTCCATCCACGCCAGCCCCAGCTGGCTCCTGTCTGGGGTTTTTCTCAGGCTGGGGATTTTGCTCGGGTATTTTAGCACAGGTTTTTAGCACTGACTCTTGACACTTCTTTCCTAACCAAGGACCTCCCACACCCAAGCTTGACTCTCTCCTTCAACCGCTCTGTACGTCTGACCCCAGCAAGGGCGCCAGTGTCTGGTTTCGATACCCCTGCTCGGTCTACAGATTCTAGAAGGACTCTTTCCCGAGCAATGGGATGCTGGAAATCAGACTAAGACCCAGGGATCCATGAGAAAGAAGGGGACTGAGGCAAGCAGGGCAGAAAATTAAGACAGAGCCCTGAATAACAGGGGCTTTGGGGAGGAAGGCTGCAGAACAAGAGGAATCCTAGCCAAGCAGGGGGCCCTGGGAGAGGCAGGTCAGGAACCCAGGGACAAGTCTGGCCACTGGCCCAGCACCATCTCAGGGGCGCTGCTGTGGAACAGACAAAAGACCCCAGAAGTGAAAAACAAGAAGGACGTGACCCTGAAGCAAACATTTAGCCCATCAGGGGAACTTTTCAAGAACTCTTTTTGCAGACTTCCCTGATGGTCCATTGGTTAAGAATCCAACTTCCAATGCAGGGGCTGAGGGTTTGATCCCTGGTCAGGGAACCAAGCTGCCCTGTGCCTTGGAACAACTAAGCCTGCGAGCTCTAACTAGAGAGAAAGTCCTTGAGCCAAAGACCCCCGTGCTGCAGCTAAGACCCGACGTGGCAAAGAAGAAGAACTCTTTCTCACGGGAGGTGGGGAGGTGGGCAAAGGCACCTGCCCGGGCATGGAGAAAGGCCAGCGTCCAGGATGAAGGCAGCACTTGGACACCAGTCTCCACTTGGTCCCCTCCCTTCCCTAGCCCTCAGCCAGGCCACGCAGGGGTGTTGGGAGCAGTCCCCTGTGCCCGAGTGAGCCACCAGCCTTATTACAAATGAGGTCCCAGTCCTGGTGAGGGGGTATCCCTGTGGCCTAGGGCCAGGTATTAGGGGGAATGGGCTTTCTAATGGGCCACAGCCTCTGTCTGCATAGGACCAGCTTTGTTCTCAGGGCCTGCAATCTACCGGGCTAAGGACTGCCTTCTGTTCTCTGTTTGAGTTCAGATCAGGAGCAAAGGCCCCAGTAATCAGCTGGCCCCGGTTCAAACCCGTCTCTGTCAGTGACTAGCTGTGTAATCTCGAGCGAGTTACTTCTGCTCTCTGAGTCTCAGTCTCTTCATCGGAATTATGGAAATTACAGGAGTGACTTTGGGTTGGGTTTTAAATCAAAGAGTCCATCTTAAAGGGATTAGCGCATCTTCAGGTGGTCGGTGGTGGGCCTTCCATCCCTGTAACCTCCTTGATGGACTCACCTCCACTCCTGATAGATAGCACCCTCCTCTGCTCCCCTCTGGAAAGCCCTCATCTTGCTTACCAAGCCACTCTCTTGCTCCCAGCAACAAATGAAAGTTCCCTCCCTGTGGCCGTGGACCAACGCAGACCCCATTAGACACCGGTCATGAGATGCTGGTGAGTCTCATCTCTGTTGGTGGGTGAGAGGAGGCTGCATTGCCCTCTCCCCCATCTCAGCCCCCTGCCCGTCCACGGCTCAGAGAATTAAGCAGCTTGTTCTTCTGCGTCCTTCTATGCTTTAACAGGACACGGCATAGAAACATTGTGATTCAAGTAAGCTGGTTGACCAAAGAAACACTGGGAATTGCATTCTTTCAGGGCTGGTCTGCATCTGGATTCAAGAGGAGCAGGTAACCACGGGCAGATGAAATGGGCGTTACTGAATTCATAAAGAGCCGGCGCGTCTCTGCCCACACAGCCAGCCACCAGGCAGACTCTGCCTGGGTTATATGGAAAAAACATGTCTGTCTCTAATTGTTGAGTCAGGAAATGCTAAGTACTTCTACTGGCATGTGTGTTAAAGAAACAGACATGGATTTCTGGTAAGCTACATTAAAGAATTTTTTTAAAATTATTTTTACTGAAGTATAGTTGATTTACAATGTGCTAATATCTATTGTACAGCAAACTGATTCAGTTATACGTATATACATTCTTTTTCATATTCTTTTCCTTTATGGTTTATCACAGGATATTGAATATAGTTCCCTATGGTACCCAGTAGGACCCTGCTGTTTATCTATTCCCTATATAACAGCTTGCGTCTGCTTCCCTCAAAACTGATGCTTATTGATTTATTTTTGGCGGGGTGTGGTCTTCTTTGCTGCGTGGTCTTCCCTTTGGCGAGCGGGCTGCTCTCTGGTTGCAGTGTGTGGATTCTCATTGCAGTGCCCTCTCTCGTTGCAGAGCACAAGTTCTAGGGCCCACGGGCTTTACAAGCCACATGGACTCACCAGCTGTGGCTCTGGGCTCTAGCGAACAGGCTCAACAGTCGTGGGGTGCGGGCTTGGTTGCTCTGCAGCATGTGGGATCTTCCCAGATCGGGGATTGAACCCGTGTCTCCTGCACTGACAGGCAGATTCTTTACCAGAGCCACCAGGGAAGCCCCTGGAGAAGACTCTTGAGAGTCCCTCAGACAGCAAGGAGATCCAATCTGTCAATCATACAGGAAATCAACCCTGAATATTCATTAGAAAGACTGAAGCTGAAGCTCCAATACTTTGGCCACCTGATGGGAAGAGCTGACTCATTGGAAAAGACCCTGATGCTGGGAAAGATTGAGGGCAGGAGGAGAAGGGTGTGACAGAGGATGAGATGGTTGGATGGCATCACCGACTCAATGGACATGAGTTTGAGTAAACTGCGGGAGTTGGTGATGGACAGGGAGGCCTGGTGCCTGGCGTGCTGCAGTCCCTGGGGTCGCAAAGAGTCAAGCACGACTGAGCAACTGAACACCTTTCCTTCCTTTCAGTCGCTCAGTCGTGTCCGACTCTTTGCGACCCATGGACTGTAGCCTACCAGGCTTCTCCATCCATGAGATTCTCCAGGCAAGAATACTGGAGTGGGTTACCATTTCCTTCTCCAGGGGATCTTCCCGACCCAGGAATCGAACCCGGGTCTCCCGCATTGGAGGCAGACGCTTTAACCTCTAAGCCACCAGGGAAGCCCAACAACCCTCAAACTCCCAATCCACCCCTTCCCCACCACCTCCTCCTGGTTAGCAATTATAAGTCTGTTAAAGAACTTTTTTAGATACCAATTTTAATTTTCTTATATGCCTGCTATTATTGAGGGGCTTTTTTTCTCTTTTGTGAACCCATAGACACTTTCTTTTAAATACCAAAGAAAATAATTTTCCTACCATATGCTTTCAGAGTTATCGCTTGTTTTGCAGTGTCAAGATCAACAACTAAAACGTGAGTGTAAGACATGAAGTCATGAAATTTCTCTGGAAGCAAATTTAAACACATTTAAATTTGTTTAGGGGGGAAATGAATGTCTATATAGAAAAAAGTCCTAGGAGTACACACACCAAAATGTTAAAGTCATGTCTCCACCACGTTGGGGAATAGAATTGTGAGTGATTTTGTTTCTTTTGGTTTCATCAATATTTCCAAGTTTTCAAAATTGAGAATATGTATTCCTTCTTCTTGAGGACTTTGGGAGGAGTTTTAGATTCACAGCAATCTTAAGCCAAGATACATGGATTCCCCGTATATTTTCTGCCCGCACACAAGCATAGCCTCCCCCATTACTAACATCCCCACCTTGATATTAAGTATCTGCCATTCAGTTCAGTTCAGTCGCTCAGTCGTCTCCGACTCTTTGCGAACCCATGAATCACAGCCCATCACCAACTCCCAGAGTTCACTCAAACTCATGTCCATCGAGCTGGTGATGCCATCCAGCCATCTCATTCTCTATCGTCCCCGTCTCCTCCCACCCCCAATCCTTCCCAGCATCAGACCCATGGTCATGTATGGATGCGAGAGTTGGACTGTGAAGAAAGCTGATCGCCGAATTGATGCTTTTGAGCTGTGGTGCTGGAGAAGACTCTTGAGAGTCCCTTGGACTGCAAGGAGATCCAACCAGTCCATTCTAGAGGAAATCAATCCTGGGTGTTCATTGGAAGGACTGATGCTGAGGCTGAAACTCCAATACTTTGGCCACCTCATGCGACGAGTTGACTCACTGGAAAAATCTGCTATTATGCGGCTGTTATTATGAACGAAAGAGAACAGGGATGTTGGTGGATCAACAGCAGGCTCTCTCATAAAGAGGGAAAAGGTGAAAAGAGGGAGGCGGGAATCAGAGAGAGAGAGGAGTCGGGGGAAGAAGAGGAAGTTTCGAGTGGAAGTAAAAGAGCCCCCCTTTCCGAGGGGAGCCTGGGGCTGTCCCCCTGTCCCTGCAGCCTCGCAGCTGGCTCTGCTGTTTCTTGGGGCGCAGGGGCCGGGCGGTCTGGGACTGCAGCGGGGAAGGAAGGCCTCTTTCCTGGCTGTGGCCGTACCTGCCTGCACGAGGTTCGTCTGGCAGCTTCTGTCTGAGTCTGGGCTTCAGCCTCTAAACACCGCCCTCCTGGCCCCTCTGCTGTGACCGGACCACTCCGAGAGGAGCGGTACCCAGGGAGGTGGCGGCGGCGGGGGCGGGGGTCCGCCTGGCGGGGAGAAGTCCAGCGCACTTTCCTGCCTTCATTCGGTGCTCTAGCTTCTTCGTTTCCTACGCCTGCTGTTCCATTTCCTTCTTGCAGCTTGACTTCAAGTACCAAGAGCCGCCCTGTCGAGGGCGTAGCCCCTGGGGGCAGGGACCGGCCCGAAGCCCAGCTCCGCCACCGCCAGCGGTGTGATCTTGGGGAACTTCACTTCCCTCCGTATACACCGGGGACGTTAACAGCATCCACTTGCAATGTTGCTCAGTACCTATCTGGAAGGATGGGAAGAGCTGGTCCTGTCCGGTGCGTGGTAGCTTTACCGATGGGGACACTGAGGCTAACGCGGGTGGGTCCAGCTTCCCACCCTGCTCATCCTCAAGGCAGACTTTCTGTGGGGCTCAGACAAGACAGGAAGGGGCTCTCTGGATGAGATGAAAATTAAGATTACACAGCAGCACCGAATGTGTGGATCCGAGAGAAATTCGAGGAGCAGAGAGCGCGGTTGAACAGGAGAGCCAGCAGAGTAAGGAGAGGCGAGGAAAGGACAGAGGAACAGGAGGGGCCCAGCGAGAGTCCGCGGGACGAACGCCCTGCAGTCATCCCTCCCGGAGCGCGGCACTGCGCCCCGGCCGCGGGCCCCGGGAAGGCTCTCGCTCCCCGGCGTCAGCCTCCGCCTGCCGGGCTCCGGCGGCATTTTCGGGAAGGACTTCAGCGTCGTCCCCTGGGCTCCGCAGCGGCGGGCAGCCCACCGGTGTGCGCTCCTCGCTTTCGCTGTGTTTTAATTCCTCTGGGAGCAGGAGGCAGCTAACCTTTCCATAATCTGAAATCCCAATAAGGAGAAAGTCACTCGGAGTGTTTGGGAAGGCTTCGGTGTTTGGTGGACTTTAGATTTTCATCCGTTCTCCAGTTTCTCTATGTGCTTTGGAGGCCGTCAGAGGACTGATACGAGCTGAACGAAAGGTCACTACCCCAGCAGTGGTTTTCAGCCAAATTTGCCAGCATGCGTGTAAGTCCCTTCAGGTGTGTCCGATTCTTTGCAACCCTTGGACCGCAGCCCGCCAGGCTCCTCTGTCCGAGGGATTCTCCAGGGAAGAACACTGGAGTGGGTTGCCATGCCCTCCTCCAGGGGATCTTCCCAGCACAGGGATCGAATCCGAGTCTCTTCTGTCTCCTCCGTTGGCAGGCGGGTTCTTTACCACTAGCGCCACCTGGGAAGCCCGAATGGATACTCAGTTGCCTAATACTCTAGAGCAAGTGCAATTTATCGTTTCTCACACACGCCCTGGCGGGAGAGGGGAAGCTCTGTACTTGCTTGACTTTCTCTCTCCTCTGTTCTTACTCTTTTCTTTGTATCCTCACTCTCATTTTCCCTGCCATTTCCTTCCAGCCTCACCTGGCTTTGCAACCACAAACATTCCCACATAAATATCCCTTTGCTAGGTCTTAAACTTGAGCCTGCGTGAGAATTATGCGGAGGGCCTGTGCGAACCCTGATTGCTGGGCTCCAGCCCCAGAGTTTCTGACACAGGTGGTCTGGGATGGAAACTGAGAATTTACATTTCTAACCTGCTCACACAAGGCTCTGCCTTAACCAGTGTCCTATATCACGCTGCAGTTTTGTCTCCGTGTGGTACCAAGGACAGCTTCATCGTCAAGGTTGCAGGACTCCATTCAAGACCCAAAGAGGCACCGGTGAAGTTTCAAGAGGGACTATGGGAGTCAGTCTGAGGGTTGGTCCGTGCCAGAGGGCACCAAGGCTTGAGCGTCTGATCCCAAGTGGTCCCAGAAGCACTTGAACCTTTTCTGCCTCCCCTAAGTGGCTGCGGGTTTCATGTTTCCTTGGGTCTGTGATATCCCTGGGCTGCTCCCAACAGTCAGCTTTGATCAGAGGTCCTAGAGCTCCCAGATGAGCCTGGAGCTGAGCAGTTCCCCCAGCCATCCTCAAACCAGGAACACTAGCCCCCTCCACGAGGTCTCTATCACCAACGATGGAGGTCCAGCATCTTCCCTCGGCTTGAGTGAGGGGGAAAGCAGGGAGGAGGGCATATCCAGGCATTTTCTGATGCAATTAGTGTTAAAAGATGCAAGAACAGTGAGGTCAAATCAACGACCGGAAAAAAGTGAAACATTAGCTTCATTTCAACTTTCTCAGGAAGAAGGCAGTGGAAATCAGTTGTTTACAGTTGAAAAATATGAGCTATATTAGATTAGAAATAATAGACATATCTCCAGATGGATTAAGTGGAAACCTTAATTTGGTCCTCATGACAATCTCAATTTCCTAGTAGGCTGGAAACCATGATTTCTCTGAGCTTCTAATTCACAGTTCACATCTTCAGTTTTCCTAGGAAGCTTCTGGTGAGTTCCAATATTACTCGGCTATAAAAAGGAACTCATGTGAGTCAGTTCTAATGAGGTGGATGAACCTAGAGCCTATTATACAGAGTGAAGTCAGGAAGAGAACGCCAAATATTGTGTTTTAACACACATGCGTGGAATCTAGAGAGATGGTACTGATGAACCTACCTGTTTGCAGGGCAGCCACCGAGACGCAGACACAGAGAACAGACTTGTGGGCACTGGGGAAGCAGAGGGTGGGACGGATTGAGAGAGGAGCAACCAAACATACACATCGCTTATGGAAACCAGCCCGTGGGAGTTTGGTGTTTGGGACCCACAGAGCTCAAACCATGCCCTTGACATCCTGGAGGGGTGGAATGGGGTGGGAGGTGGAAGGGAGGTTCCAGAGGGAGGGGGACATATATTTACCTACTCTGACTCATGCTGATGTATGGCAGAAACCAACGCAATATTGTAGAGCAATTATCCCCCAATTAAAAATAAATTGTGCCACAGAAGGTTAAAAATAAAAAGCAAGGGCCCTGCTCTGGTCTCTCAGGTGCTGCCCCCTTGTGGCCATTTGAATACTTGCAACTAAAACGTGCTCTGAATTCCGCACGCTATTTCTTTAAATCAAAGGAAGCGGACAAAGCCCAGCAATGGACTTTTCCCCACAAAGGGAGGAAAGATGATGAAGGTCTGCCATGACACGGGTCCGCAGGGCTGAAGCTGTTGCTGTGGTGGTTGTTTCATAATGTTTTGTGAGCAGAGGAAGTCAGAGAAATCGAGGCAGGTAACAGCAATCTTTCTGGACTTAAGAGAAAATTTGAAAAGAAAGAAAACATGTTTACGTATATGAATATATATGTCTGTTGTGTCATGTATATACATATATATGATTGCATATGTATACTGCTGTATGTATATGATTATATACGTGTGTCTTACCATGTCCTTCATTTTTGGAAATTATAAATTCCTGCTCAGTAGGTGTTGTGTTAGGCATTGTCACAGAGATGCTCTGTTAGGCAAGATATATTTGTCTCAGACAGTATAGAATCCCCCTTCTATGTGGGAGACCTCGGTTCAATCTCTTGGTTGGGAAGATCCCCTGGAGGAGGGCATGGCAACCCACTCCAGTGTTCTTGCCTGGAGAATCCCGTGGACAGAGGAGCCTGGCAGGTTACAGTCCATGGGGTCGCAGAGAGCAGGACATGACTGAGTGACTTAGCACATTTATGACCAGAGTCATTTATGGCTTTAAGTTGCATATTATTTTGGAGCAGCATTTCTCAAAATATGATCTTCGTGCCCCCCCGCCCCCCCACAACCTGGAGTCCCTAACAGCCTTCCAGAGGATCCACAAGATCAAAACTTTTTGCATAATAATACTAGGACATTCAGTTCAGTTCAGTTCAGTTCAGTCTCTCAGTCGTGTCCGACTCTCCACGACCCCATGAATCACAGCACGCCAGGCCTCCCTATCCATCACCAATTCCCGGAGTTCACCCAAACTCATGTCCACAGAGTCGGTGATGCCATCCAGCCATCTCATTCTCTGTCGTCCCCTTCTCCTCCCGCCCCCAACCTTTCCCAGCATCAGAGTCTTTTCCAGTGAGTCAACTCGTCACATGAGGTGGCCAAAGTATTGCAGTTTCAGCTTTAGCATCAGTCCTTCCAATGAACACCCAGGATCGATCTCCCTTAGAATGGACTGGTTGGATCTCCTTGCGGTACAAGGGACTCTCAAGAGTCTTCTCCAACACCACAGATTTTCCTTTTTTATCCCCCATCCCCTCATGAGTATACACTGGCATTTTCCAGAATCTACACTATGTGTGATATTGCAACTGAAAGCAGTAGAAGCAGATGACATAAGAAGCAGATGTGTCTGTTAAACTGGAAACTACAGAGTTTGTAAAACTGACACAGTGGCATTCTCATTAATTCTGGTAAAACCTATATTTTCATAAAAACATATTCAGTTCAGTTCAGTTCAGTCACTCAGTCGTGTCCGACTCTTAGCGACCCCATGAACCACAGCACGTCAGGCCTCCCTGTCCATCACCAACTCCCTGAGTTCATTCAAACTCATGTCCATCGAGTCGGTGATGCCATCCAGCCACCTCATTCTCCGTCGTCCCCTTCTCCTCCCGCCCCCAATCCCTCCCAGCATCAGTCTTTTCCAGTGAGTCAACTCGTCGCATGAGGTGGCAAAAGTATTAGAGTTTCAGCTTTAGCATCAGTCCTTCCAATGAACATCCAGGATTGATCTCCTCTAGAATGGACTGATCTCCTTGCAGTCCAAGGGACTCTCAAGAGTCTTCTCCAGCACCACAGTTCAAAAATATCAATTCTTCGGCACTCAGCTTTCTTCACAGTCCAACTCTCACATCCATACATGACCACGGGAAAAACCATAGCCTTGACTAGACGGACCATGGTTGGCAAAGTAATGTCTCTGCTTTTTAATATACTATCAAGGTTGGTCATAACTTTCCTTCCAAGGAGCAAGCGTCTTTTAATTTCATGGCTGCAATCAGCATCTGCAGTGATTTTGGAGCCCCCAAAAAGAAAGTCTGACACTTTTTCCACTGTTTCCCCATCTATTTCCCATGAAGTGATGGGACCAGATGCCATGATCTTCGTTTTCTGAATGTTGAGCTTCAAGCCAACCTTTTCACTCTCTTTTTTCACTTTCATCAAGAGGCCTTTGAGTTCCTCTTCACTTTCTGCCATAAGGGTGGTGTCATCTGCATATCTGAGGTTATTGATATTTCTCCCAGCAATCTTGATTCCAGCTTGTGCTTCTTCCAGCCCAGCGTTCCTCATGATGTACTCTGCATATAAGTTAAATAAGCAGGGTGACAATATACAACTTTGACGTACTCCTTTTCCTATTTGGAACCTGTAATAAATTTTTCATTGTATTTAAATCAATACTATTTCTTTTTCAGTTTCATTTAATAAAGCAATAATATCAGTAGGTATAATAACCCTCATCATAAACAAAGGCTCTATGGGTCCCAAATAATTTTGAAGGTGTTAAGAGATCATGAGATCAAAAGTTTAAGCATGACTGATATGGAGGCGCTGTGGGACTGTGGGGTTATTCTCAAAGCTCAGTGTAGACTCGTGTCCTGGGCACTGATTTGATACTCGAGGAGAGATTTGGAAGGCAGAAGTGAGATAAACACAAAAATTCTGCTGCGGGACTTCCCTGGTGGTTGGGGACTGGGGCTCCGCACCCCCGGTGCAGGGAACTGGGTCCCACAGCAAAGACTGAAGATCCCACGGGCCACCACTAAAACCCACCACGCCAAATAAATAAATGTCTTTTTAAAATGCCACTGCTCCTCTTGTATTCGCGGGAAAATCTCTTGGACCTGCTAGGTTCTCCATGGCAGCTTCCCAACCATGGCTGTTCACAGGTGCTGCCCTGGGACCAGAGGCCTAAGACGGACAGAATGATCCTGAAACCAGGCAAGGACCGATACGGCGCGATGGCCCCATGCAGGACAGAGAGATCCTTGCAAGGTGCGGAACTTTGCGTTCCTGGAAGGAGAGATCCTCAGGGACTGGGTTCTTCGGTAATTCCTACGCAGCAGCTAACCGTCTGGCTGGATGATTGAACACGCGGAAGGAGGAGCGCGCTGGAAGAGTTGAGGCGGCCTGGGGCAAGGTTACATGTAAAATCCTCTCAAAGGGAGCCCCAAGCGCGACAATAATTGTACCCCATGTGACTGTCACCAGAGACCACCACTGTGCACGAGGCCCTTAGTAACCGGGTGAGCAAGCTGGCTGGTGCTCTGCATGCCAGCCAGTCTCCCCCTCGGGTCGCCTTGTTGATACCTCGCTATGCGCGGGCACCGAGTTTCTGCAGAAAGAAGTGGAAGCCAGGCAGGCCGCGAGCTTCGGCTCCTGCTGCTATGGTAACGGGCAGCGTGGGCAGGGCACCCGTGGGTGGCCGCCTCCTCCTCGTCCCTGTCCCCGTGCTGGGCACTCCTCTAAGGTCTGAACTCCTGGTAGCGTTTTTTGGAACTTCCTCCCCCTCCGCCAGGATCAGTCTTTCTTCAAGTGTGGTCAGCGGAACCACCTGCTTCTGTTGTGAACAGGAACCCGACTTTTATCAAAACGCCCAGGTAACTCTTACCTTCACTAAACTTTGTGACAATACAGCCTCGAACAAGGGAGAGTATTCGAGGTCTCTCCCAACTATACTCCCACCTCTTTGTTCGATTCTCCAGTCTTAGGACTTGCCCTTGCCTAGTAGCTGGCCCCAGGAATAACCTCTTCTGAGGAGCAAAAGCCCTCCAGCAACAAGGTAGAGCTTTACACTTCCGGAGACCCATCTGCCAGGTTAGCACAGCCCCGACATGCCGGTGGGCAATAATCCCATCCAAGAACAGCGCGGGTTGAGCCCTGAGGCACCCTCTTTGCCATCCCAGGAGATAGCGTCATGACAGAGGACGAGAGGGTTGTGTGGCATCACCCACTCAATGGACACGAATCTGAGCAAACTCAGGGAGGTGGTGAAGGACGGGGAAGCCTGGCGCTCGGCAGTCTGTGGGGTCGCAGAGAGCTGGACAGAACTTAGCCACTGAACAATAACAAGAGTTGATTTACAAGGTTGTGTTAGTTTCTGCTGTATAGCAAAGTGATTCAGTTATATACTTATATGCATTCTTTTAAAATTATTTTCCTTTATGGTTGATCGCAGGATGTTGAATCTGGTTCCTTGTGCTACACAGTAGGACCTTGTTGTTTAACCATCATGTATATAAATATAATAGTTCGAATCTGCTAATCCCAAACTCCCAATCCACCCCTCCCCCAGCCTTCTGCTTGGCAGCATCCCATGCCTTCTGCCCACCAAAAAACAACAAAAATGTCTGCAGGCGTTACCAGATCTTTTCCCGGAGAGGCAAAATCACCCCCTCCCCTGCTCTAACCTCACAAATGCAACTTACAAAGACCTCAAAGGATTTACAGCACGAGATCAGAACTCACATGGGAGCTTTTCTCCCCCCATGGAGAAAATGCAAAAGAACGTTGCTATGGATTTTATGAGCAAGATGCGAAAAGGGCAAGCCAAAAGGAAAGGACCGATAATGTTGTCTGTGTTGAAAAGTAAAGCATTCACATCACAGACAAAGTTTCCACAGCCTGGAGCAGGACACGGCAACCCACAGCAGTATTCTTGCCTGGAGAACCCCATGGACAGAGGAGCCTGGCGGGCTACGGTCCATAGGGTTGCAAAGAGTTGGATGCAGCCGAAGCGACTGAGCACAGGAGAACGTATCTGCAAGCCAATTGACAAAGGATTAGTCTTCAGATTACAGAAAAAGACACACATCCCATAGAGGGGTGAGCAAATGGCAGGCAAGCAGCCTGGAGAGGAGAAACCCTCAACGGCCAAAACGCACACTGAGAACACTCACCCCCGTTGGTAGACAGGGATATGCAAAGTGAAGTGAGATGCTACCATACTCTTATCCAGGATTTAATAGTAAATGATTAATAACAAGTCAACAGTACCAAGGGGAGGATGGGAGTAATAGTATCTATCCCTGTTACCACTAGTGGAGGGTGTACATTTGGAAAATCACTTCAGGAAACTGTGTGTCATTATCAAGTAAGGTTGAATATTAAAGTGAATATCATGTCCGATTCTTTGCAACCCCATAGACTGTAGCCCACCAGGCTCCTCTGTCCATGGGATTCTCCAGGCTAGAATACTGGAGTGGGTTGCCTTCCCCTTCTCCAAGGGATCTTTCCAACCCAGAGACTGAACCCGTGTCTCCTGCTTTGCAGGCGGATTCTTTACCATGTGAGCCACCAGGGGAGTCCACGTTGAATATACATACATCCTGTAGCCCTGCAACTCCTCTCTTGACCATACACTCTGGAAACGGAATGCATTTCCATGAGGAAGCACACACAAGGAGTTGTTTACAAGCATGTTTGCCACAACAGAAAGCTGAAAACAAACCAAATACCTACCTACTACCGACTGGCGAACGGAGAAACATTTGAGGCACAGATGCACACGACAGAACAGCATTAGCCCTAGAAATCAATGAGCTCGCTGCGGGGACAAGGTTTAAAGGGCAGACTCCTTCTTCAGACCAACCGTCAGCACACAGGCAGATGAAGCCGTCTTGTACGAAATACACATTTTCCCTCTGTCTAGGCACATTGATCCTGGAAAATCTCAGAGTTTGTTCAGCAAAAAAGGAAGGGACACAAATGTTGGGTGGTTTCCCAAAAGTGGGTGCTTCTCAGCCTATATCGGCACAGGGTTGATTTAAATTCCACTTGGGGGTGAGGGATTAAAGTTCTAAAGGCTTCTGGACCCTTCAGATGCCCTGGGGCTTCTCAACGTTGAGCTTCACTGGGAGGGGTCTGGTTCGGTCATTTGAGGGGAGGATTCTTAGAAAATTCAACATATCTGAAAACTAGATGACAAAGCCTGCCTGTCTGCACAGAAGCCTCCTGAGAAACAGGAAACAACCTCAGCCAAACAAGAAAGGGTTGATTCTATCCACGTGTCGGCTGACATTTATTTACCACCAACTGTGTGGCGGTCATGGTGGTGAGGAGGGACACACTGGTGAACAGGACAGATGGAGAGAGGGAGCGATGCCACGCAGGGCGCCCCACACCAGCGCCCCTGGACTCAGGGCATCCACGGGAGACAGACTTCTCTTAGAAAGAGCGGTTTCCATGAGGCAGAGGTGCACCTGGCGTCGACGGCTGAGGGAGAAAGCACGGGTGGCGCGAGTTGGGGTGAGGGGTCGGGGGGACTGTTCGTGATCGGAATGGACCCAGCGGCCCAAGCCCCGAGCCCACCCCACGCCCACCCTGTGCAGACGAGCCACGGGGCAGGCGGGCTGCTAGGGGCAGACGCACGGGCATCAGCGGGCACGGGAGGCCTGGCCCTGGCGAGCAGCCCCCAGAAGCACTGACCACGGTAGGGCATGGGGACACAGGACAGCCAGCTCCTTAGCAAAGGCGACGCGGAGCCCCTGGACTCCCCCGAAGCCGGCCGGGAGGCACTTAGGGCAGAATTCCTGTAGAGTCGTTGGCGGGTGCCCTAGACTGCTGATGTGACCTATTTTCTTAAAGACGAACACTGTTGTGATTTTCTGAGCATTCCTATTCCTTGCCTAAATGGCTTTCTCCTTGGTTGCATACAGCTTAGACATTATCAGTGATACAGCACAGCAGGTGTAAGGGGAAACTGAAACATAACCCGTACAAGTATTTTCAGGAATAGGAATGTTTTGACTGTGGCATCTTCAGGAATAATTGGGGAATTTTTTTAACTTTTTGTATTATATTGGAGTATAGCTGATTAATCAACCCTGAATATTCATTGGAAGGACTGATACTGAGGCTGAAGCTCCAATACTTTGGCCACCTGATGCGAAGAGCTGACTCATTGGAAAGACCCTGATGCTGGGAAAGACCAAAGGCTAAAGGAGAAGGGGTGGCAGAGGATGAGATGGTTGGGTGGCATCACCGACTCAGTGGACGTGAATCTGAGCAAACTTCGGAAGACGGTGGAGGACAGAGGAGCCCAGTGTGCTGCAGTCCATGGGGTCGCAAAGACACGACTCAGCAACTGAACAACAACAGCTGATTAACTGTGTGTTAGCTTCAAATGGCAACCCACTCCAGTGTTCTTGCCTGGAGAATCCCAGGGACGGGGGAGCCTGGTGGGCTTCCGTCTATGGGGTCACACAGAGTCGGACACGACTGAGGTGACTTAGCAGCAGCAGCAGCTTCAGATGTACAACAAAGTGGTTCAGTTATACATATATCTATTCTTTATCAAATTCTTTTCCCAGGTAGCTTTTTACAGAATATGGAGCAGAGTTCCTGTGCTCCATACAGTAGGTCCTTGGTGCTTATCCATTTCTGATATGGCAATGTGTACATGATGTGAACTGTTTTTTCCTACAGGCAGGTTTGTGGGGATGAAACATGGATTCCAGGAACTAGAGGAGACGCGTATCAATCGACACTCTATTCTGATCCTTCTGCCTCTGTAAATGTGTTTGTTATCACACACACTTCAGACATACACAAAAATAAATAGTATAATGAGGTCCCACATACCTGTCACCAGGTTCAAAACCTGTCATTAAATGGCCAATCTTGTTTCATCTTTCCCACTTCCTCGCGATATTATTTTGAAATAAATACTACACTTTATATCATCTTGTCCATAAATATTTCAGTACGCGTCTAACAGATAAGAACTCTAAAAATGCATCACCAGTATAGCATTATCAGATTAAAAAACTAATAAGTCCTTGATATCATCAAATACCCGGACAGGACTCGAGTTTCCAATGGTCTCACAAACCTTATATGCTTTTCTATAATTTATTTTGTTGTTCAGTCACACTCCCAAGGACACAAAGGACAAAATCCAAATAATGTCCGCGCATTCCATAAATCGTAAACTTCCAGGGAATTCTGGGTTGGAATAATAGCCAGACCAGAATTGGACTTCTTTATCCCTAGTTTATGTTGCGTGAAATTGCAATTGTAGGGGTAGTATTTTTTTCTTATTTAAAAAAAAAATTCGAAGTCTCTGTTGGTAATTGGAAAGCTGCTGCCAAGGGCCCCAGGTTTCCGGCGTCATAAAGAAGCACTTGGCGAGCAGCGTTGGCAGGCGAGCCGTCCCCACTGGGGTCCGCGGGGGGACGGCCGCCCCCCGCAGGCTCTCCCGCGAGGCCCAGTGACGTCAGGGCGCAGGCGCCGAGCCGGCCACCAGGGGGCACCCGAGGAACTCGGCGGACTCCGCAGACGCCCGGGAGCCCCCCGGCCGCTTTCAGGCCAGCCCCACAGCCCGGCTGCCCAGGCTCCTCCCTCGGGTCGGATCCCGCCGCAGAGCAGGCCTCGGGGCCGGGGCGGGGAGGGCCCCCGGGGGCGGCCGAGGCCCGCCCGCGCCGCAGAGCTCCTCCGTGCGCGCCTGCCTGAGCACAGACGGGCACGCCGCGCCAGGCCGCGCCCGGCCGCCCGTGGGCGTCAGCGGCGCCTTCGCTCGCCGAGCACGCGGAAGGCGCGGATGCGCGTCAGGCACGTGTAAGCGGGGGAGCATGCGAAGCGTCGGCCCTCGCTCTGCCCGACCCCGCCGCCCCATGGGCAGCAGCCTGCCGGGCTCTGCCGGGCATCTGTGGCAGCTCGCGGCTCAGTTACGGGAGCCCTAGCCGGCAGGCCCCGGCCCCAACACAGCCCCGAACAGAGAAGGAGGAGACGCACCCGCTCGGCTCAGAGCCACAGCCAGGCATCGTCCCTTGTCCGGGAGGCGGGACGTCGGGGATCAAGGAGTGGGCAGGGCCCCGCTCCGTCTGAGGCGCCAGGGAGACGCCTTCCCGCCTCTCCCAGTCTCCGCGTTGCCGGCGGCCCCTGGTGCTCCTGGGCTTGCAGCGGCCGTCGCCCCCTTGTGTGTCCACATTGTCTGTCTCCGTGCCCAGACTGCCCCTTTGCATAAGGACTCCAGTCACACTGGATGGGGGCCAGCCACTCCCCGACCCCCGTGATCCCAGTTTTTACGATGATGTATTTAAGGTGCATGTGTGCCTGCTAAGTCGCTCCAGTCGTGTCCAGTTCTTTGCAAACCTATGGACTGTAGCCCACCAGGCTCCACTGAAAAAGGGACTCTCCAGGCATAAATACTACAGAGGGTTGCCATGCCCTCCTCCAGGAGGTCTTCCCGACCCAGGGATCAAACCCGTGTCTCCTGCATTGGTAGATGGATTCTTTAACACTGGAGCCACCTGGGAAGTGCCACCTGGGAAGCCTCATACTTAAGGTAGTTTATTTTATTATTCTTAAATTTTTGACCACACCCTGCCACATGTGGGACCCAACCAGGCTTGGAACCCACACCCCCTGCACTGGACCACCAGGGAAGTCCCTCTCATGATCTCACTTTAACTTGATTACCGGATCTGCAAATAAGGTCACATGCTAAGGCACCGGGGGATTGGGTGCCTTTATCTTTCCCAGGGGCCACAATTCAACTCATAGCATATGCCCTCTTATAAAATGAATCATGCTTGAAACGCCTATAATGACAAACCCATGAATTGTGTACAGGATGGATCATACCATCCAGGATAAACTTACAAGTCTATGAAGGCTTCATAGAAACACAAAAAACAATTACAATGTGCAAAGGATGTACTGTGATTTTACCAAGAAAAGTGAGCATTTTAACCTAAGGGTATATTAAATTCACTACATTTGATGCTTTTTAATGATCAATGATAAAGAAAATACATGTAGACCCAAAAGACCCCAAAAAATCTAGATTTTTTTTTTTTTTTTGCTAAAAAGTTGCATTGGGGCCAGTTATCATGCTATAAATACTAAACAGATAATCACAGAACACTTTTATATAATAAACACAGAGAACTTGTCTACCTTATTCACAAAATCTGATTCACACCCTGTTTAAGAAACACAAGCATTTGTGACGTAAACGAAGCCACCCTTGGCTTTGCTCATCGCCTCCCACAAAGGGTCATCCACTCTCCAGGGTTGTTCTGGAAGCTTTTGGCTCTGCAGGCACTGATTTCAGCAGGCACCACTTCAGTTCCTGACATGGCTTCTCAACGCACAGCGTCAGGACCAGCCCAGCGATGAAGGTCAGCAAGCAGTGTCCCGAGAACAGATACAACTAGAGAGAGAGGGACGGAGCGGACACGGTCTTACTACGAGATTCCAGTTGTGGTTGGGCCCTCAAGGGCCCCATCTTGGCTGTATGAAATAGATCTGTAAGACCAACAGCGCAAACATTAAAGAGGAGGAAAGAACAATACTACCCTATACTGAAGTCCCCCCTCCAATAAAACAAAGGACAATAGGCTTTTGAGAAATAAACAGAGAAGCAGCTTCCAGTGAAGCCAATAGTCTGTACTGTTCCAGGAGAGAACAAGGGTGACGCTGCATGCAGCTGGGGCGGGGGCAGCCTCACCATGTTGACGTCTGCGTAGTGAATCAGCGTCTCCTGCAGCCCGTTGTAGAGGATGATGAGGGTGGGGTGCACCAGGTAGCAGGCGTAGCTGATGCTGGCCAGGCAAGTCCAGACACCGCAGGAGAGCAGCCGACTCACCAGACCTGGGGGAACAGGCACCGATCCCAGAGTGGCGAGCCCCTCCTGAGCCTGGGAATGCGGGGGGTCACCGCAGCTCCCTCTGGGTCCTGCCCCTGAGTCTGTGAACCTTCTGCTGCTGCTGCTGCTGCTGAGTCACTTCAGTCGTGTCCGACTCTGTGTGACCCCATAGACGGCAGCCCACCAGGCTCCCTGGGATTCTCCAGGCAAGAACACTGGAGTGGGTTGCCATTTCCTTCTCCAAGAACCTTCTTCAAGGTCTTTATTCATTATATGTTTTCTGGTTGTTGTTTTTGTTTTTTTTTTTTTGCTGTGCTGTGCGGCCTAGGGGATCTTAGTTCCTTGACAAGGTATCAAACTTTCACCACCTGCATTGGAAGGGCTGAGTCTTAACCCTCAGACCACCAAGGAAGTCCATATTCTTTTTAAGTGTGTGCTAAGTTGCTTCATTTGTGTCTGACTCTTTGCGACCCCATGGACTGTAGCCCACCAGGCTCCTCTGTCCATGGAATTCTCCAGTCAAGAACACTGGAGTGGGTTGCCATTTCATTCTCCAGGGGATCTTCCCAACCCAGGGATCGAACTCACGTCTCTTACATCTCCTGCATGGGCAGGCAGTTTCTTTACCACTGTCATCACGTGGAGAATGTACTAAAACAGATAAGCCAAAGCCAAAAACAAAACGAACTTCAGCTCCCTGTTGTAGACATATAATAATAATGAGAGGCTCAATATTGTATCTTCTACAACTGGACTGTCCCGTATGATAGCTATGAGCCACTTGTGGCTATTGAATTTAAAGGAAGTAAAATAAAAACAGTGAGAAATTCCCTCGCTGAGTAAGACCAATGACTCTCTGCAGTGGGGTAAATGGTGATATCCCCCCAAACTGTGTCCACCTGGAACCTCAAAATTGGGAATAAGGGTCTTTGCAGATGTCATTGGGCTTCCTTGGTGGCTCAGACGGTAAAGAATCTGCCTGCAATGCAGGAGACCTGGGTTTGATTGCTGAACTGGGAAGATGCCCTGGAGAAGGGAATGATATAGTTAAGATAAGGAATGAGAGGTGAGGTCATCTTAGATCAGGGTGGGCCCTGAATCCAAAATGTCCTTGAAACAGACAGAAAAGGCGTCCCGGACACAGAGGAGAAGCACGGGGACATGGCCACGTGAAGACGGGGACAGACTGGAGTGGCGCACCAGGGCTGGCGAGGGACCAGGAGAGCGCGGGGCAGGGTCCCCTCAGGGCTCCCAGGAGGGCCTTGCCCACGCCTTGATCTTCAGTTTCTAGCCTCCAGAACTGAGTGCTCAAGCTCAGTCGCTCAGTCGTGTCCGACTCTGTGTGACCCCATGGACTGTAGCTGCCAGGCTCCTCTGTCCATGGGATTCTCCAGAACAGAACGCTGGCATGGGCTGCCACGCCCTCCTCCAGGGGACCTTCCCAACTCAGGATCGAACCCGAGTCTCCTGCGTCTCATGTATTGCAGGCAGATTTTTACTTGCTGAGCCACTTCCAAAATCAGAAAATCAGCTTCTGTTATTTCAAGCCACACACACGCGCGCGCGCACACACACACACACACACAGAGAAAAGAAAACATCTAGACTAATCTTTTAAAATCACAAACCAGATCATGTCACCTGGCATTTAGAAAAAAATCCAAGTTCCTCCCAAGGCCTTGATGGGCCAGCATGACCCGAGCCCTGCCCACTTCTCTGTCCTCACTGCCATCTCTCTCCTGCTGGATCCTTGACCCAGACTCGCTGCTTTTCTTGCTGTTCTCCTCACCCACTCAGCATGTTCCAGACTGGAGAACTCTGCCTAAGGATTCCATCTGCCTGGAGTGCTTTGGTATCACGTATTTGCAAATGCACCCCTAATCCAGTTACCCTCCCACCCCTGCTATTTTTTGCTTTTTTAATTTTTGGTGTTGATGCAAGGCTTGCAGGATCTTAGTTCCCTGACCAGGGATCAAACCCGTATCCTTGGCAATGAAAGCATGGAGTCCTAACTACTAGGCAGCCAGGGAAATCCTCCGGCTTGTGTTTACTCGCCATATTTATCTGCATCTGAAATTATATTACAAATATATTTACTTCATATGGCTCTGCAGGAATTTCCTATGGCTGCTGTAACAATCTACACAAACATGGTGGCTTAAAACAACAGAAATTTGTTCTCCCATCATTCTGGGGACCAGAGGCCCAAAATCAACATCACGGGCCAAGATCAAGGTGTTGATAGGATCACATTCCCCTGGAGGCTCTTCGGAAGAATCCTTGCCTCATCTCTTCCAGCTCTGGTGCCTTGACACTCCATGGCTTGCGGTCACAGCACTCCGATCAACACCAGTGTTTTCAAGAATCTCTCTGCTGCATCTTCACGTCACCAGTTCCTCTGTGTGTGTGTGTGTGTGAAACCTCCCTCTGTTCCTTCTATAGGGAAACGTGTGATTACTTTCAGGACCCACCCAAATAATCCAAAATAATCTCCCTTTCTCAAGATCCTTGACCACAGCTGCAAGCTGCCAAGGAATTTGGACCTAATGATGGAGACCATTATTCAGGCTGCTAGGGTCTCCTGGTCTCTCACTTCCCCTACCCCATAGCAATCTCCTACAGAGAGGGATTTTTCTTATTTATTGTGATATCCTCAGCATCTAGAGCAGTGCTTGGCATAGAGCAAGCTTTCAATTAAGTATTTTATGCAATCAAGTGAATACATAGAACTCACAGTCAAAGGCACAAGCTATTCCTGTGAAACAAACAAGATAGCTGTAGACTTAATTCAGTTTAAAAAAAAAATCCATGCCACAATATGAAAGTAACCTCAGTGCCAATCAACAGATAAATGGAGGGAATTCCGTGGTGGTCCCAGTGGCTAGGACTCTGTGCCGAAGTTGTAGGTTTGATCCCTGGGCAGGGAACTAAGATCTCTCAAGCAAACAAACAAAAATAGATGAATGGATAAGAAAATGTAGCTTATATATATATACAACAAAACATTTGTTATTTAGTCGCTGAGTCATTCCTAACTCTTTGCATCCCCATGCACTGTAGCGCGCCAGGCTCACTCCGTTCATGGGATTTCCCAGGCAAGAACACTGGAGTGAATTTCCTTCTCCCGGGGATCTTCCTGACCCAGGGATTGAACCTGCGTCTCTTATATCCTCTGCATTGGCAGGTGGATTCTTCTTTACCAGCGAGCCACCTGAGAAATGTAACCAATTACTGTTGACTCACAGGGCTATCACAGTAGACAGGGATCCTGGGATGCTGGCCAGCACAGCAGAGCTGGCCGGTGCCAGGCCAGGGGGAGCAGCTGTTTATGTTCTGAGACTCTGTCAACAGTTCACGGTCACCGTCCTCATTGGCGGTCACGCAATCCAAACCCATAAATGCAAACACGTCCGTCAGAACACAGCCCGACTCCCCTGTAACAGCGTTCTCCAAAGAAAGGAAAGCTTTTCACACTGACATATGGAAGGACAGATCTCTCAGCATTCTGTATGCATAAAAGTGCATGAACAATCTGAGTAATCAAACACCTGGAGTAGGGAGGGGGCTGGCACGCAGAAATGGAGAGGGAGCTGCGGGCTGCGTCCTGGGCCCCAGACTCGCTTTCCAGCTGTGTGACCTTCACAGCCGGCTTCATCTCCAGGCTCCATTTTCCTTGCTGAGAAACAGAGCTGTTTATAGCTCTACCTGTAGTGGTGTGGCCAGTGCCGCCGGGGGCCACAGGAGAACTTCTCCGCGGGGCCTCACCTGAGCTTGCACTCAATAAGCAGGACTCGTTATGTTCACTTCATCAGGTTGTCCCAACACCTTTGCTGAGGTTAACGGGTTTGGATTCACAGGCCAAATTTTAAACGCATCCTGATTGTTTCCCAGAGGCCCCAAATGTGTGGTGTCCCCACGAGGCTCTATTCCATCATCTCAGGGTTTCCAGGCAGCCGGAGAGCTCAGAACCTCAGCTGGGAGATTCCTGCCAGCCTTTCTTGGTCATTTGCTGACACCTCAAGCACCTCGTGGGCTTCTCTGGTGGCTCAGACCGTAAAGAATCTGCCTGCGATGCAAGAGACCCGGGTTTGATCCCAGGGTTGGGAAGATTCCCCTGGAGAAGGGAACAGCAACCCACTCCAGTATTCTGGCCTGGAAAATGCCATGGACAGAGGAGCCTGGTGGGCTGCAGTCCATGGGGTTGCAGAGAGTCGAACACGCCTGAGCAACTAACAGTAGCACACTAGCAAGTACCTTGTGCCCAATAGAGAGGAAAGGAGGGAAAGTCAGGCGATTTGAACAGACACTGCTAATCTAGGGAAGATCCTTTCTTTCCATTTAAGCTCTTTTTCTGTTCCACTCTGAAAGGCTGGCTCAACAGAAAGAGTGTCCCCGTTATCAAAGGGCTGAGGGGGTGCTGGTAACTCTTTAGTTCAGATGATCAGAGGAGGAGACTAGGGTGGGGGTGGCCAGTACTCTAGTCCCAGCACGAGGATTTTCTTCCTCACGACGTTACCTTACCTGCTCACTTCCAATTTCTTTGTTTTCTTTTTTTTTAAACAAAGCATTTTCTTTCTTTTTTTATAAAAAAACTTACTTATTTGATTTTCTGCACTAAGTCTTACTTGCAGCACTCACGATCTTTCGGTTGTGGCATATGAACTCAGAGTTTCAGCACGTGGGATCTAGTTCCCCAACCAGGGGTCAAACCCGGGCTCCCTGCATTTGGGAGCGTGGAGTCTTAGCCACAGGATCACCAGGAAGTCCCTATTTTAATTTCCAAACTAGCTTCATTGGAGAGGCTGCCGATTTTTCTTTTAGAACTTGCACGTGTATATAAACAGGTATAAACATCTAAAACACAACATATGGGTAAGTAAGGAAGCATCAGTCGCTCGGTTGTGTCCGACTTTGCGATCCCATGGGCTGCAGCCCTCCAGGCTCCTCCGTCCATGGCACTTTCCGGGCAAGGATACTGGAACGGGTTGCCACCTCCCTCTCCAGAGTACACGGGTGGTTTCCCCAAATACGCAGACAAAGGCTGTTTCTGAGTCACCGTCAGTCACTCATCGGTCACTACTAGTCCATGCACATGCTCTGACGTTGTCGCCCTTGACAGACCAGCGTGTGAGCCCCGTGCAAGCCCCACACTGCACCCTACCTCCGTAGCCTTCCTGACACGCGAACACGACCCAGCCCACGGCCGCCGCCCACAGGGTCCGGTGGAGGCCTTGGTAGACAGCAGCGGCGCCAGACGAGGTGGGGGAGACGTCATCCACCCTGTAGGCCAGGGCGACCACCAGCAGGAGGGTCGACAGGGCGCACCCCCAGCCCAGCAGAACCTGCCCCTGGGGGAGAGAGGGGCACTGCTCACAGCCCGTCCTGGCCACGGTGCACAGCATCCCTGTTACGTCGACATTTTGCGTGTTATCAGTCATTTCAGGGTCATTTGGTAAACCTCAATCAGGGCCCAGACTGGACTGGAACAGAAAGGTCAGCTTAGCGGTTACGAAAGGCTAGGGTGGTGGTGGGGAGGGGGCCAGAAGGATGTTCTTCCAAGGATCTCTCTTGCTTCCCTGCTGCAGTTCCCTAGGTGCTATGGTGACATCTACATCGACATGAGCCAGCGTCTTAGTACTCCACTGTCTTGTCTCTAAAGAGAAGCTCTCCCTCGGGTCTCAGGCTCCTGCCCTAGGTTCTGGCAACAGGGAACAGAGTTACTTCCTCAAGAGCTCTCCGCGAGCCTCTTCTCTGAGCCTAGGGTCCGTTTCGCTCTTAGAATGTGCGCTGCCTTATCTCATCCCTACTGCATGGAACATGCCTCAGCGGCCTGGGGCGGGGACTTGGTGTTCTTTTCTGGCTTACAGTTTGCCCTTGGCCTGCTCATTCTTCTGAGTCATTCCTCCAGCTGAGCCCGACTTGTGCTCCAACTCCATACTCCCTGGTCCTGACTGGTCCTTGAAGCGGCTCCCAAATGCCCCGTCTTATCGCAGGGTCTCCCCTCTGTCCACACCCATTTTCCCCTTGGGCGTTATGAACCTGCACTACACTAAAGCACCTCGTGTGTGTGTGTGTGTGTGTGCACGCGTGCACGCATGTGTTGGATCTGCGTTGTTGCACAAGGGCTTTCTCTGCTTGCGGTGAGCAGGAGCTGCTCCTGCGTGTGGGCTTCTCCTTGCGGGACTTCTCCTGTGGAGCCCAGGCTCGAGGCACACTGGCTTCGGCAGTCTTGGTGACCAGGCTTAGTTGCTCTGAGACATGTGGCGTCTTCCTACACCAGGGATCAAACCCATGTCCCCTGCATTGCAAGGTGGATTCTTAACCACCGGACCACAGAGACGTCCCAAAGCACCTCTGAATGGCCTTCTGTTAGAATGTACAACCTGATCATGCATTTTCAAGGGAGCATCGTAACTCCAGCCTATAGGAAAAGTCACGTAGCCCCTGTGGATCCATTACTTCCCGTGACGCCCTAGCTCCTGTTCCTGCTGTGAGCAACACACGGCTTTCCAAGGCCCAGGGCCTCATCTCTAGAGCATTTAGATGAGGCATCCACAAAACTCGACAAACCAAAGGAGGGCCTAGCAGAGGGGATCTGGGGTCAGCACGGCCCAGTAATAGTGCAAGGGGATTCTTGACCCTTCTTTCACTGAGAAGCAAATTATCCTCCATTCACTTATTGAGTGATTGCAGAACCAGATGCTAGAAATTCAGAGGTGCATAGGAACATGTTCTGCCCTCAAGGTCTTGTGGATCAACAAAAGTCATACGAATAGGTTTTGCACGAGGCAATGCCAAAGAATGCTCAGACTACCGCACAACTGCACTCATCTCACACGCTAGTAAAGTCATGCTCCAAATTCTCCAAGGCAGGCTTCAGCAATACGTGAACCGTGAACTTCCAGATGTTCAAGCTGGTTTTAGAAAAGGCAAAGGAACCAGAGATCAAATTGCGAACATCTGTTGGATCATGGAGAAAGCAAGAGAATTCCAGAAAAACGTCTGCTTTATTGACTATGCCAAAGCCTTTGACTGTGTGGATCACCACAAACTGTGGAAAATTCTGAAAGAGATGGGAACACCAGACCACCTGACCTGTCTCTTGAGAAATCTCTATGTAGGTCAGGAAGCAACAGTTACAACTGGACATGGAACAACAGACTGGTTCCAAATAGGAAAAGGAGTACATCAAGGCTGTATATTGTCACCCTGCTTATTTAACTTATATGCAGAGTACATCATGAGAAACGTTGGGCTGAATGAAGCACAAGCTGGAATCAAGATTGCTGATATCAAGAACTTCAGATATGCAAATAACACCACCCTTATGCAGAAAGTGAAGAAGAACTAAAGAGCCTCTTGATAAAAGTGAAAGAGGAAAGTGAAAAAGTTGGCTTAAAGCTCAACATTCAAAAAACTAAGATCATGGCATCCAGTCCCATCACTTCATGGCAAATAGATGGGGAAACAGTGGAAACAGTGGCAGACTTCTTTATATTTTCGGGCTCCAAAATCACTGCAGATGGTGATTACAGCCATGAAATTACTTACTTACTCCTTGGAAGGAAAGTTATGACCAACCTAGACAGCATATTGAAAAGCAGAGATATTACTTTGCCAACAAGGTCCATCTAGTCAAAGCTATGGTTTTTCCAGTAGTCATGTATGGATGTGAGAGTTGGACTGTGAAGAAAGCTGATCGCCGAAGAATTGATGCTTTTGAACTGTGGTGTTGGAGAAGACTCTTGAGAGTCCCTTGGACTGCAAGGAGATCCAATCAGTCCATCCTAAAGGAAATCAGTCCTGAATATTCACTGGAAGGACTGATGTTGAAGCTGAAACTCCCAATACTTTGGCCACCTGATGGGAAGAACTGACTCATGTGAAAAGACCTGATGCTAGGAAAGGCTGAAGGCAGGAGGAAAAGGGGATGATAGAGGATGAGATGATTGGATGGCATCACTGACTCAATGGACATGAGTTTGAGTGAACTCCAGGAGCTGGTGATGGACAGGGAGGCTTGGTGTGCTGCAGTCCATGGAATGCAAACACGGCTGAGCAACTGAACGAACTGAGGCTAAGGTAGTGCTTTAGATCGATTGCCCTGAGGGTGGATTTGAGATCAGACTAGAGGCAAGAAAACTAGTGAAGAAGACCAGCTAAGAGATGAGGCGGGCTTGAACAAGGTGAGGTGGAAAGGCCCCGAGAGGACAGTAGGAGAAACAGTCCCAGGGGCTTGGTGGCTGACTGGATGGGGAGGGGTGGGCAACAGGCAGGAGGCACCCAAGATGAACCCAGGTTTCTGGCTTGACCTATGACCTTGGATGGTGAACCAGAATGAACCCACAGGGAAGTAACCCCATCTGGAAGGTAAAGCGACAGCTTTCTAAATACCGCAGACCGGATTCCCAGATGGAACCATCAAATCTGACCAAGAATCTTATTTCTAGAAGCCAAAGAGCTTTTGCTATTGAAGAAAATCCAGCGCACGTCACCATGACCTTCCAGAAGAAGGGCTTGCCCTTGCCATGTCACTGGGTGTGTTTTGCCACATCAAAGGTTTCTCTGGGTCTGTACCAAGGCTCCAATGGTGGGACCCGGCTGGGTGCTGGATCTGGAGCTTTCTAAGGGGGAGCTCAGGGAGGAAAGCAGAGAATCAGGCAAGAAGACAAGGTTCCTCTTATTCTCTGGTATCAAGAGCCTTGCGGACACAGCACAGGACAGTTAAGTACCCGGAAGTCGGCCTCCTGCCCAGGGCTTTGGAAGAGCCTGGCCAAGGGCAGTCCGACCCCGAGTGACCCTGGCTCCTACAGTGCGGCCTGGGGAAGCCAGTACCTTTGTTCTGAGAATGTTTGCCTGGCGGTTTTGGTGCAGGAAAAGGCTCAGTAAGAGGCCCACGAGGAATGGCCCGTACCGACAGTAGGGCTTCGTGTAGTACTCCAGGAAATACAGTCTGGCTGCCTCGTCACTGAAAAATACAAGGACATGAGGCCAGAGGTTACATCTGATCTGGACGTGGATAAAGGACTCTCTCAGACGTTCAAGAAACATGCTTCCCAGAAGTGAACCTCTTCTGAAAGACATGAATCTCTCTGTGGAAGCTCTCACCAGATTGGGTGCTTGGGCCCCAGCCCTGGAGATTCGCATCCGGTTGGCCCAGGGCGGTGCTTTCTGGAAGCATCAGTGAGATGCAATCCCCACCCCCACCCACAGGTGACTCACGCGCGTCTGGGGTTGGGAACCACAGGGCACCGCAGGAGCGAGCCTCCTTCTCGGCCGCCGGCTGCGCGCACAGAAGCCGACGGGTCATGGGAAGGACGTGGCGCCTCTCTGCTCTAAAAGCCTGGGGCGTGCTAGTCACTCATCCATTCATCTGTTCCACTCGCGTTTGGGGCACTATCTTTTTTCTTTTTGGCCATGCTGTGTGGCATGTGGGATCTTAGTTCCCTGACCAGGGATCGAACCCTTGCCCCCTGCCGTGGAAGCATGGAGTCCCAACCACTGGTCTGCCAGGGAAGTCAGTCCCTTGAGCACTTCTGTGCCACGCACAGTTCTGGGCTAGTTCACCCTGGGGGGTCAGTGAAGGCTGCTCTGAGAAGATGACATACGTACAGACACCTGTAGGGAGTGAAGGAGCTCGCCTTGCCCAGATCTGGATTCTAGAGGAACAGTGTTCTCGCGTGAGGGAACAGCATGTTCAAGGGCCCTGAGGAGGAAGCCTGTTGGGTGTGTGGAGGGAAGGACGCTGTTGAGACCTGTCCAGAGTCAGCGGGTGGGGGAGAGACAGATGACGCCAGACAGGGATTCTGCCCTGAGAACAATGGAAGGATTGAGCAGACGACCGACAGCATCCGACTTCCTTCTGCAGCAGCCTGACTGCTGTGCTGAGAACAGATGAGCAGGAAACGTCACCGGTTTCCCTGCAGACTCAGGGCGGCACTGAGGAGGGGCTGCCACACGCACCCCACGGGAGAGGCAGACTAGCACAGTGGGTAAGGTCCTAGGTTCCGCTCACACCTGTGCCACTCACTAGGTGTATGGCCTTGAAGGGGCAACCCCAACCTCGTTAAATTTCTGTCTCTCCATCCCACAACAGAGCTTCCAAGCAGCAGTTCCCCACTGGAGGAGAAACGCCATACGGCCACGTGGGGGCACCCCTTTCCTCCCAGAAGCATTTCAGTGGGCAAGAGTGAGCTCCCTGTGTTCAGAGCAGATCCCCAGCGCGAGTTGAAAGAGTCAGAGTTTGGAAACAAACACGCAATGAACTTTCCCATCCAGGCCGAACGGTTCCCACCCACATTTCCGCAGGAGCCGACGTGCACAGGGCTAAGAGCCTGGCATCCGTCAGCAGCCCTGCCTGGGAGGTCCTGGCTGTCCTGAGGGCAGGCGAGGGACAGAGCCGGCAGTTACCTGGCTTCTGACGGAGCTGCCACCGGAAGGTTGTGAGCCAGTGTGAGCAGAGCAGAGGCTGTGCAAGATGCCAGGAGCAGTGTGGCCCCGAGCAGGATGAGGGCACGCTGACTTCTGCAAAGAAGAGAGCACGTTCACTTTCCTTCTGCCAGCCTGCCTTTTTGAGAGGCTGGCATGGGGCCAAGTGTGTCCAGAGCTGGGCTGGAGTTAAAAGCCTGAATTAGACTTCAGTCTTGAGCGCTTATTAGCAGCCCAATCCTGCGCAGTGAAATCCTTGCCTTTGAATAGCTTCATCTTCCTGCTGAAATGTACCGTGACGAGACAGTGCTTGGGAAAGTCCCTTGCCACCCATGAAGCACTAAACGGACTGAAGTGGAGGGGCTTCCCTGGGGGTCCACTGGTTAAGACTCCGAACTTCCACTGCAGTGGGTACGGGTTCCATCCCTGGTCAGGGAACTAAGATCCCACATGCCACTAGGTGCGACAAAAAGAAAAATAAAAAATAATAATAATAATAAAAATTGAGAAGTGGTGATTGACTCAGGAGAGAGATGACCGGCAGGCACAGAGGAGGGGGACAGGGTAACACGAGGACCCGGGGATCCTCCCCCCAACCCAAATGCAGATCTGACAAGTGTCAGGGTTCAGGTGGTTCGTGTGGAGGTAAGAATGAGGGTAGGGGTGGAACAGGGGAACAAGGACGGCCAATGCAAGGCACTATCACGGTGGTCAATGCTCAGTTCTTCCAGAATGTTCTGTGGAGCCTTCTGAAATGCACCTCCAAACTGTCCTAAGTGGGTGAAAGAAATATTTCCCTACCACCTTCCAGCCCCCTTGGGTCAAACATGGCTCCACAGAAACTAATTCCTCCGCAATTAGGGACTCTGTACATAGGCCGAGAGGGTTCGGTTCTGAGGCAGGAACTGAGGTGTAGGGATAGAGGCTCAGAGTGAGACAGTATCTGGTTGTATCTACTGGGAACCAGGAGGGTTAGGACCAGGAGGGTCTGCAGTGGAAGAAATGCCCAACACGGATGCCAGACCAACCAGGCACAGCCCTGCCTTTGGCAATCCTAGTCCAGTGCTGAAGTTGCCGTGGTTCTTCATGAGGAAGAGATGAGATGCCATTTGCTTCACACCATAGTGATTTAGGGAGTAAATCATCATCTAGAGTGCCAATTCTAGTTCAGTATTTGTCCTTGGAGTGCAGGAGGCGTCTTAGCTCAGTGGTGCAGTAATTGACTAGCAATGTCTGCCATGAATGAGTGTGGGCAGGGCAGGTATGGTAACCATGCTATATATTTACCATGTCTTATTTATTTATTTATTTTTTGCTGAACCATGGCTCAGTGGTAAAGAACCCATCTGCCAATGCAGGAGATGTGAGTTCGATCCCTGAGTAGGGAAGATCCCCTGGAGAAGGAAATGGCAACCCACACCAGTATTCTTGCCTGGGAAATCCCACGGACAGAGGAGTCTGGTGGGTCTACAGTCTATGGGGTCACCAAAGGACACGACTTAGTGACTAAACAACAACCACTGCCACCCGCAGGAAGCATGCAGTATCTTAGTTCCCTGACCAGGGATCAAACCCACACTACCTGCAGTGAAAGGGCAGGTTCTTAACCACTGGCCACCAGGAAGTCCCAATTCATCATGCCTTTCGCAGACCCTCCAGTTCTGTCCTCCTTGAATTACTAGAATTCTACACGAGTGTGTTCTCCGAGGGGGAAAAAGCCCTACATTTTATACCTCCTCCCATTTAGAGGCTAAACGTGCCAGCACAGTCACAGGCTCATGCGGTGCCGGTTTCCAGGTGAGGAGCTAAGACCCTTCTCCCACGATGGCCCCTCAGAAAGACGCTGACCCTGGGGCCAGGCTGTCTCAGTCACAGGGACACTCAAGCAGGTTCCCACCAGGCCTAGAGTGCAGAGGTACTGAGAACTCATTGTCCTCGGTGGGTGGGTGGGTAAACCATCTGGTCAGGCCATCCAATAAAAACCCACATCCACTCGAGTAAATATTTGTCTAACTCCCTGGGGAACTGGAGCCCAAACCGTGGCACCTCTGCTGGCTATCACAGCTACGAAGACTCTACTAAAAGCTTCCCAGGACAGACTGTTGTGGGCTGGATTGTGTCCCCCAGCCCTGCAAATTGTAACCTCCACGACCTCAGAGTGTGGCTCCATTTGGAGATGGAGTCATTAGAGAGATAATTAAGGCGAAATGAGGTCGGTCGTTGGGGTGCATCTTAATCCAGTGGGACTCGTGTCTGTGTAAGAAGAGGAGATTAGGACACAGACAGCCCGGAGGGAAGGCCATGTGAGGAGGCACGGACGTCTACAAGCCAAGGAGAGAGGCCTTGGAATAAACCAGCGCTTCCTTCACTAAATACCCTAAATGCCAGCAGTGAGGGCATCCTGCTGCCAGGGCGCCTCCGACAGAGCCGGTAGAGACTTGCCCGTCCTCCTTGGCCAAGGCTCCAGGGTTGGCCGAGCCGTGCACCTGCCCTCCAGGTGCCTGCAGTAGCCCTTGCAGCAGCCACAGCCCATCACAAAGGGCATGTGCTGGTTGCCATGGGTACGATCTCACTTTCTCCTCCAACCCCGAGGTGAAGTGCGTGTGAGATCTCCATTTCACAGATGTGAAAGATGATGCGAGTCCAGTGCCTTATGCTGAGCCCCCAGCTTTGAACCCACATCTGCTGACTCAAACTCTATATCAGCAATCCACCTCTGTGCCCAGCGGAAGCATGGAACATTTTTTTTTTAAGTAGTCAGCCCAAATCTCTTACATTTGCAGTTAGAAAACTTCACGTGCTTCAGATATGCATGTAAAAAAAATAGATCTGCCTTTTAAAAAATTGTTAAATTCTTAAATTAAAATTAGGATGCATTTTCCTTGCCCAAGATCCTTGACTGTTTGCATAGCACTGGAGTAGGAAACATCACAGGTCAGCCTGTGATTTAAATGTCTCCTTGCAAAAAGTATTAAGAGGTAACCACAAAACAGAGCTAGTCAACACATATTTAGAATTCAGCCACATGCCCAGTAATCAAAGACTTACAAATTAGATGTGAAAAATGAATGTTTTCTTATATATCTTAAAATAATAATGTTTAAAAAGCAAAAATAGATCCTGTTAATAGTCCATATTGGCAATGGTATAATTAGATGACCAGAGGACTGAATATTGCTACAACCTTTAAGGCAAGCAATCTGTCATTATACTTCAAGATCTCCAAAGACACTCATGCCCTTTGACTCTGAAACTCTTCTTAAGAACCTGCATTCTAGAAATATCAGAGTTGGAGACAAATGGTAACTACAAAGGTGTTTCTGAGACTGTTATTGATAAAAGCACAAAATAGGAAATAATCTATTTAACACTAGAGGAAGGTATAGGTCAACTACAGTTCATTCACAAATATGAAATATTATACAGACATTGAAAGTCTGTTTACTTAAGGGACTTCCTGGTGGTCCAGTGGTTAAGAATCCTCCTGCCAATGCAGGGGCATGGGTTCGATCCTTGGTCCGAGAAGATCCCACATGCCTCGGGACAGCTAAGTCTGCCAGCCACAACTCCTTGGCCTCTGTGTGCAACTACTGATGTTTGCGCCTAGAGCCCTTGCTCTGAGACAAGAGAAGCCACCAAAATGAGAAGCCCGAGCTCTGCAGCTAGAGAAAGCCCATGAAGCAACAAAGACCCAGAACAGCCAAAAATAAAAATAATTTTTTTAAAAAGTACATTCACTTGAACAATAAAATAATATAGGAAAATGATTATGTCATTAAACTATTAGAACAAATGTCTAAAGTATATATGCAGAATTCTTTCATGTATAAAAAACTGTGCAGAATAAAAGAAGCGAAGAATAAACATCAAAATATCGACAGTGAAATCACTCTCCTTAAGTGAGGAAACAGGCCTAGGGTGATTGTTTTTTTTTTCTCTTTCTTTAGCATAATGTTTTCCAGTGTTTCTTAAATTGAACATGTATTTGAACAAAAAAGAATAATAAATCTTTTAAAATATGGTGTGGATAATCCAGAACTTTTAAGTTTTCCTGTGAATTATTGGGGCCTTAGAGCTTTTCTAAAACTAACAAAATTAAGGTGATAAATACCCAAAGTGGAGAAGCAGGCACGCTGATGTCTTACTTGGGGTGCTGTAAATTATCTCACTCTTTCTGAAGAGTCATTTCATGATATATAACAAGCACTGCAAAATTGTTCTTCCCCTTTGACCTAATAATTCCACCAGGAAACAGGTCCCCAAGGAAATAAATACAGAAGAGGAGAAAGTGGCCTGTTCAAAGACATGTACTGAGGAGCCATTTATAATCATGAAACACTGGAAACAATCTGAGTGCCCACCACAAAAGATGGTATATAAATCCTAAACCTGACAAGTCAGCAGGTCACACAGCCTTATGCGGAAACGTTTATAAGAACAGTGAAGTGGGAAAAAACCACAAAGATTAGAGGAGAAGGCGGAAGAAATAAACAGTGGTGGAGTCAGGGTCCACACGTTTCTGAAAAGTGAGTTTCTCAGTTCTAAATGGTAAGAGCTGCTTTGCCCAGGACTGGGGGCTCTCTAAGAGTTTTACGAAAGGTGAGGAGAAACACTTGTTTCCGTTAGACTCACTTTCCGTGGATGAAGACGATCGCCGGAGTGGTGAGGTGGAACTGAAAGTCATTGGCGAGATACCACGTCCAGCCGTGGCACTGGAAAGAGACCAGCAAAGTCACTCCTGTCCTCCCCTTAACCAGTGGCTCGCCTCCCGGGACCAGAAGGAGGAGCTCGGCGGGGGGCGGGGGGGTGAGGCGATTTCCACGGGAAGAGAAAGGACTTGAGTTAGACATGTTTCAGATACCTCATCTCAACTCTGCAGAGGGAAATGGCAGCCCACTCCAGCGTTCTCGCCTAGGGAACCCCGTGGACGGAGAAGCCTGGTGGGCTGCTGTCCACAGGGTCGCACAGAGTCAGACACGACTGAAGTGACTTAGCATGCATGCATGCATTGCAGAGGGAAATGGCAGCCCACTCCAGCGTTCTCGCCTAGGGAACCCCGTGGACGGAGAAGCCTGGTGGGCTGCTGTCCACAGGGTCGCACAGAGTCAGACACGACTGAAGTGACTTAGCATGCATGCATGCATTGCAGAGGGAAATGGCAGCCCACTCCGGCGTTCTTGCCTGGAGAATCCCAGGGACAGAGGAGCCCGCTGGGCTGCCGTCTATGGGGTCGCACAGAGTTGGACATGACTGAAGCGACTTAGCAGCAGCAGCAGCATCTCAACTCACCCTCCTAACAATCCCAGAGGAGTAGGTATTATTATTGCCATTTACACCCTGGAAATTCAGACATGCTTTCTCTCTTGTATAAGACAACAATCACAGCTAACCTCCCAGGGCAGTGGTGGGAACTGAATTCCACCACCGTGTCACGGGTGTGAGGAGTAATTACCCTTACAGCCCGGTTGGGGTTGGAAGGCCCGTGTTGCTGTCTCTTCCTTGCCCTCCCCCAACTCCAGGTGCAGAGAATGTGTTCATTTATTTTATTCTATTTTTGATTTGATAGACCGTGCTCCTTGAGAACGGAGGTCTGACTGCGGACGAGCGTTCGCAGGAAACCCCAGAGTTCCCATACGTGACCGATGTGAGAGCACCTGGCCGGAGTGACCTCGTCCAGGGCTGTCCGTGCCTGTGGGGTGCGAGGCGGGCCCTGTGTCTCTAATTCAGGGTGAGACGATTCCTGGGGGCAAGTCTCCCCAGGGCTTCAGAGGTGAGAGGCGTCTCGGTCTCCCCTCCCACCCCGTCGCTCCTGAGGAGACCAGGCTAATCAGAAGTGACAGCTTCGCTGGTCCCACCTGTGACCCCAGCCGGGCTGCCCCCGGGAAGGCGGCCCGGCCTCTGCTCCGGGGGCGTCCATCACGGAGGGTGATGGGGGGTCCGCCTGAAGGCAGTTAGATGGTGACGGACGCCCTGTGGAAGCTGCTGGGCCCTTGTGAGCCAAAGGCAGCCGTCTGGTTGGTCAGCGGTCATGGAGTCACACTCTAGTCATTCTCCTTTCAGCAGTGCTTTCTGCTGCTGCTAAGTCGCGTCAGTCGTGTCCGACTCTGTGCGACCCCATAGACAGCAGCCCCCCAGGCTCCTCTGTCCCTGGGGTTCTCCAGGCAAGAACACTGGAGTGGGTTGCTATTTCCTCTCTAACGTGTGGCATGCATGCTAAGCTGCTTCAATCGTGTCTGACTCTATGCGACCCTATGGACAGCAGCCCACCAGGCTCCTCTGTCCACGGGATTCTCTAGGCAAGACTGCTGGAGCGGGTTGCCTTTTCCCTCTCCGCAGTGCTTTCGAGGCAGGTGCAAAATCATTGACGCGGTTTAATTACAGCTATCTCACTTCCATTTGCTCCAAGCTCATCAGGAGGAAGCTGGGGCTTCGAGGAAGCACGACCCAAATACACAGACGTTGTGATCTGGCTGGACATGGAGTAGAACTCATTACGGGGAGGGTGTGGTGACTCCTTCAGCCCCAATCTCGGTTCTCTGGATGGAGGTGAAGGCGTCCTTCCCGCTGGGGTGGCGTGGCCCTAGACGGCACAGTGATGCCTGTCCTGGACGCAGCTGCCCCGGCCCGCCTCGGGGCCCCCCGGCCCGCTCCCTCTCTGCTTTCCCAGCGCCCACCCCGCCAGGGCTGGTGCAGCAACCCCCACCTCACACCCGAGGCGAGCCTCCCTCCCACAGCCCACCTTCCTACAGCGTCGCGATTACTCCCAGAAGGTGCCAGAAGGGAACGTGCGCCGGATCGCGCCCCTCCGCCCCTCCGTGGAAGACTTGAACGCACCGCATCCTGGACCGACAGGAAGTTATTTAGCAACAGCAAGTTCGTCCACCAGGCGCGCCGGCAGTTCTCCAGGTGAAGCTTGGGCACCTCCCAGACGGGCCCCCAGGGCACAAGGGAGAACAGTCCGACCAGCAAGCACACCGAATACAGGTGAAGAGGCTGCAGCCTGGCGGGAAAGAGCGGTGAGAGAATGATTCTCCGCGGGGGCTCCATTCGGTCCCTTGGGGCGGGGGGTCACATAGCAATGGTGGATAAGATGCTCAGAAATAGACTGTCCTGGGGGAGGGACCACCTCCTCACACCCCTCAAACCTCCCCTTCATTCGTGGGTTTAAAGCCGCGTAGGTGGTACGATGCAAAAATACTGTTCTTCGTGGAGCAAGTCGTATGTGGAAGCCCCTCTGCTGGGAACTTTCTAAACCTGTCCAGTAACCGTGACGTCAGTTTTACTGATGAGCAAATTAGAGCTCAGAAGTTTGAGCCACTTACCCAGGGCGGTCCAACCATGTGTCAGCACTGACGCTGTTCCCTGTTCTTTCAGGGGCCTCCCTGGATGAAAATAGCTTTCCATACCTCCTTTTATCCTCCCCTCCTGCCTCACTTCATTTCTTCCCTCCTTCCCTCACACACCACCTCCTTCCAAGCAGGATCCGCGGCAGCTACAAGCTGATGAAGGGGGCACTAGGTGTCTAGACTGGGGCTGTTCAATAGAATGTAATAATTCCAGCCACAGCAGCCGTTCAGCTAGCACATTCCAGCGGCCGCATTTTAAAAAGTCAACAGTACAATTAGTTTTAATAATATACTTCATTGGGTCAATACATTCAAAATATTGTCATTTCAACAGATAGCTAATATGAAAAACTATTGAGCTTTTTTGCGCTCTTTTCTTTCACCCAGTCTTTAGAAGCCTGTGCATATTAGATATTTGCAGCCTATCTCACTGGTCTACCCGTCTCTGGGGGGAGGGGTGGCGTAGGGACAACACAGAAGGCACATGCAATAGGGGTGTGGCTTCTGGGTGGCCCCCAGCAGAGCCCTCTTTTTTTAAATAAAATATTTGAAAATCCAGGGCAGTACAAGGGCAGAGAGCCCATGGCCCAGAAGCATCTCTAAACATCTCAGAGGGGGCTTCAGGGCCTGGGGTTGGGGGTGACAGATGGGGAGGGCAGGGCACCTAGAAGAGCAGTCCCAGCAGAGGTGTGGGTCTGCACCCCGCCTCTGTTCAGCACCCCACCTCGGGTCAGCACCCCACCTCTGGTCTGCACCCCACAGAGATGACCTCCTTCCTAGAGAGCATCAGGAGGGCAGGAGGGTGGTGGGTATCTGGGAGCAGGCCTGAGGTTGCTGATCAGAGTCTGAGGGCAAGCGCGCCGACTCTGCCAGGATGCACCTTCCTGGACCAGCTCAGGCTGTGGATGCAGAGCCCTGGCCGGGTCCTGGGTCCTGCCTGGTCAGCCATCTCACTGCGCTGCCGTGCAGATGCTCCCTCGAGCCTGGGCTCGCACCCCTGCCCCGGCCTCCCCCCACCATCTATCGCCTCCATCTCCCCAGGAGAACCAGTCGGCCCCTGCTCCCCTCTGAACCGGAATCCGGGTCAGACACCCTCCGGAGGCGGCATCCCACCTTGGGCAGGCTCACGGCTGGGGTGGCGGGGGGAGCAGAGGCTGCTGGGGGGCCGCGCCTGGGGGGTTACAGGGGAAAGAACACAAGACGTGTGTTCTAGTTTTGTCTAAATTTTTCACACTGAGAAAATCGGGTGACTCCTCCCTTTCCTCTCCTGCGGAAAAGGGGGCTGATGGTTCCTTAGCTTCCTCTAAGGAGAAGGAGGACTCCTGAGATTTTCTAAGAAAACTGAAGTCTTGGAGAATGGAGTTATGGTTGCTGGGGGGAAGGGTCGGGGGAAGGGAGAGTCAGGAGTTTGGGAAGGACAGGTACACAAGGCTCTATTTAAAATGGATAACCAGACTTCCCTGGTGGGCCAGAGGTAAGGAATCCACCTTGCAGTGCAGGGGATGTGGGCTCGCTCCCTGGTCCGGGAAGATTCCCCATGCCTCAGGACAATGAAGCCCGCGGACCTCACTGTGGGATTAAAACTCGATGCAGCCAAATAAATAAATATCAAAAAAACCCTTAAAATGGATCACCAACAAGGACCCACTGTAGAGCACGGGAACTCCGCTCACTGTCATGTGGCAGCCTGGCTGGGAGGGAGTCTGCGGGAGAAAGGACACATGGGTCTGCATGGCTGAGTCCCTGTGCTGTCCACCAGAAACTGTCACAACATTGTTAATCAGCCATACCCCAACACAAAATAAAAAGTTAAAAAAAAAAACCTGAAACGTGGGATGTGTCATATAAATATACACGCCCTTCAAGTGTTCGTCCAGGTTTGAAGATTTAAAGTCAAAGTGGAAAGATTAAAACGTGTGATACTAGCCAGTGCTGTGGGGTGTAAGAGGCCTTCTCATACCTGGCCAGGTGGGAAGGTCAATTGGAAAACGTCCATCGGTACATTCAATGCACCAAACCATCGATTCCACTCATAGGCATTTACCCTGCAAACGTGCCCAGACAGTTGCACAAAAATGTACAGACTTTGTGTCACCGTCTAATAAGGCTGCAAAAAAACTTGGAAATCACCTTCAGGCCCATCATGGAGAGCAGTTAAATACATGCTGGATGGTCCACCCACACGGCGCCATCCCGGCAACCTTAAAATCAGTGAGGTGAGTTCTTCCGTGCAGTTAGAGAAAGATGCCAAATGATTAAGTTAATCATTAAGCTATGTGCAAAATAATGCAGTATTAAGTATAGTTCTATTCATGGGTGGGGAAAAGAATATATAAATACATGGAAAGTCCCTGCAAGAATTAATTCATAAGAAGCTGTTACCAAAGCTGTCCTGTGGGAGGTGAGACTGGAAGGGGTGCCTTTATTTTTAGTATATAACCTTCTGCTACAGTTAGACATTATTATCAGTAATTTTTTAAACTTAAACCAATGGGTGGGGGCTTCCCAGGAGGGATTCTTCCCAAGAGGTAAAGAATCCGCTTGCCAGTGCAGGAGATGCAGGAGACTCGGGTTCAATCTCTGGGTCAGAAAGATCCCCTGGAGGAGGAAATGGCAACCCACTCCAGTATTCTTGCCTGGAAAAGTCGATGGACAGAGGAGGTTGATGGGCTACAGTTCATGGGGTCGCAGAGAGTCGGACATGACAGAGTGCACACATCCATAAACTAATTTTTTAGAAAAAGTGTCATTTCTTTTTTTAATACTTATGTGGCTGAGTTGGGTCTTCGTTGTGACACGCGGGCTCGAGAGAGAGTGGACTCAGTAGCCCCAAGGCTTGTGGGGTCTTAGTTCCTTGACCAAGGGTCGAACCCGGGCCCCCTGCATTTGGAAGGTGGATTCTTAACCACTGGACCACCAGGGAAGTCCTACTCGTAAACTCATTTTTAACTAGTGGCTCCTACTTGGAATAATCCCACAGTTTTAGGGGTCGGAGCCTCTTTCCTCCTTGCTTCCTGTGAGATATCTATAAGGTTTTACCATAGAAGCTTTCACGTTTTCTGAAACTTGCAGAAGCCCCGACTTGGTCTGCCTCTCTTGCCCTCGCCCCCGTCTGTTCTCTGCCCTGCAGCCAGAGTGGTTCTTGCAAATGAAAATTTGACCATACCATCCCCCTACAGGAACCCCCAGAAGGCTTCTCCTCGCTGAGTAAAATGGGAAGCCTTATGGCTGCCCCGGCTCTAGAGACTTGGAGGCCCTCCCCCACCCTCACCTCCCTGCCGTCACCCCTCCCGCTCTCTCCTGGAGGCTCGCTCCGCTCCGCACGCTCAGGCTCTCTGAGATCCTGCAGACACCTCAACCATGGCTCTCCTCAGGGCCTTTGCTATTGGTTCTGCAGAATGGACCCTTCTTCCCTCAGGGGATCTTCTTTGCTTAGAACATTCCTTTCCTTCCTTCAGGATTCTCGACAAATGCATTTTCCCTGACCACCCTTCCAGAGGAAGACACTATCTTGCTTCCTTCTCTAAATTATCACTTGTACCCTTATCATCACTGACCTGGTATAAGAGCATTTGCATATCGAAACTTAGAGTTGCATCTTTATCTGTTTACTGTCTATCTCTAGTCACTAGAATGTAACCCCCATGCCAGAAGGCATCTGCATGGTTTGTGTGCTTATGTGTGCTTAGTTGCTTAGTCATATCTGACTCTTTGCAACCCTACAGTCCATGGAATTCTCCAGGCCAGAATACTGGAGTGGGTAGCCTTTCCCTTCTCCAGGGGATCTTTCAACCCAGGGATCAAACCCAGGTCTCCCACATTGCAAGCAGATTCTTTACCAGCTGAGCCACCAGGGAAGTCCAAGCATACTGGAGTGGGTAGCCTCTTCCTTCTCCAGTATATCTTCCCAACCCAGGAATCGAACCAGGATCTCCTGCATTGCAGGTGGATTCTTTACCAGGTGAGCTACCAGGGCTTCCCTGCATGGTTTATCAACTGCTGAATCTTCAGAGCCTGGGACAGTGCCCGGTACATAGTAGGCCCTCAGTAAAGACAGAAAGAAGAAGTGATCTTGCATCTACTCTTCTTGGAGTTATAAGGGCAGGGAATAAATCATATTTGAGCTGGATGGCATCACCGACTCGATGGACATGAGTTTGAGCGAACTCCGGGAGTTGGTGATGGACAGGGAGGCCTGGCATCACAAAGAGTCGGACACGACTGAGCGACTGAACTGAACTGAAGAACAGCAAGTCTTGTTGAATGGGAACATCAAAATAGCTAGGAGCATGGCTGCCTTCTCACTGGGTTGACCTTAAAGAGGGTGAGTCCAGTCTGCAGGTTGGTAACGCTTCCCCCATACCCCAACCAAGTTCTGTCCCAGCTTGGACGCATTTGCTCTCTTCCTGGCTCCCAGCGGGCACTCTCCCGGAGCTCCCCATCTCAAGAACGTCCTCCCCATCCTCCACATCACTTGAGCTGGAAAGTCTGCGTGTCCACAGTTGGCGCCCTCCCCATATCCTCACTGCCCATGGCCAGGGCACATCCCACAACACGTCACCCCCAGGACCCTAGCCAGCATCTTGCCCCATGAGACTTCACCACAGCACCCTCCTCCACTCTGGGCTCTCGGCCCCAGCAACTGCTTTATCTGCCCAGGAAAACATGCCTGACTCTTCACCTCCCAGCTGTGGGGCTGTTCTTCTGAAGGGTTTCCCAGGCAGCAGCCACCAGGCCACTGGATCCCACACCCCAACCCCTAACAACCCACCTGAGCATTTATCACTGAGAACGCTGGGCCCCAATGCCAGGCCCTCTCCTCCAGAAGAACACTGGGCAAGACTGGCTGCTCTGCCCAGTGCTCATCCCCAAAAGATATCGCAAGAAAAATTATTCTGCCAAGCCTTCAGGACGAGGACCAGATTTAATGGAGCTTGGAAGAAACCACAAAGGCAATAAAGTTCTATTTCTTAGCTCGGACTCATTCTTGAACTATTAACCGGAGAAGTGAGAAGGCAAAAATGACAGCAGTAATAATGATAGCTTGTATTTACTGAGGGCATACTACCGTCACATTTTTCTAAATTCTTTGCCTGCGTTATCTGTTTTGATTCTCTCAAGAGTCCAGCAAAGTAAGAGCCATGATTCTGCCCATTTTTAAGATGAGGAAACTCAAGCACGGAAACACTGAGACCCTTACTCGCGGTCACACAGCTGGTAAACGGCTGAACCGGAACGCACGCCCGGCAGGCTGGAGTCAGACCTTACCCAGTCCATCTGACAGGCCCAGAAGATTGGTTCAACACTCCCCTTGCTATTCTGTGATGGTGCAGCGTAACAAGACAGCCAGGGACCCTAAGGAACGAGAACTGGGCTCCCGCTTAGCCACAAACCGTGATTTTAAAGTGGATACATTTTTAAATGGTGGCTTACACAGGCAGACGCTTCCTTTCTCCCTACACTTCCACTGTCTCATTACATCACTGCCACTCTGCTATCCCACTGGTTCCAAATTCTGTCCCAATATCACATTCCATTCCGATCCAACCAACCAGGCCTTCGTAAAGAATGCTACCATCCTTTCTGCCTTCTTATCGGAACGACCAATCCCAAGCTTCCACCAGCCCCTTTCCTGATTGTATCTTATTCTATGTTTATTATTACCATTAGTCCTTATTACAGGCTCTAATTACTACTAATTTACAGGAGCCATACAAACTCTGTTGAACATAGATTTCATGGAAATCTGACTGTATGTTCATTGAAAGCTGCTGTCCATTCCCTTTAGAAATAAGGAGGTTTTTGTTGGTTTAGTACAGTTCAAGTTTTATTAGGAAAAATGTCTTGAGTACTGGTATCTTCCACTGCCAAAGCCATTAAACCAGAAAGAGCAACCACATTTAAACATGGTTTAAATGGAAGAAAACTATTTTTCTTTCAGTTTATTTTTTCTTTGAAAATTCTTTCAAAGGAGGGTTAAAGGCTAAAAATAATAAATGATTACTCAGCAATAAAGAATTGAAAGATTATATGAATAACCTACCTTATAAGGCGACTGAAAAAGTATCTGAGTATGATGCTAGGGGTTATTCCTTTGTCTGAATTCTGACGCATCTTTAAAAATGATCTTGCACTTAACCAGCCACTGAAAGGAAGAGAGGGATAGATCACAGGAATGACTGATCAGCGATGCAGTTCACGGGTTGGTCAATTTTTTTGTCTCTATCAGGACACAAGAAGTGACGCTGCAGTAGCAAAACATCTTTAAGACTAAAAACAGTAATAGCTTTCTCCTTGCTCACGGTGCGTGTCCATGGCCAGGCACCTTGAGCTCAGCATCCTCCTCACTAAGGGAGCCAGGCCGATGGAGCAGCCTGTGTCGAGAACTCTTAGGATTTCCTCTGTTAACCACTTTCTTATCTAACAAACATCAGCGTTATATTTATCATGTGGTACATTCCATTCCCAGTACATACTGGTAACTGGAAGTTTGTACCTTTTGAGTTTCCCATGCTTTTGACGCTTATTCTGTTCCTTTTCTTTCTTGTTTGTTTTAGGTGTGCATAGGATCTGAGTTCCCAGGCCAGGGATTGAACCCAGGCTCTCAGCCGTGAAAGTGGAGAGTCCTAACCACTGAACCACCAGGGAATTTCTACCTTTTTAACATTTATAGCGATGACCCACTAGGTTTCCTTTAGGATTGACTGGTTTGATCTCCATGCAGTCCAAGGAACTCTCAGGAGTCTTCTCCAACACCAAGAAAATCAACCCTGAATATTCTTTGGAAGGATTGATGCTGAAGCTGAAGCTGCAATACTTTGGCGAAGAGTCAACTCATTGGAAAAGACCCTGATGCTGGGAAAGACTGAAGGCAAACGGAGAAGGGGTGACACAGGACGAGATGATTGGACGGCATCACCGACTCAATGGACACGAATTTGAGCGAACTCTGGGAGATGGTGAAGGACAGGGAAGCCTGGTGTGCTGCAGTCCACGGGGTCGCAAAGAGTCGGACATGACTTAGTAACAACATGTGTCTGATAGTTGCTGTCATGCCTGACTCTTTGCAACCCCATGGACTGTAGCCCGCCAGGCTCCTCTGTCCATGGAATTCTCCAGGCAAGAATACTGGAGTGGGTTACCATTTCCTTCTCCAGGGGATCTTCCTGACCCAGGGATCCTGTTTTGCAGGAGAGTCTTTACCATCTGAGCCACCAGGGAAGCCTACTATTAAGAGACATTTCTAAGTATAAAGACAGGTCAGCTTAAAAAGTATCAGTAGATACATGCTTGACTTTATCTTATAATCTATAGACAATACATTAGAATATGTAATGAATCCATACACCTTTTCCAAAGGAATACCCAAGACAGAAGGAGCAGTAAAGTTATAAATGACAGTCATCAATCAGATGAAATAATTTAGATAAAACTTTTCTCTCTCAAGGAGATGGGGACTAGGCAAGTGGTCAGGAAGGAAATACAATATGCATTTAACTTTGCATGAAAAATAATGTTCAGTTCCACGTTGCTGAACATAGCTCTGTTTTTGCCAAATAAATTCTCTACTTCAAATTACTGTCCAAAAGCTTTATTAAACTCTCCTTCTGGCCTTTGTTTTGGAATCTGTTGCTTTTGCTGCCGCCTCCTGATCGCTATCCTCTGAAGCTCCTACTTCTTTCCCACTGTCCCCTGACACCTCAGTTGCCCTCGCGCCATCCTGAGGCCTCGATTGTCTTCCCGCTGTCCTCGGAAGTTGCAATATCCTTCCCGTGGACCTTCTCGCTCTCGTTGCTCCGTGGCCGCAGAGAGCTGCCAGCGCCGTGAATCCCGCCACTCTTCTGTTCTGCCGTTACTGATGCAGTAGGGATGTCAAAGCAAACTCCCGACTTTCCTTCAAGAAAGACCATTCCCTTCACTTTGGAATCAATATCCTCACCCAGCTGCTCTTTAGGTTCTTTCCAAGCATAGCTAATGTTTGGCATTTCAATCGAGCACCTCAAGATCATGGTCACAAAGCCCGCTTCTGAATTGATCAAGGAGCGCTGGTCTACCAACCAGCACCGGAAATGTAACATATAACAACATACAACTTAGTAGCAGCAATGACGCATGACCCTTGGTGTTTTGCTAAAGAACCAGTGTGTTTCCTATTGCAAAAGAAGGCTGTGTGTGTGTGTGTGTGTGTGTGTGTGTGTGTGTGTGTGTTGGGCGGGACTTAGAAGGGATCAGTGAGGGCTGGAGACTGTCTTTACTCTCTGCCAGCAAGAGTTTTCTTTTGAAATGCAGCAAGCTGGATTCACTATAATAGGAACAAAATCTAGAGAGACAAGTGAAAGAGAGCACTGAGGTGAGGCAGTAGCATGGCCAATTTGGATTCCGGTGCCGCTCAGTTTCCAGAAAGAATGAATCAGGGTCTCCCTCTGTGTGTGGGCAAGCACCGGCTCAAGTTCACAAAGACAGGAAAAGAGAAAGGCTGACAGGAAAACAGGCTCCGAGCAAGACAAGAGGTTCCAAGAGGCTAAGAAGACCCAGGAAACCTAAACAGACTGGGAAAGAATAAAATCCTGCAGGAGAGATATATGAAATCAGTCCCATCTGAGAGATAGGAGAGGGATTCCAAAACCATCACCAGTGACAGAAGTCTTAGGTCTTACTATGTAATATATTGCTTCCCAGGTGGTTCAGTGGTCAAGAATCTGCCTGCCGATGTGGGAGCCGCAGGCAGGTTGGATCCCTGGGTCAGGAAGATTCCCTGGAGAAGGCAACGGCAGCCCACTCCAGTATTCTTGCCTGGAGAATTCCACAGACAGAGCCTGGCAGGCTACAGTCCATGGGGTCTCAAAAGCCAGAGACGAGTGAGCGACTGCACACCACTCACACATGTTAAATATATTAGTGACACAGTTGTTAAGACATGGTGTTGGCGTAAAACAGACTTATATTTCATTTCCGATTGTACTGAAATATACTCTAGCTGAGGGGCTGGGGGGCTTAGGTTATTTCATCTCCAACATCAACTTTCTCGGCTATAAAAACGTATGGGATCAAAGTGTTTCTTAGCGCAGCAGCGGTGACATGTTTTCACTATTAGCAATGTTTCCGGTGTTGGAAAGAAAATGAAGAGACCATGTGCACTTCCTAAAGTAATAAAATGAACATTGGAAGGAGAAAGAGAAGCAGCAATAGTCACTGAGACGGGCCAGCAGAAACAGAAGCAAACAGGAGTGAAGAGAAGGGAGACGCATGTCGTGGCCTCTTGATTGTGACAGGACTTGCTGGGTCTCACTCTGCCGTCCTCAGCCTGCATGCTGGGGCTGGCACAGGGGTTCTCAGGGAGCCGATGGCAGCATCGCCTGGAGGGCTTGTTATAGTCAGAGGGCCTGGTCAGTGGGCTTGGGCGGGGCCTGAGAATCTGCACTTCTCCCAAGCTTCCAGGCGATGCTGAGTCTATGTTCTAAGAAGCACTGGGGAAGGCACAGTGCTCCCTGGGCCCCAGACCGAGCCCAGAGTCAGGTATGCTGTCTTCACCATAAGGGAAAGTGTTAGTCGCTCAGTCCCCTCCGACTCTTTGCTACCCCATGGACTGTAGCCCGCCAGGCTCCTCTGTCCATGGGATTCTCCAGGCAAGAATACTGGAGTGTGTAACCATTTCCTTCTCTAGGGGAGTATTCCCAGCCCAGAGATCGAAGCCGGGTCTCCTGCACTGCAGGCAGATTCTTTACCGTCTGAGCCACCAGGGACGTTTTTGGGGCCATCTGGAATCTCAGGAGTGTTGGCCTGTGTTGTGGACCTCTCAGGACTGACCCAATGGCTCTTCGCTGTCTCTTGATTCTCACTGATGGCCCGGGAGGACCAGCGGCCTTTCGTGCCCTTCATGCTTCCCTCCTGGTGGCAGGTCTCCAGCTTGAGTTTGCTTTGGTTCCAGCCATCCTGATCTGTTCTAGCCAGCCCCCCTCCCGGGCTTGGAGCTCTGCCAGCCAGCCCCAGCCAGCATATGGCATCTTTTGTTGCCGTGTTCTTACTAGCTTCCTTGCAGGAAACAGAGCTCTGGTCTTTGAACTGCTGTCCCCTGCGCGGACCTCCCTGCCCTCCAGAGGCTCCCATCGTGCACATGGATTTCAACGGCCTGACTGGACCCAGCTAAGCTCTCTCGGAACATCTGGTGCCCAGTAGCCCTGATATCATGGTCTCGTTCATTGCAGATGGTGGACTCTGTCCCTTGCCTCTCTGGGCTGCTCTTTACTGGATAGAGCATGGTTGGACAGGTGAACGTGCGTGCATGCTCCGTCACTAAGTCCTATGCGACTCTTTGTGACCCCATGGACTGTAGCCTGCCAGGCTCCTCTGTCTATGGAATTCCCCAGACAAGAATACTGGAGTAGGTTGCCATTTCCTCCTCCAGGGGATCTTCCCAACCTAGGGACCGAACCCATGAATCCTGTGTCTCTTGCATTGGCTGGTGGATTCTTTACCTGCTGAGCCATTGGGAAGCCCCTGGATGGATGAATGCTTAGCACTTAATGATGCCATCTACCATCACCATCTCCCTCTGAAGGAAGGGATACGTAACTCCAAACAGGCAGAGACAGGTCAGCACAGAGGCTGGAGCTCAGACTCTGGGACCAGACTGCCTGGGTTTAGACGACGGGACCACCAGGACCACGCCGCTTCCCACTCAGCTCCCTTATCTTTAAAGTGGAGATTTTGGTGGTCTGCCATACAAGGAATAATATTCAGCCATAAAAAAAAAACGAAGTACTGATAAGTGCTTCAACATAGATGAACTTCATAAACATGATGCTAGCTGAAAGAAGCCAGGCACAAAAGCACGCTGTGTGAGCCGCTTGTATGAAATATCTAGAGCAGGTAAATCCACACTAGAGAAAGCAGGTTTCTAAGAACTGGAGGTAGGAGGGACTGGAAAAAACTGCTCAGTGGGTGTGAGGTTTCCCTGAGGGTGAGGAAAACGTTTTGGAACCAGATAGAAGGGGTAGCTGTGCAACAGGTGAATGCACTAAGTGCCATTGAGTCGTTCACTCGGAGTGGCTAATTTTCTGTGATGCGAATTTCACCCCAACCCCCAAAGAACAGAGCCAAAAAACTGAGGATTTTAACAGTTGTCCCTACTGCATAGGAACACCACGAGGGTTGCGTGATATAATGCTACAAAGGACTTCATGCAGAGCCTGACACTGATGAAACATTTAAGAAAATTTACCTCTTATTAGTTAATTTAAATAAACACCGCTTTATGTAACCTCACACCATTGTCTTATTTTTTTCCACATTTCGCTGTGGTGAGAACTGGCAACTTGATCATGGATTTGCACCACACCAGGAGCCAGAATTTGAGAAGTGCTGAAATAAACAAGTTTGATCAATAAAATCACCTTTTATAAAAGGCCTGTTTTAGAGAACCATCCAGAATCATTTAATACAATGAAGACAGAAAAGAGAGGAACTGGCGACCTTGGTACTGTCCAGGGATGCACAGAGGCAGAGGCCAAGGAGAGTCAGCGTGAGTCCTTTGGTTTTTCTCTCTAAATGGAGAGCAGGCACATCCACACTTCCCCAAACAAAGAGCCGCAAGCACAGCTCCAGCAGCGAGAGCACATTACCTGATCAGGAAAAACGTGTCCACTCCGAGATAGAAGGGGCCACTCCGAGAATAAAGGTGCAGTGGGTTTCTAAGCACCCTGGCTTTCCATTCAAGCACGTTATCTGTAAAAACGTGGGACACAGTGTCTTTTTATTGAACAGAAGAAAATCTTGTGATTTATCTTTTCAAAAAAAAACACCTTTAGCTTTCTGTATTGAGAGGGTTTTGTGCATCCGTGCAATTCACTTCAGAGAAGAACGTGGAACGGGAATAAGAGAGCGTGGCTCGGGAGCTGACTGCGGCCTGGGTTCTCGCCTGGGCCCCTCTGCAGGGCCTGCGGCCCCCTTGGAGCTACAGAGCATCCCCTGTTCAGATTCCCTGGGGGGTCCTCAAACTGCCCTGGCCTGGCCCCTCCCCTCAATTCTGATGTGAGTGTTTAGGTTCCACTTGGAGAGTTCCGCTCTGTCGACAGGAGCCCTTCTGGAGCGTACCAACAGAAGGAAAATTCACAAACACTGATTTTATACTAGTGAGCAACATTCACCTATATTTGCCTATGTTTTCAAGGTGGGGTGGTGTTTCTGGATTCATTAATTACAACAAGAGGGAACCCAGCTCTTCAGAAGTTAGAAATAAAATACTCAGCTATCCCCATTCACCAGGTAATCAGGTGCCTGGTTTATACCCAAGGGAAGGTAAAGCAACCACTGGACACTGGCCCAGAACACTCATTTACGGAGGCCACGGCCACGTCTCGAGAAGAGAAGGAAGGCCACTTGAGAAGCCCGCAGGCTCCCCTCCTAAGGCCCAACATGACCCCCTACACGAAAACCCCCCCTTCCTTGATTACCCCAGAGATCCCCCAGTTTTCCGCACCCAGAGACAGCCATGCCGTCATCTGACTGGTATGCCCCGACACGATCCAGAGGAGGCTCAACACTCGGAGGCCGTTCAAGGCAGGACACGCGCTTCCTGGCGTCTTTGTGGTCCAGAGGGCTGGCACATTCTTCTGCCAAGAAAAGCATTTCAGAGCACGGTCCACGACTCCTAGAAAACCTGGGCAGGAGCAAAGGCATTACTGCCCACCCTGAAAGCCAGACCAGGCCACACACCGCCCCCTAAATAAGAGGCAAAACCTGCAAGCCAGTGATCCTGGCCGCCCCCCAGACGCTGCCTCCCTTTGACCGTGGAAAGCTCAGCCCAGTTCTCCTTGTCCCCTCTTGATCTATCTGTGGATCTCTGGACTTGGTCTCCCTCCTCTAGGAACCTCGACTTTCCCTAACAGTCTTGATCTGAGGTTGGTGCCTACGCCGTCTCATGACAGAATAGGCTTACCGTCTCAGGCCCCAGGAATGCCACGGCCTGCCAGCCTCCATCGTGTTTCACAGAGGGTTAGGCGAAGGGAAACTTAGACATCATTGAGAAGTCACACACTCCCTAAAGCCAGCGTGGGGCTTGAAATGGCATCCCTGGGGCTCGCCCAAGAGTGAATCGCTTACAACAACATCCCTAGGAACGCAGAGCGGCAGGGGCAGCAGCAGCGAAGTGTGCGGCCCTAGAGTCAGTCGGAACTCCTGGCTCTGGATCTGCCGTGTATTAGCTCTGGGACTTCTGGCAAGTGAATTAACTTCTCTGTGCCCCAATTTCCACACTTGCAGAATGGGAGTCAAGGTCGACCTTAGAATCGTGGGCTGATCACGGGAAACAGATGAGACACTGTCACAGCTGCTCCCACTCCCCAGTTTAAACCCCATTACTTAAAGAACGGTGAATGCCTTCTACTTAATTTACTCCCTTTCATTTAAAACAAATTTAATTTGGCTCATCCCAAGAGCCCATGAAGTGTCTGGAATTGCGAAACAGGAGCCTCCAAAACTCTAGCTGGCTCCGGGAGAGTCATTGTTTTCTCCAGAACGTCGCTGGGTGCCTCAAACGTGAGCACAAGAATGCCTTGCAGAACGGAAACTCATTCACAATGGAGATCGGGCTTATAAACAAGCTCTGGAAATTTAAATCAATTTCTTAAATGGAAGAGCATAATTAGCATTTTGAGGTTCCAGGGATAAGGAGGAGTTTTTCCACTGGGGTCGCTCTCAGAGGTGCCTGCCTGGACGGGAAGCTCACCCTCCCGCTTAGAGGGATTTTCGCTCAGCAGGAGCGGGCACAGGCCTACACCTTGTATCCAGGCTCCTCTGGGTTCCCCAAGAGGCCACAAGCTCTAGAGGGGAGTCACAAGAGCTGGGCTCTGTCCAGCTCTGCCAGTTCCTTTACCTCGCTGAACCCGTTTCCTCACTTTTTTTTTTTAATCAGAATTTTTTAAACTTTATATTTTCTGGCTGTGCTGGGTCTGCATTGCATCACGGGCTTGTCTCTAGCTGCAGTGAGCCGGGGCTCCTCTCCGCCGTGCTGCTCCGGCTTCTCAGAGCAGCAGCTTCTCTTGTGGCCAAGGGAGGGCTTTGGGGCTCCCGGCTTCAGCAGTTGCGGCTCATAAGCTGAGGAGTCTTGGCCCCTGGACTCTAGAGCACAGACCCAGTATAATTGTGGCACACAGGCCTGCTTGCTTGTTGGCATTTGGGATCTTCCCGGACCAGGGATCGAACCTGTGTCTCATATTGGCAGGCGGATTCTTTACCACTGAGCCATCAGGGAAGCCCTTTCTTCACTTTCAAACTGAGCACACTTTTCGGCAGGGCTGTTGTGAGGCTTCAAGAGCAATATTTGTCAAATATCTGGCCCCAGGCCTAATTTGGCAAGCAAGCGCAGAATACATTTGGCTATCATTCTTTTTTTTCCCATCTAAATTCCACTTGCGAGTGAACTTAACTAACAGTAGCTACCAGACTGTCTGAAAATAACTGGTCCAGAGAGAAGGCAGCCTCTCTGAACCCCATTTCACTCATTTGTATATGAAAAGTATCTTAAACCACAGGAGCAGGGGGAGGATCGGGTTAAACAATGCACGCGGTTACCTAAGTGGGATCCCTGGACCAGTAGCTTCAGCATCACCTGGGAACTGGTCAGAAAGGCACGGTCCAGCTCCACCCTAGACCGACGGGATCAGAATCCTAGATGGCTGGGCCTGGGGATCTGGCTATGACAAGCCCTCCGGGTGATTCTTCTGCTCACCAAAGTTGAAGGACCACGGGTGTGACAGTGCTTTGAATTTCCAGATTTTCCCAGTGATTATTACTATGAGCCCACTCTCAGTAACTACGAGCCCAGTATTACTACAAGCCAACTACCAGGACTTCCCCGGCAGCTCAGACAGTAAAGAAAATCCGCCTACAATGCAGGAGACCTAGTTTCGATTCTCAGGTCGGGAAAATCTCCTGGAGAAGGAAATGGCTACCCACTCCAGTATTCTTGCCTGGAGAATTCCATGGACAGAGGAGCCTGGCAGGCTGCAGTCCATGGGGTCAGAAAGAGTCAGACACAACTGAGCGACTTAACTCCTTTCTACTTTTAGTAACAGACCACAGAGGAAGAGCCCCCGGGCTAAAGTCCACAGCCATTAACTTCATGAAGATGTCCTCAAATATTCGTTCACATCCTTCTCATCTAAATAGTGAAGAACAGGGACTTCCCTGGCAGTCCAGTGGCTAAGGCTTGGCACTCCCAGTGCAGGGGGCCTGTGTTCAATCCCTGGTCAGGGAACTAGATCCCACATGCTACACCCAAGAGTCTGCATCCCACACCTAAAAGATTCCATTGCTGCAAGGAAGGTCAAAGACACAGAGTGTTATGCTGATCTCACTTCCTAGAGTGTGAAAGTGGAGGAAAAAATGCTGAACCCAAGGAGAAGACTCCTGAGAGTCCCCTGGACTGCAAGGAGGTCCAACCAGTCCATTCTGAAGGAGATTGATCCTGGGTGTTCATTGGAAGGACTGATGCTAAAGCTGAAACTCCAATACTTTGGCCACCTCATGCGACGAGTTGACTCACTGGAAAAGACTCTGATGCTGGGAGGGATTGGGGGTGGGAGGAGATGGGGACGACAGAGAATGAGATGGCTGAATGGCATCACCGACTCGATGGACATGAGTTTGAGTGAACTCCGGGAGCTGGTGATGGACAGGGAGACCTGGCGTGCTGTGATTCATGGGGTGGCAAGGAGTCGGACATGACTGAGCGACTGAACTGAACTGAACTGAACTGAAGGGTCTCTCCATCTCAATTATTTCCCAACATTCAGGAATGTGACGTTTCACTCTGATGGTACTAAATATTGACAAAATTGCTCCAGCCACAGAACACAGAGATGCCCCATTCTGAGATCACAGGTAAATGTCGCGGCTGAGAAAGCCAAGGTAACCTTAGCGTCCCCATCAGAGAGGGTCTTCCTTTGGATGAAGAACCTAAAGCTTCAAGGCTGATTCCTGGTCCCACACCTGGTGTGTCTGCCTATGGTCTGGCCTTAAAAGGCCTTGTGGGTTAGCCCTTTTTTAGAATAATTTCATTCATTTGTGTATTCACTTCTGGTTGCGCCGGGTCTTCGTTGCTGTGTGGGCCCTTCTCTAGTTGCAGCGAGTGGTGGAGGGCAGGGTGGCTAGTCTGCAGCTGTGGTTCGAGGGCTTCTCTTTACATTGGCTCCTCTTGATGCAGAGCACAGGCTCAGCAGTTGCAGTCCCAGACTCCAGAGCACAGACTGAGTAGTTCTTCTGCACGGGCTTAGTTGCTCCAAGGCATGCGTGCTCTTCCTGGACGAGGGTTTGAACCCATGCCTACCGCATTGGCAGGAGGATCCTTCACCACTGAGCCAGCAGGGATGCCCCTGTGGGTCAGCCTTTCAAGTGAGGACAAGCAACGGTGAGTTCTGATGTCTGACTGTAGACTCACCCTCAAGCTGACAACCTGCGCGTAGCAGGCCTCTGGGACCCGCTGACCTCCACGAGGCCAGTGCAGCAAGAGGTCTCGGCCAGTTAAAGCCCCTACCCTTCCCTCCTGCTTCTGGTTTCACACCGAGAGAACAAGGAAACGAACAACAAATTAGGAGGAGGGGAGGACACACTATCTCATTGAATTCCTTCAACAAACCCCATTTTATGTCCCCATTTTACACATGTGGAGACTGAGGCTCCTAGAAGTCGAACGACCTGACCAAGGGCAGAGTCAGAAACCAAAGCGGGTTTGAGAAGAGACTGCTAAGCATGTGCTCTTTCTGCCACGCCCACCCTGGAACCTTCTACATTGGCAGCCAGGGAGCAGAGAGAGCTCTTGCATAGTGTCGGGTGAGAAATATTAGAGAGGTCTGAGGCTAAGAAAGATGAAGGCAAGAGGAGAAGGGGACGACAGAGGATGAGATGGTTGGATGTTATCAGAGACTCAACGGACTTGAGTCTGAGTAAGCTCTGGGAGTTGGTGATGGACAGGGATGCCTGGTGTGCTGCAGTCCATGGGGTCACAAAGAGTCGGACACGACTGAGCGACTAAACTGAACTGAGGCTCAAGGTGAGGCCATCAAAACTGTCCTCACCATGTGATGGGGCCATAAGAGAAACAAGAGAATAAGTGGATTTATTTTCTGAGGCCTCAGAGGACAAACCAGGGCCCAGGAATAGAAAGTACAGGGCAGCAGGGCTTGATGCCATGCAGAAGGCTAACAATGAACATTTCCAAGGCCTCCTGATTTGGGAAGGAACTTATACAGCGACTGCTAGGTCTTCTCAGCACTTATGTCATCCTTATACAAACATGTTTTGTCCCAGTTTTCTCATTGTTGGGGTATTTTCTCTGGTGCTGCTACTGTTTTTGTTTTAGCCTGAGGATCCGAGCAGGATCTGATAAAGTCATCACTATGATTCCACAGGAGCTGTGTTCCCGGCACCTACTTGAGCACGTGTTCCTATTCTTCTGGTCCAGTCACAGCAATTTTGTTTTGTTTTTCCCCCTCTCATTGGAGTAAAGGAAGGACAATTATGTGGACCTAAGGGGCTCTGCCAAAAATTATTCCACCACTTGTGAAAGCGTTAGTTGCTCTCGGTCGTGTCCGACTCTGCGACCCCAGGGACCGTAGTCCGCCAGGCTCCTCTGTCCATGGAGTTCTCCAGGCAAGAATACTGGAGAGGGTAGCTTTTCCCTTATCCAGGGCAATCTTCCCAACCCAGGGATCAAACCGAGGTCTCCTGCATTATAGGCAGATTCTTTACCAGCTGAGCCACCAGAGAAGCCCAAGAATACTGGAGTGGGAAGCCTATTCCTTCTCCAGTGGATCTTCCTGGCCCAGGAATTAAACCAGGGTCTCCCGCATTGCGGGTGGATTCTTTATCAACTGAGCTATCAGGGAAACCCAAAAGTAGCAGTTGTTTCTACTCTACTTGTGAGGCTATTCTTATTTCAAAATGTGTGTGTGTGTGTGTGTGTGTGTGTGTGCGCGCGCGCGTGTATTTGCCCTGCCATATGGGCAGGTGGACACGAGGGTAAACTCTTGATTTTTAACAAGAACACAACCCACTGTGATCTATGCTCACCCAGCCTCTCCCTGCACTGCACTGGGCTGTCTGTTCTGCTCTAATCCCCTTGGGCTGCACACTCACACCCCTGGTGTCAGCTTGTATGTAAACTGCTTCCCTCGGTGCTGCCAGGAAGGTCCTGTGGGTCACCTGTGTAGCTCTGACACTGAAAACAGACGCTGTGCTCATGGGAAGGTCCCTTGGAGAAGGACTACAGTGAAACCCAATCACTGTTCTGACCCAGACTTTTCGTCGCACAAAGACACGCTGGGTAACTGTACCCAAGAAAGAAAGTGGCATTTTCATCGACCTCGCCTGTGAACACACGGATAGGAAACAAACAGTGAACGGTGGAGAGCAGAGACCAGCCTCCAAGCCGGCTTCTGGACGCTGTTGGGCATCGCTAGACCCCAGCCCTGCAGGGACTGTTTCCTAACAGCGCCATCATCTAAGTCACCTCTCGGGAGTCTGTGAAAACACCTACTTTTTCCTCTGCTCAGGGTTCCCGATGGTGAGACGGGCACACAGCCTGTGGGCTGGACACCGCCTCCTGGCCCGCTCCCCACCAGCGCTCTCAGAGGCAGGCTCCCGTCCGCGGCCGGAGGCTCCTCGGGTTCCGGAGACGCCTGGCGGTCCAACCCCCGCCCGGTGGAGGCCACGTAGACGGTCCCCGCCAGAGGGAGGGTGAGGCCGAGGATGGTGAGGACCCTGCAGGGAGATGACACAGGTGTGACGGCGCCTGGGGCAGGCCGGCACCGCGCAGAGATGCAGAGAAAACAGCGCAGGGGAGAAAGCCCGCTCCCACCGCTACTACACGTAGGCAAATGGTGACATTTCCAAGGATTAGGAGTGGCTTCCTAAGAAAAAATAATGAAAGACATTACAAAGTCAAAGATGAATGGATTTCACTAAACTCCTTATGATAATTGTGAAAAGAAAAAACAAAACACCATACCAAACACAGAGCAACCAAGACACTGAGGAAGGTATTTGCGGCTGATACGACTAGGGAGTGACACCCTTCATCCATAGGCTGAACTTTAAAAATCAGGAAGAACCCAGCGCACAGAGACACAGAAAGGGGGATGAAGAGAGTGAAGAGCAGAGAAACTGAGAAGGCAAGCCCTTATTACCAACTGTTTAGTGTAAATTAGGTCCGTTCATGTGTCTCTCAAACTGGCACTGGTTTTCATAAAGGGAGCTTGGGTGGCTGGGTGATGATACAGACACGGGCGTCTCTTACTGGAGCAGCAGAATGAGGTTTGCAGGAAAGCTCTTTATCAGGGGATCTGAGCTCTGGGCCAGCAAGTCCACTGCCCTTACTTTGTCCTAAGGAACCATGTCAGGTGCAACTAAGACTTCACAGGCACGTTTGCAGAGGTGTCTGGGTGAGAAGCAATGCCTCAAATAAAAGAAATTCAGGGGCTTCTCTGGTGGCTCAGTGGTAATGAACTTGCCCGCCAATGGAGGAGACACGGCTTCGATCCCTGATCCGGGAGGATCCCACCTGCCGGGGAACAGCTAACCCTGTTCACCTCAGCTACCGAGCCTGTGCTCTAGAGTCCGGGAGCCACAACTACCGGCCCGTGTACCCCAGAGCATGTGTTCTGCACCAAGATGAGTCACAGCCACAAGAAGCCCAAGCTCTGCAACCAGAGAATAGCCCCCACTTGCTGAAACTACAGAAAAGCCCCTGCAGCAACACAGACACAGCGCAGCCAAATACATACACATACACACATAAGAAATTCATCTTCGGGGTCGCATGATAGAAATAGGAATGACTGGGGACAGAACACTTTTCTCAGTGATCCCCAAAGCCCATCACACTTGGGTGAGGCTGGCTTCCTCTGGAACACATTCGAATTTTCTCGTTAAGGTAACAGAGAGCACTGGACAGACGTCATTCAATGAACGAAAATGAAATGGCCGAGTGCAGCTGGTGAGCAGCAGTTGATGAAACAGCCCAGCACACACATGGCAGCCCGGGACCTGGGCGGTCTCTACTCACAGACAAAGGGCCGCAAACGTGTCCAGGGGGAACAATTCAGTGGCACACCTGGCCACACCCCCACCAGACGAGGAGGAAGAGTTCATTGCAAAGAGAGGAAGAGAAGGAGCCCAGAACGAAGCCTTTCTGAATCTTAAAATATCTACCAAGAGAAAGGAGAAAGAAAAATAAGATTGCATTAGTAATACTTTGCAATAAAAACTTGACACTTTGCCAAGAGCTTTCATATTTATCATTTCAAAATCAAATCTTGACATTACAAAGACCATCTGGCTTTAATATATCTGATTTACAGGCGGGGAAATTAGAGCTCAAAGTTGCTGAAACTCAGAGACCTAGGTACCATAAGCCCAGCGGGAGGTGGACCGTGGGTCCTCTGTATCCTCAGCCTGCCCAGGCTCTGCATCTTTTCCCAGCTCCTGGCACAGGGAAAGACAGTCCATGGAGGCCCCATTGCTGGCTTAGACCTTTCTATGAGCAGGTCCCCACAAGAGAGAAAGATGCAACACGAGATGGAAAAATAGGATGCTACAAGCTAGGGAAAGGTGCTGTCTGAGTCTGAAGATAAGAGGTACCAGCTGAGGACACAGCTAATCGATCACCGATGGCTCAGAGGTAAAGAATGTACTTGTGGTGCAGAAGACTCAGGGTTGATCCCTGGCTCGGGAAGATCCCCTGGAGAAGGAAATGGCAACCCACTCCAGTCTTCTTGCTGGAGAATCCCATGGATGGAGGAGCCTGGCGGGCTGCAGTCCATGGGGTCACAAAGAGTCGGACACTGAGAGACTGTGCATGAACACAAATTAGGCACCACGAGAAACAGTTTGTGAAAATATTACTGGTGACACTGGGGAACAGAGGCCTCCAATGTTAGTGTGCCTCAGAATCACCGGGAGGGCCCAGTAAATAGACTGCTCCCTGCCTCCTCTCACTGCTAAGAATTGACATTTCTAACATTGGCAGGAGCTCCTGCTGCTAATTGGAATGCATACTTTCAGAACTCCGGGCTGGGAAGATCCCCTGGAGGAGGACATGGCAACCCACTCCAGTATTCTCACCTGAAAAATCCCATGGACAGGGGAGCCTGGCGGGCTAACACCCATGGGTCGCAAAGAGTCTGATATGACTGAGCGGCTAAGCACAGCAGTTTGAGAACACCAGACCAGGGGACTTGCAAAATCTCAGCAAAGGACGGAGGACACAGTGTGGTCTAATAAAAGAACAACACTAAGGACTTCTCTGGTGGTCCAGCAGTTAAGCATCTGCCTTGCCGTGCAGGGCATGCAGGTTCAATCCCTGGTCAGGGAACTAAGATCCCACATGATGCAGAATGACTAAGCCCCCACGCCACAAAGAGAGATCTCTCATGATGCACTGAATCTCCTGCATGCCACAACTAAGGCCCAAGGCAGCAAACTAAATAAAACCATTTTTAAATAAACGTAATAAAATAGCAGCAGTTATAAATAAGAAAAAAACTGCCACTAAGGGCCCTCTCGCTCTGAAACACTCCTTGGTCATTGTTTTCAATCTGTCAGCATCCCTAGAAGGAGCCGTTGCTTACCTTCCTTTACAGACAAGGAAGATTCTCCTTAAATAAGTTCATGAGCCTGAGCGCATGGTTAAGAACACAGGGTCTGCAGCGTGGCAGTCCGCAACCACCCCTGACCGTCTGGCCCTGGGCGAGTTAGCTGAATCTTTCTGTGTCTCAGCTTCCCTCTTGGTGAAATGGAGGTAATAGTACCGACTTCACACGGTTATTGTGAAGATTAAACGTAGCCCCAATTCTAAAGCACTTAGAGAGTGCCCACCATTAAGTCAGAGCTGGGTAAATGCTGCTCGTCTTTACTACAATGGCCGCTGAGGGGCAGGGCCAGAACTCACCCCAGGTCTGTGGGAACTTGCAGGATGTGGTCTTTTCATCCCCTCAGACCACCCCAGCTCGCCACCCTACCAGACTTGCGTTCAGAAGGGCGGGGCTCAGGCCGCCTTGCTGTGTGACTCTGGGCAAGTCCCTTCACCTCTCTGAGTGAAGTCCCTTCACTCTCTCATGTGTGTAAGGAGGAAGTGTGGGTCGAACAGAATGAACTCTCGCGTGCCTTCAACCTCCCGGATCCACTGTTTCCATGAGAGTGACCAGAGGGTTTCTGCAATGTCCAAACAGGCCACTTAGAGGTTAATAATGTGTGAGTCCGTGTGAGTCTTCACGCCCCCTGTTGGGGTGGAGATGGGAAGCAAGAGCTGTGGGTGCTCAGCACCGGCCAAGAGTGGGGGGGCTCGGTCAGAGTTCCCCAAGGGCCAGGGCAGCGGATCCTCATCATCCGATTCCAGGAGCTCCCGAGCTATATCCTGGTAGTATATCAATTTCCCCAATAGATCCTGACACTGAAAAAAAGTGTTCTGGCCCACCAACACAGCTATTCCCCTCGGAAGATCTACTCTAACATCAGTATTTATCTTTGGCTGTGCTGGGTCTTCGCTGCTGCTCCGGCTTTTCCTCCTGAGTCTAAATCATGGAAAAGGTCCAACAGACGCCACCCCAGCGGCCCCAGGAGAACCCCTAACCACAGGGTCAGCAGTCTGCCTGTGGATGAGGCCTGATGCGCTGGGCAGCAGTGCCCAGACTCTGAAGGACATTGGAGACCTAGGTCCTCACTGCTGAGTGGTCAGACCTACACGATGATAACCTCTTTGTCCACAAGGTGACCCCAAACACATCCCAGGCCTCGGCCACTACTAACTGTGACGTTCCTAGACCAGCTCTGCTCCATCACCGTGCCACTCAGCAGTTCGGCGGCGCGTTTTTGACCTCTAAATAGCCCTGTGTGTGTGTTAGTCGCTCAGTCATGTCCGACTCTTTGCGACCTCATGGCCTGTAGCCCACCAGGCTCCTCTCTCCATGGGATTCTCCAGGCCAGAATACTGGAGTGGGTTGCCATTCCCTTCTCCAGAGGATCTTCCTGACCCAGGGATTGAACCCGAGTCTTCTGCATTGCGGGCAGATCCTTTACCATCTGGGCCACCAGGGAAGACTTAAGTAGCTCCGGCCCAACCCCAAAACCCAAAGAGTGTTGGAAGTGTGCATGCGTGTGCGTGCCGGGGGAGATCTCAGCAAGGCCTGAGCTTGGTTACACTGGAGGCGTCATTAACTCAGGCCAGCAGACACCAGCCCACCCCTTCTATCTGGGGCCTGAGTTAAGAGTACACAGGGGCTTCTGCAGGATCCCAGCCCCCCAGCTTCAGCCCCACCACCAGCTGCTATATGGGCAGATTAGCAAGCTAAATGAAGAACTAGGTATTAGGTAGTGTTCTGGATTAAACTGTGTCCAAAAAGGTTCAAACCCTAATACCTCTCCCTCTACCCCAGGAACTGTTGAGATTGGTAACACTGTGAACACGACCTTATTCGGAAACAGAGTCTTTGCAGAGGAAATCAAGTTGACATGAGGTCACACTGGTTGGGCTTCCCAGGTGGTGCTAGCGGTAAAGAACCCACCTGCCAATGCAGGAGACAGACACGGGTTCGATCCCTGGGTCAGAAAGATCCCCTGGGGGAGAGCAACCCACTCCAGTATTCTTACCTGAAGAATCCCCCGGGTAGAGGAGCCGGGCAAGCGACAGTCCATGGGGTTCGAAAAGAGCTGGACACGACTGAAACGACTGCGTGCTAGGTTAGAGTAAGTGCTAAATCCAGTGTCTCCGGTGTGTTTACACAAGGAAAGACGTTCAGACACGGAGAGGCACACAGGGAACAAAACTACATGATGACGGAGGTAGGGGTGTAGGTGATGCCTTGTAAGCCTCCCGGCTGGTGGCACTTTGCTACCTATGCCCTTGGAAACGGAACACAGTAAGTGCTGCTGAAATACACGGAAGTGAACAGTTAGGGAACTAGCCTGAATCTAGGTTTGTGATGATCACACCTAGATTTTATCTACACTTTCTGGTGCTCTATATTTTCATTCTCAGGAATTCACATGAAGTCTGTTGGTTAAAATTTTATAGCATCTTGAGAGTCCCTTGGACTGCAAGGAGGTCAAACCAGTCAATCCTAAAGAAAATCAACCCTGAATATTCATTAGAAGGACCGATGCTGAAGCTGAAGCTCCAATACTTTGACCATCTGATTCGAAGAACTGACTCATTGCAAAGACATTGAGGCTGGGAACGATTGAGAGCAGAAGAAAGGGGCAACGGAAGAAGAGCTGGTTGGAGGGCATCACTGACTCCACAGACATGAGTCTGGGCAAACCCCGGGACACAGTGAAGGACAGAGTAGCCTGGCGTGCTGCAGCTGCAAAGAGCTGGACGTGACTTAGCGACTGAAAATCAACAAATGGCAGCCACACTAGGCAACTTTTTTGCCTAAAAACGATACATTCTGATCTGCCCAGAATACTTTTCCCTTTCTCTGTTTTACTACAGCCTCATTTCATCTTGGTTTGTCTGCCAGGGTCTTCCCTTGGGTTGACTCCCTGCCTCCTGCTCTGCTGCTGCTAAGTCACTTCAGTCGTGTCCGAATCTGTGCGACCCCATAGATGGCAGCCCACCAGGCTCCGCCATCCCTGGGATTCTCCAGGCAAGAATACTGGAGTGGGTTGCCATTTCCTTCTCCAATGCATGAAAGTGAAAAGTTGCTCAGTCATGTCAGACCCTTAGCGACCCCATGGAATGCAGCCTACCAGGCTTCTCCGTCCACGGGATTTTCCAGGCAAGAGTACTAGAGTGGGTTGCCATTGCCTTCTCCATTTCTATACACTAGCAATGATCAAATCAAAAACGAACCTAAGAAAATGACCCCAGCAGATGCAAACTGTTACATATAGAATGGATAAGCAACAAGGTCCCACTGTATAGCACAAGGAGCCATAGAGTGATAATAGTTTTCTTTTTAATACCACCTGAAATATTTGGTTTAGATAGAGAGGTAGCATACCTGAAGTTGTTGGGATAATCACAAATTCAGAGGACAGTTTAAAATTATCAAAAGCTGACTGCCAATATCAACACTTAAAAGAGGGCCTTTAGGAACGTCCTGGTGGCGCAGTGGATAAGAACCCACCGGCCAATGCAGGGGACTCAGGTTCAGGCCCTGGTCTGGGAAGATTCCACATGCCTTGGAGCAGCTAAGCCCCTGTGTCACAGCTACTCAGACCGAACATCGCACCTACAGAAGCCCGCGAGCCTAGAGCCTGAGCTCCACAAGAGAAGCCGCTGTGCTGTGAAAAGGGGTGGCCCCTGCTCGCCACAGCTAGAGAAAGCCCATGCAAAGTAGCGGAGACTCAGTACAACCAAAAATACAGATGAATTACTTATTTTTTAAAAAGAGGGTTTGGGGGGACTTCCCTGGGCTCCAGTGGCTAAGACTCTGAGCTCCCAGTGCAGGGGACTCAGGTCCAATCCGTGGTCAGGGAACCAGATCCCACGTGCTGCAGCTGAGAGCTCAAATGGTGCGAGAATCGATGATCCTGCATGCCTCCACTAAGAACCGGCACAGCTGAATAAACAATTTTTAAAAAAGGCTTTTAATAATGTGTGTGACACTGTAATATGATAAGAGAGAGATATTCGGTCTTCATCCCCTATTCCTGCTATGGAGCTCCTAAAGCCCGTGGAATTTCCTCAGTGGTGGGCAGGAAGAGCATCTGTTGCTATTCATTATCAGCCCCTTTCAGCCACAGTGCCTGTGGGAGGAGAGGAGCTGGCTGTCAGAGACCAACCATGCGCTAGGGTTGGGGTTCCAGCCCTGTCCCCATCCTCCAAGGAGGAGAGAGGGGGGCTGGGGCTGAGTCATCGCCAATGGCCAGTGATGGAATCAATCATGCCTGAATGATGGACCCTCCGCACAAACTGTAAACAAAGGGGGTCGGAGAGCTTCCAGGCTGATGAACTCCCCGAGGGCCTGGGAGGTGGGCACCCTGAGAGAGTGTGTAATGTCTACGCCCCTTCCCCTGCACTTTGCCCTCTGCATCTGTCCCATTTGGCTCTTCCTGGGTTTTGTCCATTATAACAGCGGTCCCCAACCTTTCTGTCATCAGAAACCGGTTTCCTGGAGGACAACTTTTCCTTGGAGTGAGGGGGAGGGGGACGGGTTCAGGTGGGAGCGATGGGGCAAAGCAGGCACGGCTTCATGCCCTCATTCTCTGCTCCCCTCCTGCTGTGTGGCCTGGTTCCCAATGGGGAACAGGGTCCCGTGCTTTATAATAAGTCGGTAACAATAAGTCATGTGTTCCCCTGAGTTCTGTGAGCCATTAGAACAAATGATCAAATGTGGGGAGGGTTTGATTGGGGGAGCAAATCAGAGGAACCGCCCCAGAGAGGAAGTGTGCATGCTCAGCTGCTTCAGTCGTGTCTGACTCTTTGTGACCCTAAGGACCGTAGCCCACCAGACTTCTCTGTCCACGGGATTCTCCAGGCAAGAATACTGGAGAGGGTTGCCATGCCCTCCTCCAGGGGATCTTCCCCACCCAGGGATCAAACCTGCATCTCTTATGTCTTCTGCATTGGCAGGTGGATTTTTTACTACTAGCACCACCTGGGAAGCCCCAGAGAGGACATGGGAAACAAATCAAAGCCCTGGGATCCCCTGATTTGCAGGCAAGTTGGGCAGAAGTAACGGGGGACCTCGGGACCCACTCCTTACAACCGGCATTTGAAGCGGGTGGCTGTCTTGCAGAACTGAGCCCTTAATCTGTGGGGTCAGCACCACCTTCAGATACTCAGTGTCACAACCGCACAATGTGACAAGGAAGCCCACACATTTGTGCTGGAAGTTTCTGGGTGTAGAGAAACAGTGTTCTCCTTTTCGTGTGCCACATTAGCTCTTATTCAGGCAACCAGCAGTACAAAAGACACTAGCGGTAAGAAAAAAAAAAAGAAAAGAAAAATAGTAGGTTTTAAAGCTCTTCCTTTGAAAATTTTGAAAGAGTTTAAGGAAGCCAAGCCGGTTTCCATGTGGACTGAAATGTTTTCACTCTGCTGGCTAAGGGCGGAGACTCAGGGCCAGACTCAACCCAGGGTCCACCCCTCTCTACAGAAAGGAAGAGACTGGAGCCGGGGGAGACTAAGTGACCGCCCAGGACCACACAGCTGGGAGCTGACAACCAGGACCAAATGCCGGCCTCTTAACGCTAATCCATCACGACACATTGGCTTCTCACAATCCCAGTTCAGAATGGCCTGCCAGCCTTGGCACCTGACCTACTTCTGCACTGACACAGCAAAGAACACGCACAATATGGCAACTGGATATCACCCAGTGCCTTTCTTCAGACCTAGCCTGGCAGCTGAGGGTGGGTTAAGCTTAAAATGTTATTATTAATACATAAAGATTCAGCTCCTACCTTCTCTTTAATGTCTTTCTCTTTCTTATCCACTCCCTTCCTATCCTCCACCACCACTCCCAAGGTCCCTAAACTCCTTAGTCTCAGTTTATTGAATTTATCAGGATGAAAGCTTGGTTCAATCCCAAGAGAATGGCCAGGAGGCTCCAAGAGGCTGGGGGTCTTCAAATCCGACGCGTGTTCTCTGGCACTTACCCATCTGAGACATGGCAGTCACGTCTTCTGCAGTGCAAGAGTCGGGCACGCACAACCCCACGCTGTAGTCAGCTCCGTCTTGCCTCTAAGGGTTAATGCAGCCGATTATTCAAAAAGCAGCCTCCAGTGCCGGACAGTCTACCCCAGTGCCTCTTTCTCCTGTATTATGGGTCATTGACTTAATTCATACAATTTCCAACAAACTTGCCAACTTGCCATTTCTTCGCAGCAGGACACCGTACATCAAGTAAAGATTGTATTAATACATCAACCCAGTAATTAGAATGCCAGTCCCAATAAAGCAAAGATCAAATTATAAATAAACATTGCCGGGATGCTTCTTCTAAGCACGTAACTTACAGGATTGTATAGGTCTGACCTTTTGTTCTGATATCAAAGCCATTAATCTGCTTTGGAAATAGGGTATGACTTTTGTACTCCCTGATTAAACCCTCAAGCCATGATTGTCAAATTCTCAGCGTGACCAGTAGAGCTGGGTGCTACTCTGCATATCGCCAAAGGTTAACTGTTGTAAGACCATTTTACAACATTAACATCAGAGAGCCTGGCTTTCATGTCATTATTTTATACTATTGTCATTAGCCAAACAGTAATGCATTTTCTTTTAGTGTTGTGTGGCATGCATGAAGTGTATCTTTGTATTTAATAAGAGGTTGTGCTGTTCCTAGTTTTTTCTCCCCCTAGAAGTAAAAGAATTAACATGCTTTGAAGATAGTCAGCCCTGTGGCCGTTGGTGATGCACTCATAAAGGTCTCGTGCATTTGCTAGGACAGCTTCAGATTCCCGTCTTGGAGCTCTGTGTCTGGGAAAGGACTGTGGGTAATGGGGAGTCCACTTCCCTTTGGTATTCCAAACACTGCTGGTGAGTAAGGAGTTAACGCTCGGGAACATTGGCTGAGACTGGACCTTGGGTTCCCCACAAAGATCATCCAGGGGTCTTGTCCCTGCAGTGTGGTGGGAGGAACATATGAAGCCCTGTTTGGCCTGCGGACAACTATCTCCTATACCTCCACACTCAGGACAGGCAAGAAAGTTTCTGCCAACTGTTTAAAAATTAATTTTAACTTTTTCCAAAACACCTTAATAGCTTTTTGTTGAATGAAGATAAGCAATCAGTCCTTGGGGTGGGAAAGAGTCAGACACGGACTGAGCGAACACACACACACACACACACACATACCCAGTGGCACACACACACACACATCCAGTGGCATGCACCAGGTTTGCATCCCGAGCCTCGGGTCCGCGCGTCCTTGCAGGGCGCACGCGCAGATGGCCCGCTCACCTGCGCGAGGTGAAGCTTGCAGTAGCGGCCCCGGAAGCGCCCGGCGGGGGCGCGGGTGGAGAGACACTCGCTGTAAGAGCCCAGCCTGTCCACGTTTCCACCAAGGACGTTGCTGCCCACCTTCCCGACCGAGTCATACACTGCATTTCAAACAAAAGAAGTGGCAACGTTAGCGTCCTTGTGTCGCTTTCACATGAATTCATCAGCACTCAGCTCCCGCTTCCAAACCTCTAAAACTTAAAGGATCCAAGAAAGAAGCGAGAGAGTGTTTCGGTAACACTCGGGAGCCTGCATTCTTCATCCGGAGGCCCTCTGTTCACGGCAGAGAACCACGATGTATGTTGTCATGCATGATTTGTTGCTAAAAAGGATGAAGACTTTGCATTCATGCTCTGGGGAAGTAAGAAAGATGTAACTAAAATTGGTAGCTTTCCTCTCTATATACACCCAGGAGAAAATACTCTTAAAAAATTTATGTACAGTTTCGTAGGACCTTATTTTGGAGAGAGGTTTTTGTTTGTTCGTTCGGTTTTTAATCTTGGGAGAAAAAAGTGCAGTAATCAAGTCCCACAGTTCATGGCTCTCTTAGCCCTGGTCCTATAAAATTCTTACTTGGTTTGTTTGTGCTCGTATATTTCCTTTCCCCCTTCATTGTAAATAATTCATTTCCTTTCCTCCTTCTTCAACTTTCCCTTGATCTTTTCCTTCCCCCAGTTCCTCCAACCCTTATGTTTGATGTGTAGCATCTCATTTGTAGGTGTCTTGTTTTCCATCAGCCTAGTTGTCATGTATGTAAAAGGCTTCCTGCTTCAGACCTCCCGTTTCCATGGTTTGGTGCTGTTTGTGGTCTTGCTGTGTCCTGAGCTTCTAACTGCTGAATAATAATTCATCACCGTCTCGCACTGTGCTGATCTCTGAGTGGTGGACACATAGACACTCTGTAACCCACAAAAACACGGGGACAAAGTCCTCACACGTGTCCCCATATAAACTCACATGAGGCTTTGGTTCAAATTTACACCCTGGGTTGGGGGGGTTCCCAGCTGGCGCTAGTAGTAAAGGACCCACTTCCTAGTGCAGGAAACCAGGAGACGGAAGGGATTCGTGTTCCCCCCCTGGGTCAGAAAGATCCCCTGGAGAAGGGAATGGCAACCCACCCCAGTATTCTTGCCTGGAGAATCCCCACGCACAGAGGAGCCTGGTGGGCTACAGTCCACGGGGTCACAAAGAGTCGGACACAAGGTACACAAATACCGTGCAAATCCCACCAGACTGTTCCAGAGTGACTGCCCCAGACTGTATCCTCAGGAATGCTGACTCCTAGCTCTGCACGGTCCAGCTTTCCCGTTTGTGGTGGTTGATAGATATAAAATGATACCCAATTGCTTAGATTTTTGTTTCTCTAATTACAAATAAGTCAGGATATTTTTGTTCAAAATATCTAAGCCATTTCAGTTTTCTCTTCTATAAAGTACCTGTTTATATCCTTTGCCCATTTCTTAATGAATTTTCTTTTTTGATTTCCAGGAACTCCTAATTATTCTGTATATTGGTCCTCATCTACCTGAGTCATTGAAAATACTCTAAGTTATCTGGGAGGTTTTTTTTTTTTAATCTATAATGTCCTTTATTTGATAGAAATCTATTCTTTTGAGACAGTAATTTTTGTTCTAGTCTTGAACAGCTTTTGTTCTAGCCAATACTGATGACATAATTTGCAGGGCTAATACAAAATGAAAATACAGGGCCTCTTGTTTAAAAATTAATTAAGCACTTCAAGATGGTGACAGAAAATCATATTAAAGAAAGCGTGGGGCCCCTTTAAATGTGGGGCCCTGTGTGACTGCAAAGGTCTCATGTCTACATAGCCAGTCCTAGTTCTAACACCAGAACCATATGGTTTTTATTATTTCGGATTTGAAGTATATTGAGTATTAAGCCTTTAGTCATCTTTGCAAAGTTGAGCCAGTTAATGTTTGTGAACTGCTAGTCATTCATACAAATTTCAGAAAATTCATGTTCAGAAAAATTCAGAAAATTTTTAGAAATTGCAAAAACATTCAAAAAAAAAATTATTGAGCTCTTCAAAATATCCAGCTAGAATACTGATTGAAACTGCTTCAAACTTATAGGTTATTTGGGGGAAGCAGACATCATTTTTATATCAAACTATCACTGGATGTCACACAATTTACTAAAATCATCTTTTGTGTCCTTATTTATAATTTTATATTTTTCCAAGATAATCTTAAAACAGATCACCAGGACTTTCCCTGGTGGTCCAGTGGTTAACCCTCCATGCTTTCACTGCAGGGGCCATGGGTTATCCCTGGTAGGGTAACTGAGATTCCACAGGCCGAGCTGCATGGCCAAAAAAAAAAAAACAGTTTACATAAACGTTCCTAGACAGTGTATAGTTTGCTGTTTTCCTTGGTGTTTTAATTTCAATTTTAATTTCAATAGTTTCCAACTGCTTGTTGCTTGTGTGGAAAATTGCTATCAATTTTTGTAATTTGTTCTGGTACCTGGAGATTTTGTTGAACTTTCTCAATAGTTCTATGGCCTTATTTATTTCTCTCTAATCGTTGGACCACTTTTTCCCCCCTTTTCTAGTTTCGGAATCAAAGTTATAGTCAAATTTATAAAGTGAGTTGGGCAGGTTTCACACTTTTCATTTTCTGAAACAACTACAAGTTCCCAGGTGGCCCTGGTGTTAAAGAACCCGCCCGCCGATGCAGGAGACATAACAGACGTGGGTTCAGTCCCTGGGTGGGGAAGATCCCCTGGAGGAAGGCATGGCACCCCACTCCAGTATCCTTGCCTGGAGAATCCCAGGAACAGAGAAGCCTGGCTGTCTATAGCCCATAGGGTCACAAAGAGTCAGACACAGCTGAATCGACTTAACACACAGCACATATAACTGTAGCTGGTTGCTAAGGGTCATGATGGTGGTGGTGGTGGAGGGAGGGGTTGCGTATGTCTGCACAGTGGTAACAAGAGGTCGATTTGTGATGATGGGTAGCTGTGTCTTGACTGTGGAATGAGTTACGCAGATCTACACACGTGCTAAAATGACACAGATCTATGCACACTCATTGCACCAATGCCAACTGCTGAGGCCCAGGGAGCTCACGGCACTCGCCCAGGCTCACATCGTTGCTAAGTGACAGGACAGTGAGAAATCTGAAGCACAGAAACGATAAGTACTATACACTACAATACAAACCTACTTCTTTTTAATCACTAGCAAGAATCTGAGCTGAGTATTCAAACTAGCGAATAAGAATCAGAGCTGTGTGTTCAAATTCATTTTCATCTTAACCTATAGGTTTTTGCCTCTAAAATAGACAAAAAGACCCTGTTTTGGTTGTCGGTTCTTATCTGTAACTAAAGATACTGATCTTCCTTAGAATGAGTGGGGAGAAAACCCCAAAATACCACAAATCACACAGCTCCTCTTGCATTTCTCTGCTTCTGCTAATAACTGGGCTCCTGAGAGTTAATGCAGAAATCAGGTTGAAGGAATTGCATTTTGTTTACATGAGTGCTTTTTAAGAAAGTAGTTTGTTATTTTGAAGACTTCCTGGCCATAACTGGGAAGATGGTCCCTGCTGAGCTGCCGAAGGTAACCTGACCTTCACCGTGAACCCTCTCCTCTTCTGACAAGTTCTGCTGCGCTGGCCGCTTGGGCTCAACAGTGGGTGTCTGATATCACTGGCCTCTTTTTTTATGGTTCTGGGTTATTGTTGCTGCTGCTGCTGCTGCTAAGTCGCTTCAGTCACGTCCGACTCTGTGCGACCCCATAGATGGCAGCCCACCAGGCTCCCCCATCCCTGGGATTCTCCAGGCAAGAACACTGGAGTGGGTTGCCATTTCCTTCTCCAATGTGTGCAAGTGAAAAGTGCAAGTGAAAAGTGAAAGTGAAGTCTCTCAGTCATGTCCAACTCATAGCAATCCCATGGACTGCAGCCTACCAGGCTCCTCCGTCCATGGGATTTTCTAGGCAAGAGTACTGGAGTGGCCTGCCATTGCCTTCTCCGTGGGTTATTGCTCGAATGAGTATAACTGACTCTTCCCTTTTCCCTCCCGTGGGAGTGACTCTCCTTGGCTCTGACCACATTCAGAACCTTAGAGCTGGCATCCACGGTCACTTACAGCCAGTGATCATCTTTTAAGCTAAACTGCCTGAATCTCAAGATTGACCAAGGCCCTTCCCTCCTTACAACACCTCCAAGGCACCTGGAACAAAAGTTAAAACGTAACTTCCAAGGGAGAGGATGTATCGACTGTGTTAATAACTTGGATAAAGAATTGTATCCAGGAAAAAAAAACTGTATTCAGGACCTCCATGGTGGTCCAGCGGGCGAAAAATCTGCCTGTCAATGCAAGGGGCACAGATTCAACCTCCACACCATGTGCAGGTTCGAGAAGACTGCACATGGTGTGGAACAACTAAGCCCATGTGCCAGCACTGAGCCCACACACCTTGAAGCCGTGCTCCCCGGCAAAGGAAGCCGCTGCAAGAGAAGCCCTTGCACCGCAGCTAGAGAAAGCCAGCTCGCAGTAACAAAGACCGCCCGGCTCAGCCAAAAATAAATAAATAAATAAAATTATAGTTTTAGAAAAGAATTGTATTCAGATCATATAAAGAACCTTAGAAATCAGTAATTTTTTAAAAGTCAAAGTAACCGATTGAAAATCTGCTAAGGATATGAACAGGCAACTCTTGGAGAAGGAAATCCCAGTGACCAAAGATTATGAGAATCACATATTATTTAACAAACAGAGTGTATAAACAATAGAATATGAACAGAAATTTTAAAATCAGTATTTTTAAAAACTCTTTCCAGGTATTCCATAATCTCGAGCGGGAGTTGGTAAACTGTGGGCCTGCCTATTTTTATACTTGATTTTATTGCAATACAGCCATCCCATTTGTTTATGTATTACCAACGCTGCTTTGTTAAACGCAGACAAAACTGAATAGCTCCAACAGAGACTGTAAGGCCCACGGAGCCGAAAACATTTACCATCTGCTTCTTTAGAGAAAAACCGGGCAGATTTCTTATCCAGAGCCAGGATTCTCAATCCTGGGCAGACATTAGAATCACCCGGAGCAACCTGTAAAATATGCTAAGGCCCAGGCTTCCTCCTCACAGAGCGGTCAGGGGAGAGGCGTGGGCATTAATTCTTTTTTCAAAAGTTCCCAGGATATAAATTTTTTTGCACCCTATTTGACATTGCTCCATTTAGTTAATAGCTTTTTCCCCATTTTTTTCTGTTTTTTTAATTATCAACGATTGTAATTGTACAATATTGAGAAGTACAGGACAAAACACAATTACTTCAGGGCAATTGTATTTGCAAATTATGTTGCACTAGCCTGGTCATTGTTGGGAAATAAAAGTCATAACAGACCTTAAAAAAAAAAAGCTCCCAGGAGATGCTCTGTGCAGTCAGGCTTGATTGCTACGCTCTTTCAGATCAATTCCCGACTCGAGCTCAGTTTAAAAGGCCTTTCGTGACCAGACCTGCTTCTCCAGGCTCATCGTCCCACACCCACGCCCGTTTTCTCTGCTCCATTATACAGGAGGCACCAGGCCCGCACTTGTCTGTCTTTCTGCCTGGAATGTCCCTCCTTCCTGTCTACCCCTCGAACACTGAATCACCCTGGGAGTCTGAGGTGGGGGATGGTCCGCTCCAGGAAGCCGCCCAAACTCTTGCCTAGTCCATCGCGCTAGAAGGCCTGTCACTGCTGGCTGTCTCCCCTGTGACAGAGGGGCTATGCCTTCATCCGTGGATGTTTCAGACGAAGAGGTCAATAAACATTCGCTGGATTAATTGCCTTAAAATTTGAAAAACGTAAGTTTGAATGCCCCAAATCCAGCTCCATAAATGTAAGTTCTTCTCTGTCAAGAACAAAACTGGATGTACTTATTAGAAACGCATGTGTGCATACTCAGTCATGTCGGACTCTTTGCAACCCCATGGACTAGCCCACCAGGCTCCTCTGTCTATGGGATTTTCCAAGCAAGAACACTGGAGTGCGTTGCCATTTCCTTCTCTAGGGGGTCTTCCCGACCCAGCGATTAAATCTGCATCTCCTGTGTCTCCTGCATTGCAGGCAGATTCCTTACCGCTTGAGCCATCTGGGAAGACCCTTATTAGAAATAGACTGCATAATTTCCAAATTTCCTTCTTCACCACTAAGTATCCCAAACCTGGTAGCCTAAAGTTTAAGAATCTGGAGCTGTAAGAGCCTGTCTTGACCCTTGGATGAGTCCCTGAAGGACAGAGATACCTAATTCTTCATTTGAGAAGGTTAAACTCTAGTTTTCTTTCCAATTGGTGTTTTGTTTCGTAAATGGATTGGATTTATGGTTTTCTAGCTGAGGTTATTTTGCATGCTGTGGACATTTCCAATTAGATTTCCTTCCTTTCTGATTACGAATTTGAATGGACAGGTTGTCCTTTTCCTGCCTTACCCTTGATTAGTTTCTGTCAAGAACCTGAGATGCCAGCCAGGGGCCCCCATCCCGATCTAAATACACTGTGATTTTCACGGGAGGGAGGGATAGAATAAACTAATGATTAATTCCACCTGCTTGCTACTTCAGATCACACGGCGGTGGTTCCAAGTTTTCATTTCCAAAAGATTAAAAACAATTCTGCTGAGCTAATTGGCAGACACGTTTTCTCTCTTGGTGACGATATGTGGATATTAAAATGCAGAGTTGATCAATTTGTGGCTTTAAATGGAGGAATGAAAGACCTTGGTCAGTGATCTTAAATTTTAAAATATGAATGCCCCTATCTATATCAGGAAGGTGAAGGCAGCAGAAGCTTCTAGAATGCTTACCACAAACAAATCCTGAAAGCGTGAGTCATCTTCAGCATTTACAGAAAATATCTATTAAGCGCCTGCCAGACGGCTGTGTTACACTGGAGATGTTTTAAAACGAGCACTGAAGAGTCCTTGCTCTGCGGCTCATGCACATAAATGCTAAGCATCAGTTGTCAGGGATCTCCTTGCGGATAAAAGATATAAATGTGCTATCGATCTCATATCCAAGTTCCCGAATCAGGCTCTTTGCAAATGTCTCCTGGCAGTCTGCCTGGCGTCTGGCCGACTGTTAAACTTGGACTTCAACAAGGAGAACAGTATGTATGTTAGTTTCCTGTGACTGCTGTTACACATTATCACAAACTTGATGGCTTAAAACCACAGAAATTGGGACTTTCCTGGTGGTCTAGTCGTTAAGAATCTGCCTGGTGCATTGCAGGAGACCTGGGTTTGATCCTTGGTTTGGGAAGATCCCCTGGAAAAAGGAATGGCTACCCACTCCAGTATTCTTGCCTGGAGAATTCAATGGGCAGAGGAGCCTGGTGGACTGCAGTCTGTGAGGTCGCGAAGAGTCAGACATGACTGAGCCACTAACACTTTTCACTCGCGATGTAGAGGGTGTGGGTTTGATCCCTGGTTGGGGAATTAAAATCCCACATTCTTAGGAAAAGCTTAAGCCCACACATGGCAACTGCTGAGCCCCAGGGCCACAAGTAGTAAAGAGTACCTGCACTGTAATGAAACATCTTGCATGATGCAGCAAAGACCCTGTGCCCCAACTAAGACCCAATACAGACAAATAAATGAAAAATAAGTAAGTGAATATTTTTTAAAAGACACAGAAATGTATTCTCTTACAGATTTGGAGGCCAGAGGTCCAAAATCAGTATCACTGAGCCGAAATCAACGTGTCAGTAGGGCTGTGGTCCTTCTGGACGCCTCAGGGGAGAATCCACCACCCTTCGCCTCTTCCAGCCGCTGGAGGCTGCCAGCATCCCTTGGCTTGCGGTCGCGTCACTCCAATCTCTGTCTCTGTGGATGCATCTTCTCCTCTGTGTCAAATCTCCCTCCTCCTCTTCCTCCCTCTTCTAAGGATCCTTGAGATTGCATTTAGGGTCCACCTGGGTAAGCCAGGGTAACCATCTCACCTCAGAATCTTTAATATAAACATAACTGCAGATCCCTTGGACAGCAAGATCAAACCAGTCCATCCTAAAGGAAATCAACCCTGAATATTCATTGGAAGGACTGATGCTGAAGCTGAAGCTCCAATACTTTGACCACCTGATGCGAAGAACTGACTCACTGGGAAAAGACCCAGATGCTGGGAAAAATTGAAGGCAGGAGGAGAAGGGGACGACAGAGGATGAGATGGTGGGATGGCATCGCCAACTCAATGAACATGAGTTTCAGCAAGCTCCGGGAGATGGTGAGGGACAGGGAAGCCTGGCATGCGGCGGTCCATGGGGTCACACAGAGTCAGACGTGACTGAGCCACTGAGCAACAGCAACTTGTTTCCATATATGGTAATATTCACAGGTCCCAGGGGTTAGAATGAGAGGTCTTTGGGGATCTAGGTTTCAGCCTACCACAACATGGATATTTGAAATCCAGTTAAACCAGAAATTTCAGTGAAGCCCACTCTGTCACCCTTTCTGTATTATGAGCTTTTCTTGGTTTCAGCATCTTTTCTGACCCTACCTTCAGCACCGGTGGAGGGGGTGGTCTTGAATAAAATGCCCTCCAGACTGACAGCCAGATGGGAAAAGAGGCAATGTTCTGAGAATTTAAATCAAGTAGATGGTCAGTCTTCCACTGAGAACCAGAGATCAAAGGCAAGACTGGGGCCTTGACTGGCTAGCCAAGTGAGTGCCACCTGTGGACCGCCCCCTATACCAGGCCTCGGTTTTCAGAAGAGAGGATGAGACACGCAGACAGGAAATAACCACTCCAAGAGATAAATGATGAAGCCAAAGGGAGTGCGTGATCAGTCAGAGTAGGCGGTTCAGCAACATAACCATCAGAGTGGGCGGAGGGCTGAGAGCCAGGGAGAAGGGACTTGAAGGGTTAAGAGAGCTTCCAGTGTTCTTGCCTGGAGAATCCCAGGGACGGGGGAGCCTGGAGGGCTGCCGTCTATGGGGTCACACAGAGTCGGACACGACTGAAGTGACTTAGCAGCAGCAGCAGCAGCTGCTTGGGGAAGATTTCAAGGATGTGAGGAGGTTGGAGAAAACAGGAAATGAAAAACCCTGCCGGCTGCCCAGGAACCAGAAACCTGCCTCCATCCGTCTCCTTGTTTCCCTGAGGAGCAAAGTGCAGGAAAATGCAGACGTTATGTGAAACCATCAGGGCCTCAATATGCTGAGCAGTTTTAATTCCATATAAATCGACTCCCCCTGAAAGGCCTCCCCTGCAGAGAGGGTTGCAAATGGGCCTGCTTGGACTCCACGGAGTGGCCGTGGGTGGGCCTGGGACATCGCAAGGAAAATGAGTTCCAAGACCTACCTGAGACCGCTTGCTTTGCTTTTCTATTTTCATCTCAGATAACAAACACATGGCTTTTTATTCTGAAGGGTGGTTGGTTTTGAGAGGCCAGAAGTCTGTATTTGTTTCCTACAGCTGTGTTAACAAATACCACTAACCGGGTGGCCTGACACAACAGAAGTGTTTTGTCCCTTGGTTCTGGAGACTAGCGGTCCGAAATCAAGGGGTCAGGAGGGTCGGTTCCTTCTAGAGGCTCCGGAGGAGAATCTGCCGGCAGTCCTCGGAGACCCAGGCTTTTAAACACACCCCATCCTTCTCCGCCCGAGCTGTTAGGCAGCATTTCTCCCTGGGTGTCTATGTCTGTGTGTATGTTTCCCTTTATTTTTTGGCCACACCACACGGCATGTGGGATCTTAGTTCCCCAACCAGGGGTCAAACCCGTGCTCCTTGCAATGGAACCATGGAACCCTAAGCACTGGACCACCAGGAAATCCCCATATTTCCCTCTTATAAGGACACGAGTCATTGGATTTGGACCCTCCATAATGTGAAGAGCCGACTCATTGGAAAAGACCCTGATGCTGGGAAAGGCTGAGGGCAGGAGGAGAAGTGGGTGACAGAGGATGAGGTTGGACGGCATCGCTGACTCAACTGGACATGAGTTTGAGCAAGCTCCGGGAGATGGTGAAGGGCAGGGAGGCCTGGTGTGCTGCAGTCCATGGAGTCACAAAGAGTCGGACATGACTGAGTGACTGAACAGCAATCCAGCACAATCCCACCATAACTTGGTCACATCTGTAAAGATCCTGTTTCCAAATAGGATCACGGACCACAGTGCCAGGACTTGGGGTTTCAACGTATCTTTTTGGAGGACACCATTCAACCTGTAACTCTCTCCAAGTGGGATTCTAATCCAAGCCAAGGGTACCACCACGTAGCTTGTGAGACGCAGTGGAGGAAGCTACGGGCCTGGGGAGAAGCAGCAGCCACGTGCTCGGGGAAGTACAAGATCACAGACAGACAGGACGCCGGGAGGGTGGAAATTGGAGAACACTGTGAGCCACGGAGAGACCTGCAGGAATAACTGGTCAGGTGCCTGGTAGGACTGAAGACACATAACACGGCTTCAGAGTCTCCGTTCAACAGTGTTTCTATTGTGTGTTCTGGTCGTCTGCTCATTATCTGCTCTTTAAATTCTATGTTAAAACATTTATACCAAGTGCCAACACAGAAGAGCATAAGCCCTTCTTAGCTTCCAGGTGAAAAGAGGAAAGACGGAAGAAGCTAAGATGTTCACACAGGAGGCGTGAAATCATTATTCCAGAACACACATGGTAAAGCCAAAGGCAGGAAGTCCCCAGATTACAATGATTGGAAGGGGTGTATGGAGATAGATATGCCTCTGTCTCCACAGGTATTTAATGAGGACCACATATTCACTAAGGGCTTCCCAGGTGGCTCAGTAGTAAAGAAACCGCCCTGCCAATGCAGGAGAAGCGCTGTGTGATCCCTGTGTCAGGAAGAGCCCCTGGAGAAGGGAATGGCAGCCCACTCCAGTATTCTTGCCTGGGCAATCCCATGGACAGAGGAGCCTGGAGGGCTACAGTCTATGCAGTTGCAAAAGATCCAGACGTGGCTTAGGGACTAAAGGAATTCACCATTTTGTATTATAATCTAATATTAGAAACACAGCAAGGAAAACAAGTAGGTGTGGGGGTGGGGAGCCAAAAGCAATGACAGAACAAAAGGGAAGGAAAAACAGGAAAAAGTGCAATGTGGTCCAGGGGCTAAGACTCTGAGCTCCCAGAGCCGCAGACCCACGTTTGATTCCTGGTCAGGAAACTAGATCCCACAGGCCACGGCTAAGATTCAGCACAGCCAAATAAATATTAAAAATAAAATAAGCAATGTCTCATTAAAAATGTAAATATCATTTTAAAAATAATAATACTCCTTGTTATAAATTCCACACGTAGCCAATTGATACTGACAGAATGCTTTCAGTAATTTTTGCCAAATTCTCGTTTTCTGTCGCCAACCTATGATTTTGCCTATGACACCAATGAATGTCATCCCCACATAAACGGTGGGTGATATTTTTGTCCATCTTCATGAGTAATACGGATTTGCAGCCAGGAAGATATGCCAGAACTTCACCCATTCGTCCAGGATGCGAGCCATGTTTTTGCTGAATGCCAGTTTTGGGTGCTATTTATAATGCGATGGCTATAAACATAACACACATTTTAAGTTTTCATTTGTAACTTTTTCTCCATCAACTTCTGAAGTCTAGACAGTCAACAACACAACACAAGTCCTGACCTGCAGGGATTGCTGACTTGTGCGATGAATATACTTCCACTGCTGACTTCAAGCCCCCAGCCTGCCATCCCTGAGCTTGAGCTTGCAGGTTGACGGGCAGCAGCACAGCAGTACATTTCCACTGCACAGGCTCGTTCGGGAGTACAGATGATGGGGACTTCCCTGAGGGTCCAGTGGCTAAGACTCCCCACTCCCAGTGCAGGAGGCCTGGGTTTGATCCCTGGTCAGGGAACGAAATCCCACAAGCCGCAACTAAAGATCCCACGTGCCACAATGAATGACTGAAGATCCCGCGTGCTGCGACTGCGGCCTGGCACAGCCGGATAAACAACACAAATTAAAAAAGATTTTAAAGAGTACAGACGATGGCCAGATGCAGTACAACCAGTAGGAAGTGATAAGTTTTGAGTATTCATTTCTTTTGTTCTTAACTTACTTTGCTGCTGCTAAGTCGCTCCAGTCGTGTCCGACTCTGTGTGACCCCATAGATGGCAGCCCACCAGACTCCTCTGTCCCTGGGATTCTCCAGGCAAGAACACTCGAGTGGGTTGCCATTCCCTTCTCCCTAAAATACTCTACCCCATTGTTAGTTTATGTGATTTAACCCATAAAATTTCCTGTGTTGGACATTCAGCTTAAACACTCGACCCCGGCTGTAGCAGACTCCTGTGTGGAGAGGTTAGAACATTTTTAAACTGCTGCAGATCCTCACAATTTGAGAAGCACAAGCTCTCCACTTCATGGGTGGGAAAACTCACTTAGCAAAGTGACACGCCTTGGCTGGGGCCAAGCACACGGCTGGTTCTCGGCCTAAACAGGACGAGCGCCCAGGTGCCAGGCCTGCCCTCCCAGCAGTGTCTGTGGAGCGATGCCTTGTTTCTAAAATGGGGTTCTGTTTACAAGGAGGGACAGTGAGAAAAGGAGCGGGTGGGAAGGTGCAGGCAGAGAGAGGTGGAGAGAGAAGGCAGACCCTTGAGTTAGAAAGAGGCGAGTGTTCAGAGGCAGACAGTTGACACCACCATGGTCAAGGAGAAAGAAAATGGAGAAGGAACTCACTAGTCAGCAGAGAAGATGCCAGAGACCTTCGAGGCTGCAATTTTCATGTAAGTGATTGAATGTAGATTGCTGTGGATTGTGGAGTATAAAAGCAAAACAAGAGCTTCCCTGGAGGTCCACTGGTTAAGAATATCCACCTTGCAGTGCAAGAGACACCAGGTCAGTCTCTGGCCTGGGAGGATCCCACATTGCCTCGGAGCAGCTAACCCTGGGAGCTGCAGCTACTAAGCCAGCTCTCTAAAGCCCACGGGCCGCAGTTAACGAGCCTGCCACCGAAACTGCTGCAGCCCGCAGCCTGGGACTGCGCCCCACAACAGAGGGAGCCCCACGGTGAGAGGCAACCAGAGAAAGCCCGAGTGCAGGGACAAAAACCCAGTGCAGCCAAAAATAGACAAATAAAACAAAAAACCAGAAGCAGAGGGGCCAGAACGCCGGCCTGAGAACACTGGCAGCGGTGGGGGATAGAATCAGACAGGGGCCCAGAGGGTGGCGAAAGGAAAGCCTTCAGATAGCGATGGCTGGAATCTGTTCCCTTTAATGGAGAAGGATGGTGGGAAGGAAGTTCGGAAACCTCATCTGAGAGTCGTCGTCCCGGACTCTTCCTTCCCATAAGCTCCACCCTCTCTAATCCAGCCTCCTCCGCCGGACCGAGGGTCTGTCTCAGGCTCTAACGCTAAGCTCCTTCCTGTTCCACAGCAACAAAGACTCTGATTCCCTTCTGCAAAAACACACACATCTGCCTGAATTTCAAGAGCCCGCTCCCTCCACTGAATTCCGCAGACCCCACCCATTCTCAGAGGCTCTGCTGTTGTCATCTCTGTGCTTTGGATTGCGGATGGAGTTTTAAAACATTACTGTGCAACATTTAATATCTTAAAAAGGCACAAAAGAAAAAAAAACAAAACAAGAAACACCTGTGTTGCAGTCGCCCAGCTTAAAAAGCACAGCTTGACCCTGATGGATCCCCAATGACATCCCTACCCTCACCATCCCCCGCTGCAGGGCAGCCTCTAACCGAACTTGGAGGTTATCATTCTCGTGCATTTCTTTCCATTTGTACGAGGTACGTGTGTCCCCCAAAGCAGTAGAGCACCTTCACTTGCATTTCTGAAACTTTACCTACTATATATATATTATATATATTCTTCCAGGACTTTTTCCCCTTCATGTGTCTGCACAGTCCCTTCATATTGATACGTGTGTATCTGCTTCACTCTTTTTTTATTTTTGCTGATGACTATTTTTGGTCTTGTTTCTCTGGTTGCTGTTTATTTGGGGCAGTGATTGAAAATGCAGGCTTGGGAATCAGATGACCTGGTTTCAAATCCTACCTGCATCACTTATTTTGGCAAGATGCTTTGCATCTTTGTGGCTCCCTTATAAAACAGAGGTGAGAATAATGCCCTCCCCATGGCTGGGGAAGGGCATTAGGACTAAACGTGAGACAACTCTTGCACTGGGCTGGGAGCCAGCACTCGACATTTAAACATACTCTCTAAATACTGACTTCCATTATTTTTCCATTGACATGACTGTCAGGAAAACCATGCTGAGAACAAAGGTCAGAACCACATTCTGTGCTCGAAAATCTCAGACAACACGTCAAAGCAAAGATGTTAAGGGCTTTGGGGATGCATTAGAACAAAACTCAGTTACAACGCCAGATAGTAGTATTCATCTATTGAATTAACTGATGGTCATCTACCCCATTTATATATATCAATCAGCTCTTTCTTGGACCGTTCCACTTTGGGACACTTCTATAACTAAAAAAAAAAATAAGGTTTCAATTTTCATGTGCCTACAGATGGAACAGCGTAGGCACATGACAAGACTCACTAATGAGAGAAATAAAGCATCAACAAGGCTGTGACTAATGATGACAAGACTCACCACCTCCACATCACCAGGACTCATCACACCCTCCTGGATTTTCTTGGCCAGATTATCTGGCCTGTGTTTGTCAGAATGTTCCCTGTCAATATCACCAAGTATTACAGAAAAACATAATCAATTCCAAAATAAAACTTACAGATGGTTACTGAATCCATTGGATTCATATTACCCTATCATTTCATTAACCAGGAGAACATACAATTTGAAGTAATTGCTTCAAGTCATGTGCTGTTTTGAGTTACTCAATATTAGATCAAAACTTTTATCTTTATAATGTATATTATGTTCCTAATTGGATTTCCCAATGCAAAGTAAATTATTCATACGTTAAATGTAAATGAAAATTGCTGTGAGAATGTTTCTGGCTTTGGAAAAAGTGAGTTTTTACATTTTTCCTCCTTAGCGGTTTACATCAGCATAAAGAAGGAATCATTCTCCTGGAGAGGTTATCCCACTGAAAATGAATCTGATTTCTTGCCTCTTTCTGGCAGGGATGTATAGTCCCTTTAGCTGTGAAAATAATTCTGGAAAACTAACAAAAAATAAAAGTACTGCAGCCTGGTGTCCATCCATATCGCATGCAAAGAGGTCTGGCTACAATCAAATTTATTATATACAATTTGAGCCAATACGTTCACCAAAATGCTCCTCAGAATTTACCATCAAACATATAATGGGCAGACCTGATTCCTAAATAGTGAAGCAATTCTTTATAAAATGCAGACTCAATGTCTAGAGAAAGAAATAAACCAAGCTATCTCATACAGTGGTGAAATGTTATCAACTTCAAAAATAGCAAACAGCATCATACAATTTACAAATAATCTTCATTGAGAAACCGGTCCTCATGAGATTCCTTCTGGCTGGAATTAATACCACCCTCTCTAGTGCCTTCTGCAGTTAAAATTCCTTCTTCCTTCTTGATTCCTGGTGCACATTGTAAATTGAGCATCTCTTCTCTTTCCTATTTGGTCCTAGGTTTTTAATTCTAAAGAGCTTTTCTAGAACATCCTAAGCCCAAACTTGTCTGCCCCGTGTTCAGCTACCCAATGGGCCAGGAAAAACCTACTTACTTCTTAGAGCATATTCTTTGGGCTCCACTGAATTCAGATCGGAAAGGAATTCTTCAACGTCCTGCATGCACTTCAGAGAAATATTTCTTGCAGGAAAAACAAAAGGCAATTGAAATTGAAAAGAGAGCAGACAAAGCAGTAAAGTCAGGGCCATCTTTGGTGAAAACCTTAACCTGTCACGGTAAAATTTCCCTCTTAGACAAAACCTTGCATTTATAAAACACCAGACTACAACGTGTTGGGGGGAAATGTGACATTCTCACCCCTTAACGTGCAGAGACAAGCTGTGTCTCCTCCACCACCTGCAAAGCGGCGGCATTGAACAAACCATGGAAACTGATTTGTGTACGACTTGTTATTGTTGAGTGAAACTGCCCTGTGGATGTGCGGGCTGCTGACCACCTGGCTTCCTTTAGTTATGCAGATTAACATTTCCAGTTAATAGGGACCAGCCTAGACTTTCTCGAGTTAGATGTCTTGTGTGCATCTCTGGGTTTCACAAATAAACATACGGAGGATGTGAGGTGGCAGGGTTGGGTTTTTATCCAAGAATGATTGTGAATCCGATCTATAGAACGTTCAGGAAATGCTAAGCCAAGAAGGGCTTCTGCGTCATCATCTGGGTATTTTCTGCATCCATTAATAGGTTTGCCGGATTTGAAAGCCACAAGTGGGAGTGATGAACCTCCCCACGGAAACACCTGGTATTGCGGTAGGACAAATAAACACCCACTTCATCCCAGGGGGCTTAGGATGCACATCCAATGAAGCAAATGGTACTGGAAAAAGACCATGGTGACTGCATTCATCTACCTTAAAAAACCATGAAGTGTGTGGATCTGGGTTTCTCATGGTATAGATACTTTCTTTCTAGGAAGTCCGTCCTTGAATAATAACCTCTCTAAGTGAAAGGCAGTCAGTGGCGTCCAGCTCTTGGTGACCCCCTGGACTGTAGCCCGCCAGGCTCCTCTGTCCATGGGATCCTCCAGGCAAGAATACTGGAGTGGGTAAGAATTCTCTTCTCCAGGGGATCTTCCCAACCCAGGGATCGAACCTGCGTCTCAAGTCTCCTGCATTGTCAGGCTCTTTAGCACCACCTGGGATGCCCGTTTGACCTATAGTAGACCTTTAATATCTGGAGAAGGCAATGGCACCCCACTCCAGTAGTCTTGCCTGGAAAATTCCATGGAGAGAGGAGCCTGGTGGGCTGCAGTCCAGGGGGTCGCTAAGAGTCGGACACGACTGAGCGACTTCACTTTCACTTTTCACTTCCATGCACTGGAGAAGGAAATGGCAACCCACTCCAGTGTTCTTGCCTGGAGAATCTCAGGGACGGGGGAGCCTGGTGGGCTGCTGTCTGTGGGGTCGCACAGAGTCGGACACGACTGATGAGACTTAGCAGCAGCAGCAGCAGACCCTTAATAAACAGTGGCTATTGTGGTGATTCACATATTGCTGAAGCCTGGCTTGGAGAATTTTGAGCATGACTTTACTAGCGTGTGAGATGAGTGCAATTGTGCGGTAGTTTGAGCATTCTTTGGCATTCCCTTTCTTTGGGATTGGAATGAAGACTGACCTTTTCCAGTCCTGTGGCCATTGCTGAGTTTTCCAAATTTGCTGACATATTGAGTGCAGCACTTTCACAGCATCATCTTTCAGGATTTGAAATAGCTCAATTGGAATTTCATCACCTCCACTAGCTTTGTTCATCGTGATGCTCTCTAAGGCCCATTTGACTTCACATTCCAAGATGTCTGGTTCCAGGTGAGTGATCACGCCATCGTGATTCTCTTCGTCGTGAAGATCTTTTTTGTACAGTTCTTCTGTGTATTCTTGCCACATCTTCTTAATATCTTCTGCTTCTGTTAGGTCCATACCATTTCTGTCCTTTATCGAGCCCATCTTTGCATGAAATGTTCCCTTGATATCTCTAATTTTCTTGAAAAGATCTCTTGTTTTTCCTATTCTGTTGTTTTCCTCTATTTCTTTGCATTGATCGCTGAGGAATATGTGAATTGTGAACTTCCAGATGTTCAAGCAGATTTTAGAAAAGGCAGAGGCACCAGAGATCAAATTGCCAGCATCCGCTGGATTATGGAGAAAGCAAGAGAGTTCCAGAAAAACATCTATTTCTGCTTCATTGACTATGCCAAAGCCTTTGACTGTGTGGATCACAATAAACTGTGGAAACCGTGTCAGACTTTATATTTTGGGCTCCAAAATCACTGCGGATGCTGATTGCAGCCATGTTAAAAGACGCTTACTCCTTGGAAGGAAAGTTATGACCAGCCTAGATAGCATATTGAAAAGCAGAGACATTACTTTGGCAACCAAGGTCCGTCTAGTCAAGGCTATGGTTTTTCCCGTGGTCATGTATGGATGTGAGAGTTGGACTGTGAAGAAAGCTGAGCGCTGAAGAATTGATGCTTTTGAACTGTGGTGCTGGAGAAGACTCTTGAGAGTCCCTTGGACTGCAAGGAGATCCAACCAGTCCATTCTAGAGGAGATTAATCCTGGGTGTTCATTGGAAGGACTTATGCTAAAGCTGAAACTCCAATACTTTGGCCACCTCATGTGACGAGTTGACTCACTGGAAAAGACTCTGATGCTGGGAGCGATTGGGGGTAGGAGGAGACGGGGACGACAGAGAATGAGATGGCTGGATGGCATCACCGACTCGATGGACATGAGTTTGAGTGAACTCCGGGAGTTGGTGATGGACAGGGAGGCCTGGTATGCTGTGGTTCACGGGGTCGCTAAGAGTCGGACACGACTGAGCGACTGAACTGAACTGATTGTGGTGATTGGCCACCTCATGTGACGAGTTGACTCACTGGAAAAGACGCTGATGCTGGGAAAGGTTGGGGGCGGGAGGAGAAGGGGACGACAGAGAATGAGATGGCTGGATGGCATCACCGACTCTGTGGACATGAGTTTGGGTGAACTCCGGGAGTTGGTGATGGACAGGGAGGCCTGGCGTGCTGTGATTCATGGGGTCGCAGAAAGTCGGACACGACTGAGCGACTGAACTGAACTGATTGTGGTGATTTATTATTATTCTGCTACGGTTATTGATCAAAAGAAAAAAGATTCAGGTGCAGAAGCAGTTAAAGTGATACAGGGTGACTACTTCCTTGAAAAAAATAGATTAGCTCCAAGTTATAAAAGGACAGTTTTGAAACAGTGAAGCGTTTTCTAGTCAAAACTACCCAAAGATGAACTGGGCTCTTTCCAATGGTAGAGAGGTCTCTGCCCTTGGAGGTATCCAAGAATTGACTGAGCTCTAGATGAGAATGTTATCGACGAGTTTCAGTCATCAAATTGTCTTTTTAAAAGTCTCCTTTAAGGCCTTCTCTGACCTCGAAACCCTTTGAGTCTACCTTCAAAATTATTTTCCGCTGAATTATTTTCCAATGAATACATTGGTTGTTACTCTGTACCAGGGAGACTGTTCTTAAATTGAAGTAGAAGCTGAAACGTCAGTGCAAAACATGAAGGAGAAAGAACACCCAATCTGGAACTACAGAGGAGGCGACAACTTGGACTGAAAAATGGATCTAATTTGGCACCAGAAACCAGAGTTTAAGCTGTTCCCTTCCCCACCTGTAAATGCATAAAGGCGTAGAATCAGCCGACCTCAGCTGCTTCCTAGTATTACCTCAGCGCTCTTGAGTGATAAACATTCATGTTAAAGGCCTCAATTCCATGTGTGTCTCCTGTAACACTTTCATTGTTAAAAAATAAATAAATAAAAAGCAAAGAAGGGGAGGGTTGAAAATACTGGAGGTTTAGGTAATGTGAATATTTAAGAATGATTAAGCAGAAAAATCTCTCAAGCCTGGGTTTATTTCCACATGAGTTGTTGACATTGTATAGTCCTTGAAAATATGAAATTACCTTTTAGAATTCAGTGTGACATGTTCCATCTTTTGTCAACAGAGGGGGAAATCTAATGAGCAGAATACATATCCACATTTTAGTCAGTAATAAAGACAACCTAAATGATCTTTTAAAATTCCACATAAATAAAAAGAGAATCTCACTTTTCAAGACCTTTATAATGTTTTTCCCAACTCTTAAGAAATAAAATTTTGAGTAATCAAGCTTCAAGGAGACTCAGCTGTTCTTTGAAGACGTTTGAAGCACCTGCTTTCCACATGGCACCGTGCTGGGCGTAAAAATAGGACGTGAAAATAAAGAACGCCTTCCCTTCCTGAAAGCACACCTCTATCATTTCCTGAGGTGGTGGCTATCACTGGCTGGTGCTGTTATTAATGCCGCCACCATTGGATTCAAGAAGCTGGCTCAATGGACATGAGTTTGGGTAAACTCCAGGAGTTGGTGATGGACAGGGAGGCCTGGTGTGCTGTGGTTCATAGGGTCGCAAAGAGTCGGACACGACTGAGCGACTGAACTGGACTGAATACTGGAGTGGACAGACATTCCCTTCTCCAGGGGATCTTCCTGACTTAGGGATTGAACCTGTGTCTCCTACATCCTCTGGGAAGGCCAGATCAACTATACTTCTGTAGGATATTAAAATAAAATAACTGACATTGTCGTGTTGCTGGGACACTGGAAGGAAAAGTGTAGCTTCAACATGTCCCACCATGAGCGGACCCTTGGGGCCAAGATTACTGGTGGTTCCTGGAAGGCAGACTGGATCCCAGCTGGGCAGAGATGCCGAGCAACGTCCCCGTTCTTTTCTCCCAGATCTTGGTTCTCCCCTCTTCCTGACCAGCGAATGCAGCGCTCCGTGTGATTCTCCGTCTGCAATCACCACGAACAATGCCACTGTGCCACCACAATGCGGACATTTAAACTGTGCCTGGTTTGTTGTATCACTGACTCCACAGTCAAAGCAAGAGCACCATTTTGACCAAGTACTGGTCATTGCATGCCTGAGGTTAGGCTGATGGGGCTCAGGGAGGATGACCTTCTGGTTTCAGATGCTGAACTCACGGAATCAAGATAAATGTCCACTGGCCCTGCTTAGAGATGTGCCTTCTCCCCTTTACAGATGGGGTCGTCTCCTCTGACACAGGCAGCTCTGCTTTCTCCTGACTCACGTCGGCTTCACACCATCTTCTCCAATCGGGGACTCTATGCCTCCCTTATTCTTTTTTTTTTTTAAAAAGATGATGTTTCTTCTCCAGAAATAACCAATCCAATTAAACTTGACTTGAAGATCAGACAATTGCTCTTGTGCTAAACCCTCCCTTTCTGGAACCTAGCTGGAAATGTGAAAGGGTGGACTCTAATTTTAGAGTTCCCCTAGGTAAAAATATCATCTTGCAAAGGATTGTGTTTAGAAACAAACTTGCCATGGTAGTGTAATTTACAATTATAACTAAGAAAAGCCCAAGGATAGCAGCTTACAATCAAATAGAAAAGCAAATTAAATAGTTCCTTTAAATACTGTGAAACATAAATAGCATTGCTTTAGGAGTCAAAACTAACCTCATAAGTTTAATTTGGAAACATGTTTTCTGGGAAATGCTCTTCTGTTTCCTTAAGTAAAAATAAACACTAGGGCAAGGGTATAATTCCAGGGTAAACCTGGTGAGGAAACTGGTACCAGAAGGGAGATGTGGAATCCACAGTCCCCGCTTCCCGCTGACAGCTTCCCTGCAGCGGGGAAGCCGTGCGTGGTGCAGAGCACGACTTCTGATCTAACCTAGTCCCCCACCCAGCGCCCGCCGGTCAAGCATCCTCCATGCACCGCTCTGTGCCCAGCTCCCTGACGTTGCAGAAAATGACTGGGTTTTCTTGTTTTCTGGCCTTTATTCGGTTTTCACCAGTGGCAGGTGCAGGCCGGAAATTGTTGAATGTGAGGAGGAAGCTTCTCTGTAATTTCTCTCCCACTGCTCTTGCTTGGCTGTGACTATGGCTCTAGCTCTCTGTGACCCTCGACCTCCTTTGTTCCAACCCAGTATATAGTCCCTTCCTTAATTACAGCTTTTCTAGTGTGTCATTTGTGTCCTGCTAGGAACCTAATTCATACAGGACCCGATGCTGGACACCCCCAGGTCTCACTTTCTAACAAAGGCAGCAAACATAAGTGAACAGACTTCCAGCAAAACACAGGCCAAGGTGATGAAACTTTTATCATCCAGTGTGTTGAGTCTTTACTAAAATGTTCACCCAAAGCTACAGGGACTGTAGGGAGGGGAAATGGATGTCAAAGAGAATGCTCTCTATTACAGCAAAGACTGACAGTAGCCAAGTCTCAAATTCGACCTTACAGACCACGTGGATCGAGGCCAGACTGTTCAGAATCAGTGCTTTGGGAGTCATGCTGACTGCAGAATTAACACTGGCTAGTCCAGAAGCTTCTAGCAGCAGGCAGAGAAGCTCTTTGCAGAGAAACAAGCTCACGTTTCATATCCCAAAGGTTTAAGATTAACTCTGTAGGAGTGTGAGGTTCCTCACTCAAACAAGAAAGTTTCAAGAATCCATTTAAGGACTTCCTTGGTGGTACAGTGGATAAGAATCCACCTGCCAATGTGGGGGACACAGGTTTTTATCCCCGGTCCAGAAGATTCCGCATGCCAGCAAACAATCACAGCCCTTGTGCCACAACTGAGTCCTCGCTCTAGAGCCACTGAGTCCTCAACTCTAGAGCCACTGAGTCCTCGCTCTAGAGCCACTGAGTCCTCACTCAAGAGCCACTGAGTCCTCAACTCTAGAGCCACTGAGTCCTCAACTCTAGAGCTACTGAGTCCTCAATTCTAGAGCCACCGAGTCCTCGCTCTAGAGCCACTGAGTCCTCACTCAGGAGCCACTGAGTCCTCAACTCTAGAGCCACTGAGTCCTCGCTCTAGAGCCACTGAGTCCTCGCTCAAGAGCCACTGAGTCCTCAACTCTAGAGCCACTGAGTCCTCAACTCTAGAGCTACTGAGTCCTCAATTCTAGAGCCACCGAGTCCTCGCTCTAGAGCCACTGAGTCCTCACTCAGGAGCCACTGAGTCCTCAACTCTAGAGCCACTGAGTCCTCACTCAAGAGCCACTGAGTCCTCAACTCTAGAGCCACTGAGTCCCCGCTCCAGAGCTACTGAGTCCTCGCTCTAGAGCCCCGAGCCAAACTGACTGAGCGCAGGTGCTGGGCACAGCTGCAACTGCTGAAGCCCACGCGCCTAGAGCCTGGGCTCCGCCACAAGAGAAGCTCCCACGATGAGAAGTCCATGTGCTGCAACCAAAAAAATAAATTTTTAAAAATAGTAATTCTATAATGATTCTTAAAAAAAAAAATCTATTTAAGCAAAGACTGAACTGTGCACGAGCAGAAAGCCAAGTTTTTAAGCTAACTAACTCCAGGTTCCTTATTTAGAAGATGTATGCTTAAAAGGAAGAGCTACAATGTGGTATCCTTACAGCATCTCATTGGCAGTGTGTGTAACTAAATGGCATAAATAACACCCACATTTGGTACACCCCTCTTTATTTTCAGACCCATTTTTTGGGATAAATGAATGGTTCCTTTAAGGCATATTTTATTTTATGAAGTTCTTTAAACACATTTTTCACTTTCCAAGAAGGCATTAAAAAATAAAAGGTGCTCATGGCATGATGGTTATGAAATATATAAACTTTTTCAACCAAAATTTTCAACAGGAAATTTCCATTGGTCAAAGATCCTGGGATGGAACTCACTAGCCCACTGACCCTGAAGAGAGGTGCCCATCAGCGCTTTGTGGTAGACCAGTTGTTCTTTGGAAATCTCTACTGCAGTAGGACTCAGGGATTTGAAGAAAATGTGGCAGGAAGCAGTTGTCTATGCCATGGATGCTAAGCCTACATCATCCTTTGCTTCATTTTATGTTTTACCACCTTGCTGGCATTCTTCTTTATGTATTACTGTTACTCAATTATTGATAAAAATCACTCAATCACACACATTCATTCAAACAAAAGCTAACCTTGAATGGATATCTCATGTTCAAGTTCACTTTCCCTATAAAGAGCTCTTCATTTTTACTTCTATATTTCTATTTAAGTAGTCGACACCTTGAAATAAATCTCTTTTCTGTTCATTAAAAAATCGTTTAGGTCTGAACTTTCACACTTCTCTGTATCCTGCAGCATGGAATTTATTTTCATCCTCCTCCTGAAATACTACCTTCAGCTGCAGCCTCTTTCTAAGCCTCTGCCTCTACCCTGAGCTGAGTCCTCAAGTTCACGTGGCCCACTGTGTTAGCACCGTAGCTACATTGATTCAAACTCTGTTCCCGGGATGGTCACTTAGGCTGTGCCAATGTTTCCAGTCTTCTACCCTCTGGGCATGAGGTGGGACCGCATTTCTCTGCCTCCTTGTCGTTGGTGAGCCGGGACCGTGTGACTGGCTCTGGTCAGTGAGCTGTGGAGATGGGCATCCATCACTTCTGAGCCCGAGCATCCAACCGCACTCGCTTTCTGCCATAACACCCAACAGCTTTTGTTCAAGGTGGAGCCTTGGAGCAACATCTGGGCAAGAAATGTCTCGCTGAAAGTCATTAAGATGAAAGGTTATAACCACAGCACAGCCTAACGTAATATGGCTCAATACACTCTCCCACAATCCATCCTAAGCACTGACACCAGTTAATCTGGTTATCACTCCCCTGTCCAAATAATTCATCTCCATCAGAGTACAAACCCCCTGGATTGTCAAAGTTTTTTACAACTTGGACCCAGCCTACTCTTGTCAGCCCCACCCCCTTTCCCCACCAACAGAGGAAGTGGGATTCCTAAAAATTCATGGAATGTAACCAGTTACAACTAATAAAAAATGGGCAAAATCTATAAGCCCCAATGTGGATTTTTTGCTCAGCATCCACCATGTTAATCCATATATTTGTGTCTTTTGTTAATAGCTAGAAATTTTCCATTGGATATGGAAATGGCAACCCACTCCGGTATTCTTGCCTGGAGAATTCCATGGACACAGGAGCCTGGCAGGCTATAGTCTATGGGGTCACAAGAGAGTTGGGAACAAGTTAGCAAGTAAACAAGAATTTTCCGTACTGGCTCTCCCCAGTTCTATTCCCCCTTTCTGGAACTATTAAACTCATTGCAGTCGATCATGTCATCTCCGACTATCTGCGACCCCATGGATTGAAGCCCACCAGGCTCCCTTGTCCATGGGATTTCCCAGGCAAGAATACTGGACTGGGTTGCCATTTCCTTCTCCAGGAGATTTTCTCAGCCCAGGGATGGAAGCCATGTCCCCTGCACTGGCAGGGAGATTCTTCACTGCTGAGCCACCAGGGAAGCCCATTAAACTCCCTTCTGTTAACTTTCCAGACTCCTAGCCTCTTTCATTGGAGAAGGAAATGGCAACCCACTCCAGTGTTCTTGCCTGGAGAATCCCAGGGACAGGGTAGCCTGGTGGGCTGCTGTCTGTGGGGTCACACAGAGTTGGACACGACTGAAGCGACTTAGCAGCAGCAGCAGCCTCTTTCCTGTATTCAATCTTCTTATCTCTGTGCTGCGTTCTAGGGGGTTTCTTCACAGTCCATCTTCCAGCTCATCAATTCCCTCTTCAGTCAAACCATCCAGGGATACAGCACTGGGTGCTGTTTTTTTAATAGTTTATCTTCGGCTGTGTCTTCGTTGCGGCACGGGCTTTTCTCTGGTTGCAGCGTGCAGGCTTCTCACTGCAGCGGCTTCTCTTGGTGCAGAGCATGGGCTCTAGGGCGCCTGGGCTTCGGCGGTCGTGGCACAAAGGCTCAGGAGTTGGCTCATGGGCTCCAGAGCACAGGCTCGGTGGATGTGGCGCACGGGCTTGGTTGCTCCGCAGCACGTGGGGTCTTCCTGGACCAGGGATCGAACCTGCATCTCCTACACTGGCAGGTGTTCTTTACCACGGAGCCACCAGGGAAGCCCCTGGGTGCTGTTTTTCTACTCTGGATTTCAGTTTCTTCATTGTGGGATCTGGGCATTTAAAAAAAAAACTTTCTTCAGAGCTCAACTAGGCATTTAGTAGATGCGAATTTCGTATTACCAGGCATGTTTGGGTATTTGAGTAGATAAGACTCCCAGGTTACCTTATAAAAGCCATAGCGTCACAAACAAAAATTCTAGTATCGTATTTTGCAAATACTTTTTATTTGTTGAATAAAGGAGAATCTGTCCATACGTACAGAAACACAGAGAGCGAGCACTAGACTTAGAGCAAGAATATCTGGGTTCTAATATGCAAAGCCACTTACCAGCTACGAGGGCTCAGGCCAAGAACTTAAATCTGAGCTCAGCTTCCTCGACTGTAAAACTAGGCTATTAGGACCTGTGCAGCCCACCCCACAGGTTTATTGCAAGGTTCAAATGCAGGAACAAATGAAAAGTGCTATGAATACAACGTAAGAGCAATACAAGTATAAATATAACAAGTAACAGCAATGGATTTCAAGGTGAGGAGTACTGAACCACACCCTCAGGTATACCCACGTCCTGATGGGAGTCGCTACAAAAGGGACAAAAGCAGCTGATTGCCAGTGAGAATGAATACAGTGCCCTTATTAGCGGCAAGAATGCTGCAACAGCCCACAGCCCATCCCTGCCGTAAATCACTCCCTAAACTCCACGGAGATGTCAGAGACCCACCATCAAAAACGCTCTCACAAAAGCACGAGGGCCAAAGTCCCAGGTTTATTTACATACGTGAAATGTGTTTAATACAGTTAGGGTGGGTGCGGTTAGTGCGTGACACCTGACAGCAGCAAGACCTCTCGAGGGACCGAACATTGACTACAGTGTATCATGCAAGCATATCTATATATACACAAAATAATTTTTCTTTAAAAAAAAAAGTACAAAACATGTTTAGGGATAAATACAAGATATAAAATGCAAAAGAAAACACGAAAACACAAAACCAAAAAAATATAACTCTCCCAGAGAACTATAAACATTTGGAAGGGACAGAGGAGTACCTTGGCTGCATTAAGAAAGCTGAACTACCCAAGAGTAAAGGTACTTATTGAAATGGCTGAACTCAACCCACGTGGCTCAGTGCTGAAGGGAACGGCTGATGGCCACACGCCGGCTGCTGCATCGGTAAGGTGGAAATTGTGCATCCCAAGTCTAAGTACCGGGACCTTTGGCAGTAGCACCCAGAACAGGAAACGCCAACTCTTTAGACAGCAAAGGGTTAAGTCAACTGTGATTTTTTTTTTTCCTTTTCCTGTCAAGAGCCAGAGAAATACTTGATATTTTTAGTTGTGTCGTCGTTAATAGTTGATAAATTACATGACAAAAACGTTGACTATATAAATCTACGGGTCTAACGACGTGTTTGTAACTTTACAGTAGTCCAGCCCTTTCTTTGCTTTAGCTCCTTGTGCTCTTTTAGAAGCCAGCCTTGCAAATCGGTCCAGGAAACTACCCGCTTGCTCTTCCCCTTTAGGAGAGAGAGCTTTCTTCCCCACTCTGAGATGGAATTCCATCCACGTCCTTCCTTCCTGGATGTCTAGCCCCTGCTGCCACCCCCTCGCTGGGAGGGAAGCGCCCTGCAAGGCGGCTTCCGACACACCGGGCCGGGAGGAGAGGCCACGCGCCGGGCGGCGGCCCTAGCGGAGCAGGCACGTTGAGGATAAGAGTGCTAAGACACTTAAAAGTCCCTAGTGTTTTTGAGACCTACAGTCACCTACGATTTATGTAGTGAATTCTAAAAATTAAAAACACTAAAAAAGGCCCTGTCGGAGCCTGTAATTAGTTAACCCATTCAAAACCGTGACGTACAAAATGGTTTATTGGAATTCAGGAACTGCCCCTGTTGCTAAGAACTCTGTTTTTAAAGAAACCGTACAAAAAAAAGAAAAACTCTAACCCAAATCAAAAACAAAAAAATATATATATAAAAAAAAGACAACCCAAGAACGAAACAAACAAAAATCCTCAAAACACTGTCCACTAAATACTGATACAAACATGTAACAAAGAGTATAAAAAGTTATTCGTTTAAATATATACAAACTCTTTTCAACTCAAATACTGTTTTTAATACTTATGGAGGAGGAAGGGGAGGAGGGCGGACGGGAGGAGGCGGAGAAGGGGAGGAGGGCGATATATTGCAACAGCCTGGACAGCACTGTTAACTGCGACCCCGCCGCGACACAAACGCGCCTCTGCTCCCGCCGTGGACCGGCGTCCACGCGCGCGGCTACTTCTCGGCCGAGCTCGCGCGCTTGGACTTGATGAAGGCCATGCCGTGGGTCCGCATGTGGGCGTTCAAGGCCGCGTCCGTCTCGAACGGCTTCGCGCACACTTGGCACGTGCGGTCCGACGCGGGGCCGGCGGCCGGCGCGTCCGCGGGCCCGGGCGCGCGCTCCGGCCGGCTCTCCTCGCCCGCGCCGTTCTGCTTGGCCGCCGGCTGCGGCTCCTTGAGTTTGTGGACAATGAACAGATGCCGCGACAGCGACACGTGCGACGTGTAGCACAAGCCGCACTCGCGGCACTGCTGCGAGGAGCCGTCCGACCTGTGCTGCGGGATGTGCTCGTGGAACTGCAGCAGGTTCTCCGTGGTGAAGCCGCACACGGCGCACTTGTGCACCTTGAACACGTTGATCTTCAGCTTCTTCAGCGGCTGCGTGATGGCGCCTCGGGGAGGCCGGAACTCTAACACGGGCTCCTCCAGCTTCCGCTTGGGGCTGGGAGCCTGGGAGAGGGAGACAGAAGCGGTGACGCGCGGAGCACCGCCCGTGCGCGCCGGGAGCCGGGCGTGTGCGCTCCTGCCGTGGGGCCCCCGCCCTGCCCGAGGCCACCCTTCCCCTCCGCCGCGCCAAGGCGGGCTCGGTGCCAGGCTGAGCGGGCATCCTCCAGGGGCTCAGCAGAACAAACAGGCCCCCACCCTCCGGGAGTGCAGCGACAGACAGTGATGAGGGAGCCAGCCTAGCGTCTCAGGGGCAGCCTGAGCTGGGAGGTCACACCAGGAAAGGGGCCCTGCTGGGAGCCGGCCGGGGTAGCTCGGGGACGCGAGCGAGGCAATGCGGCTGCGGCTGGGGACCGGGGAGGCCGTGGATGCGGCCACAGAGAGCCGGGGGCAGGCGGGCTGAGCATCTCCTGGAAGAGAGTGTCCAGACCTGCACCCTTCCTGAGGGTCAGAGGAAGGGCCACCTGCGCCTCACTGGGGCCAGTGAGGGCCCTTTCCTGCCCATTCAGCCTCTTCGGCCTCCTTCTCCTCTGGACCCCTCAAATCCCTCCCCCTCCAGCTCTCTAGAATCCCAAGCCAATGGACACCTTCTCCATGGCCATTCGGCTTTTCCACCTTGACCTAAAGCTGCCCCTGCACGTACATTCTTCAAATGTACATTCTTTAATTCCACCCCCCCACCCCCATCACTTGAGGGGAAGGATTACAATTTAATGCAACACTAGTCTGACTTGTATTTTGATTTCAATGACTAACTCCTTGAAAGCACACGCGGGCTTTTCCCCAGGAACATTCCAGACGCAGCACAGTGCCAAAGACAGCACGGGTCTCTGAAATGTCTGCTGAGCCGCTGCTGTACTCCAGTAGCACTTGCCACACGTGCGCTTTGTATGCAGGCTAACACCTATGCTGCTGCCCACTTCAAGTTCACTGTCCACTGAAAGAGCATGAATTTTTGATCTTAATCTTTTATCATTATAAACAGAAGCTAATGCAATCAATTTTGATTAGGTACCTCTCACAACCAATACATCAGCAATGCAAAGGAATCTAGATTCAAATAATTCCCTGGCTAAGACAACTTCCATGGGTCAACATAAAACTTTTAATTTTTATATGTAACTAGATTGATCCCTGACTTCCCTGGTAGCTCAGCTGGTAAAGAATCCACCTGCAGTGCAGGAGACCTGGGTTGGATCTGTGGGTTGGGAAGATCCCCTGGAAAAGGGAAAGGCTACCCACTCTAATATTCTGGCTTGGAGACTTCCATGGACTGTACAGTCCATGGGACAGTCCATGGGATCACAAAGAGTCAGACGCCACTAAGTGACTCACTTTCAGATTGGTCCCTAAAGCTGTACCTGGAAGGATACAGAAGAAATTTAATAAAGGTTGTGTGTGAAGTCACTTCAGTCATGACCAACTCTTTGTGACCCATAGCTCACCAGGCTCCTCTGTCCATGGGATTCTTTAAGCAAAGAAAGCTGGAGTGGGTTGCCATGCCCTCCTCCAGGGATCAAACCCACATCTCCTGGGCCTCCTGCACTGGCCGGTGGGTTGATTACTGCTAGTGCCATCAAGTCACCTTACAAAAAAAAAAAAGTTACCTTTAAAAAGAGCAAGATGAATGCTCAGGCTGAGTGCAGAGAGAGTGTTCCTATTACTTGACAGCTTTGTGAATAGGCTGAATTTTTTTAAATCGTGTAACCGCAGGAAAATTTTAATGCAAAAAAAGTAATAAAAAGGAGGAAGCAAGTCAACACAACATCCCTGTAAAGAGAACACCTGCAATGTTTAACCTTGGTGTCTTCTTTTATTTCTGTCTCCTCCTCATTGGCGGCTTCTGTCATTTCTTTCAAGTCAGGATCCTTAATGCCATGCATGAGCTGTATATGTTTCTCCAGCATCAACCGTTTCGTGAAGGTACGCCTGGAGTCTGGACAGTGCCTGTTGGGGAAAGACAAGGAAATAACCTACTTGCCATAAAAGGGCTCAGTGAGGAACATGCTCGCTACCGAAGCCCTCAGTCAGCGCAGAGGCCAGGGTGGTCTTGCAGATACCAATGGTCCAAAGCGCAAGAGCAGTGTAGCTATGAATCATCATTTCCAGTGTGAATTAAAAAATAAAATTTAAAAAGTATGGCAGCTTTTGTTAAAAATTTTCTATCATAAATGAACTTATGCTTGCAGGGAAAGGGAGGGTGGAAAGGGACAGTTAGGGACCTGGGGAAGATCACGTAAACACTGCTATATTTAACATGGATAACCAACAAGGATATACTGTGCAGCACAGGGGACTCTGCACAGTGCTGGATGGCAGCCTGGAAGGGAGGAGAGTTTGGGGGAGAATGGAGTCCTGAGTCCCTTTGCTGTGCCCCTGAAACTGCCGTAACATTCTTAATCGGTTATACCCAAACACAAGTTGGTTTTGGTGTTTAAAAAAACAAGGAAAAGGTTTTTTTTCCTATCAGTTTTTGTGTTCTTATAGCACCAGCCCAATTTGGTTCACACAGGGCATTTATTTTCTGAGTTTGGTTAAAATATGACTTAATTTGTAATTCTAGATGGCTGTGATTTTAACATGGAGACACTAAATCTCAAGAGTTTTCTTTCCAGTGACTCAAAGTGTTCCCTCCGAATTTACGTCAGGAGGTGCTGTAACAGGAAGCCAGCCCCGGCCTGACTTCTTCACGCCGGTGCTAACAAGATTCCCGCTCCCTCTGCGTGACACAGACAAGACAGACTTATTTTCCATCAACTTTCTCATCAAAGCACAAATGCAATAACATGCATGGTTAGGACCACAGCGCGCAAATACGTGTGTTCAGTCGGCCGATTAAAAGGCAGAAAACTAAACAAATATCCAAAATAGGTCAATGATTTCAGTTTTCATTTCAGCTTGTCCAATTCTCCCCTATAAATTACGATGACAGCTTTTCTTTGGGAAGATATGAATTTATCATTTTCTTAAACAGGCCCAAAGCAGGGAAACAGAAATTAATGACCATGGCAATTACAGTCACTCTTCAGCCAGACATCATGAAACCACTGCAGTGAAGGGAGATGGAAAGACCCTCACGGCCGACGCAGAACCAAGTTCGCTGTCTTCAGAAACGCTTCTGAACATCTTACAAGGAGGAGTGGCTCCCAGCTCTGATGATTTCATGTTAGAGACCCTCTACAGGACAGCACCGGGACCCAACACCCACACCAACAAACGAGCTGGGCGATCCTGGCATTTTACCGCCTTCCAGGGACTCCACAGGGGAACGAACCAACTTTTCGGAGGACGGACCCTGCCATCCACACCAGCCTGCCGTCTGGTTCTCTCAGCGCAGGGTTCCCTCCTAAAATCACTGACTCCGTCACCACGGTCTCAGCATACGGGCTGTACTGAGACAAGGGTCTTGTCTCACCAAAACCAGTCCTGGCTTCAAGTTCACGGAAGGAGGGGCCCTGTTTTCCTTCCCCAGAGACTTTTCCTGACCCACCGCGAAGCCCAGCGATCTGGCAGCTGACCTCCCCAAGTCCCCCGGGCCACACGGGACATGGACCCCTGCGTCCATCACGGCCATGTACTTGCTACACCTCACTTCAGGCGTGCTCTGACGGGGTGAAAAAGCTTTCTCACTAAGAACAGCATAACAACTTCTGCCTTTATACACCCAGGGGTAGCCCCCGTGGTCCCTCGCTCCCTCTGGCCTTTCACCAGCAGCACGTGTGGGCGCGCAGGACGCGCCATACCCGAGGGGCAAATGTCCCGCCCAGGGCTGACCCCATGACCGGCCCCGCTCTGGACCCCAGCACACTGACCAGCCCAGCCCGCCTCCTGATGCCGGCGGCTCAACTGTGTGTAGGGAACCAAACAGCATCTCCTTCAGCTGTGGCCCTACCTGCCTGCGAGTCACTTTGCCAAAACTCTCAGGAATGAAACCACAAATCTCTGCTTAACAGAGAACACAGGTGGGACTTCCCTGGCGGTCCAGGGCTTAGGACCCTGTGCTTTCACTGATGGAGCCCAGGTTCCATCCCTGCTCAGGGAACCAAGACCCTGGCCACAAGCTGCTTGGCAAAAAAAAAAAAAAAAGCATCAGGAACAGATAAGAACATATACAAAGGGTGGGCAAGGAACTGCTCCTTTTTATTTTCATATTGTCAAAGTGCTGCAAACCAAGCAAGAATGGCCTGCCTAAACAAAACATAATTAAAGAAAGGAAACCCACACACGGGGGCGGAGCACAGGGAAACGGGGAAGCACCTCCGGGCACTTCCCGCCCGACCCTCGCACGGTGCCGCCCATGTCAGAAGACTCGACTTACGAGCAGGTGTAAACTTTCCTGATGCCTTTGTGCTTGATCCGGTTGTGGCGGCAGAGGCTGTGGGATGAGCTGAAGGACTTGTCGCACTGCCGGCACGGGTGTTTCTTCATTTGCTTTATCAGGAGAAAACAGGACAAAGTCACCGGAGAGAACGAAACGGAAACACTGGACGAGCTAAAAACTCTTTTGTAACCAGCTGAGTACCACTATCATTTAGAGACACACTGCTGCTGCTGCTGCTGCGTCACTTCAGTCGTGTCTGACTCTGTGTGACCCCATGACAGAAACCCACCAGGCTCCCCCGTCCCTGGGATTCTCCAGGCAAGAACACTGGAGTGGGTTGCCATTTCCTTCTCCAATGTGTGAAAGTGAAAAGTGAAAGTGAAGTTGCTCAGTCGTGTGCAACCCTTAGCGACCCCACGGACTGCAGCCTACCAGGCTCCTCCATCCATGGGATTTTCTAGGCAATAGTACTGGAGTGGCTTGCCATTGCCTTCTCCGAGAGATACACTAACAAGACTAAAAGATTTTTTTCAAATTTTTTATCGAAGTATAGTTGCTTTACAATGTTGTGTTAGGTTCTGCTGTAGGGCAAAGTGAGTCAGCGGTACGACTCTTTTAAAGACACAACAGAAGGGGCCACCAGAGTTATTGTGGGGGAATTCGGTTATAGCCATTTAGAAATATAAGCTAAGTAATTCTTTAGCCAAATTCAGAAAATAAATACCCCGTCTACACTAAATCTCTCATTTCTAGAGAACAGGGCACACTTTATCATAAGGCTGTTTTGTTTTGTTTTTTTCTCAAAAACACTTATGATGGAAAAAAAAAAAACCAAACATGACTGTGATTCAACACAAACACCCAGATAGCTGAAACAAAAACATGACGTTGATTTTCTTTGCCTAAGAGATGTTATTTTTAGAAGGCAGATAACCTAGAAAAACACAATTCTTTAGCAGATACCAAATAAAGCCATTATTTCATTTACTATATCCAGAAAGAACCTGTTTCCTTCTCCAATGTGCCATTTAAAATCTCTGGCTAATTTTAAACACTTTTAGCTTTCCTCCCCTAATAACTCATTATTCTGTATATAAGGAAAGAGTTTTTCCAAGAAAAATTTTTAAATGATACCATTTGATTATTTCAAGAACACAAGCGTGAGAACACACTGGGGAGCGTGCCTGAGGGTCTATGTGGAGTGAGTCTGTGTGCGAACATGCATTTGTGTCCTGGGGGCACACTGATCGACCAAGAGAGAGCTATCAAGAGATATCTCAACATCAAAGTGAAAAGTTTCCCACTTCGGCTAAGACATCATTATGTTAATTCAACAGATTCCCATGTGGAAACTTTGAAGTAAAATCAGTGACTTATCTTTAAAAACAAATTATTTGGGCATGATATGCACTGCAGTCTGGAATTAAGGTCACACCCCAAGGAAATGAAACGAAGAAAGAACAGTCGGCCTCGTGAATGGAACAAACTTTGGCTCAGCCCTCGTTAAAACTAAGGATGGAGTAGGGATAAGTTCTCACGAGAGATCCTGTTACTGTCTCTGGCCTTCAGAAGAGACAAGCAAGCAGTTGCGACCTATGTGATAAAGAAATGGTCCGTTTTTTTAAAAACTTTTTATGTTAATCGCCTGGCAAACACCACATCCTCACTCCAGATGGAGAGGAAATGAACTCCAGGCAGCTGAGAGTCTGGCTCTGGAGGCCCAGGTGGGCCGGCACCTCTGCCCACCGCTCGTGAACCAGGTGACGGCGCGTTTCCCGACCTCACGAACACCCGCCCTCTGAGGGGCTGGGGGTCACAGTGGTGATGTCCTCAGAGGGTGCTGGGGGCGGCGCTGAGGGGCTGGCACAGTGCCTGGGATGCAGAGAGAGCCTCAACACGTGCTATTAGATTAACAACAGGAAAGCTACACATCCAAGTTTCATTTGTTAAAAACGGCTTTTATTATTTAAAAGCAAATTCCCTAGTGGTAGCAGTGCTTAGGACTCCACACTTTGACTGCTGAGGGCCTGAGTGTTCAATACCTGGTTGCGGAAGTAACATCCGTCAAGGCATAGCCAAAAAGCAAAGCGCTGTGATGGACATGAAAAAGGTCTCAAACCCAGACAAAGGCCAAGGAGGAAGCTCCTTCTCCAAGTTAAAGATGAACGTTGTACCTCGGTGTCCCAGGTGGTCCTAGTGGTAAAGAACCTTCCTGGCAGGAGACGTAAGAGACATGGGCTCAATCCCTGGGTTGGGAAGATCCTCTGGAGAAGGAAATGGCAACCTGCTCTGGTATTCAAGGCCTGGAAAATTCCATGGATGGAGGAGCCGGACAGGCTACAGTCCATGGGGCCTCAAAGAGTCGGACACTAGTGAGCACACCCACTTACATACCTTATATTGTTTTCCTAAGCACATCCCAGGATTACAGGCATATTTATACCTCCCAGAATGCAAGAATGATCTCTGGGGGAAACGAGAGAGATGGAGGGAACAAAGCAAGTAACCAACTAGGACCTGGGACACCCTGTCCCTTCAACTTCATAAAAATTTTGATCACCTTAAATAGACCATCCCCAGTCTCTCGGGGAGAAGGCAATGGCAGCCCACTCCAGTACTCTTGCCTGGAAACTCCCATGGACGGAGGAGCCTGGTAGGCTGCAGTCCATGGGGTCGCGAAGAGTCGGACACGACTGAGGGACTTCACTTTCACTTTTACGCATTGGAGAAGGAAATGGCAACCCACTCCCGAATACTGGAGTGTTCCCTGGAAAATCCCAGGGACGGGGGAGCCTGGTGGGCTGCCGTCTATGGGGTTGCACAGAGTCGGACAGGACTGAAGCGACAAGAGGCAGCAGCAGCAGCAGTCTCTTGGACTAGCACACGGACCCAGAGAAGGAAGAAGCAGCTTCCTTCAGAAAAACCAGGAACAGTCAGTCATGAATAATTCTATGTTTCAGTAAAGGTTTTTTTTTTTTTAAATCTAATTTCTGTTGAATTTTTGTACATCTAAGATGTTAAGATCACCTGGGAGAGTCAAAACACAAGACATCTTTCCAAAAGCAAGACAGGGGCTTTCCTGGTGCTTCAGTGGCAAAGAATCACCTTGCCAATGCAGGAGACACAGGTTTGACCCCTGGTCCGGAAAGATCCCACGTGCCGCAGAGGAGCTAAGCCTTGCAGCATAAGCACTGAGCCTGCGCTCCAGAGGCGGGAGCCCCAAGGACTGAGCCTGCGCTCGAGAGCCCGGGAGACCCCAAGGATTGAGCCTGCGCTCCAGAGGCGGGAGCCCCAAGGACTGAGCGCGCTGCTGCCACCACTGAGCCCTGGAACCGGCTCTGCCGCCAGAGAGGCCACCACAGGGAGAAGCCTGAGCACCACGTTGAAGGGGAGCCCCGCTCCCTGCAGCCAGAGAAAGGCCCTTGCAGCACCCAAGAGCCCAGCGCAACCAAAAATAAACGAAAAAGTAAAAGCATGACAGTCACAGCAAATAATCACGAAGAAGGAAGACAACTGAAGTGATTCTTTCCAGGCACACAACAGGGCGGAGGCCTCAGTCACGCACATGGATCTCTATTCTGGTGAAGACTTCAATATGCCACTTCTTGTTACGGCATATTTATATTAACATAAAATAGAAATTGTAATAGAGAAATATCAGTAAAGAAAGTCTCAGTAGATGATGAAATAAATGAAGAACAGCTCAGCTGAATTAATAATTACTATTTTCCAAAATAAGTTGACAATGTATGAGGTATTCTTTTTCAACATCTTCATGGGGAAAAAAAAAACCCGCAGAAGTGAACTATACAATCCAAAAACAATGGGGCAAAGTTTCCTAAATGCCTGGTGACAAGAAAATTACAAGTTTAAACCCCAGTTTCCAGATCAAACCTGCCAGGTTCAGATCACCTAACAAAACAAATGACTTTCTTCTTTGTTAAATTTTAAATACTAACTTGTTTGAAGGTGCTTTGCCTAATTTATTTTCATAATTTGTATCTTCAACATTCTAATAGTTCCTACTGTTACTTTATGACACCAGAAGCAATTTTTGATCAAATAGAAGTGGTGAAAAATAGCATTAGGAAAATATAAATGTCTATCATCATTCGATTTTCAAGACTTTTTAAGGTCCTTTACTTCCTCCGGCTGCTATGGCAGCATAAAGCTGGTATTAACAGAGCCAGGGCCTTAAGTGGAAACTGTGTACTTAAATCAGAGGACAAATTTGTGAATTGTAAATTATTTTGTCTTTAACTAGAACTGTTGAAAGAAATAGGTAGCAGGGTCTGAAAATTTTGATAAGACTTTAGAGTGGAATATCGAACAAACACTTGGGTGCACTTGCTAGATTTTCTCCTTCATCTCCAATTGCTGACTCTTATCTTCACGTCCTGTAGGAAAGAAAGCATCTCACTAATTCCTCTGCTCTGAATGCCCTGGCCCTGGGCTCAGATCTGAGTTCTGGGATTTAAAATGCCGCTGAAAGCCCTTCTTTCCGGATGGCACTTGGTGGACATTCTGATAACCGGTCCCTTCCTGTGACTTGGCTTGAAGGCCTCTTTTGGGTTCGGGGGATGGTGGAGAAGCTGGAGAAAAGGCACAGCCCCACACGCTCACCTGGCCCGAGCTCCCCTTCTCCCAGCTCTTCCGAGCGCCCTTCCTCCCCGAGGCTTTGGACCCACAGCCTCATGCAAAGAGCCCCCCTGACGACCGTCACACGTCCCGACAGAGATCTGAGATGAGGGGGGACTGGACTCATCCCCAAATCACACTGACACACACCCTTCACCTCGATACAGCACATTTTATGAAAACGGAAATGCCAAACCGCTGATATAATTTTCAGCCTATCACAACAGCACTTTCTCAGAATTTAACTCCTGCAACTCTGAACCCTTTCACTTGGGCATCGATCCTGCACGTGGTGGTCACTGCTGCTGTAAGACAGCGTACGCGGGTCACAGACCCTAGATAACAGAGCTAGGCAGAACCAGGCAGATGCACACAGGACTCCAGCCACAGTGAGTCAGGAGCCCGACGCTCAAAAACCGCCAGTGACTCAGTGAGAAGGGCAGCATGCATCGACAGAGGTTAAGAAACACTTTTTAACGCTTCTTAACACATGGTTAGGAAACACACAGGTGCGGCAGAAAGTATGGCACTTCACCTTGAAAAGGCCCGCGGTTTGCTGGTGGAAGTGAGCGCCAGGGGGCTTATTTGAAAACGGAGGGGAGCTGTGACCCCTTCCTGTGGACCTGTGTGACCTCCCCCCACCGGGAAACGAGGTCGCTGGTGGGGCTGGAAGTTGTGTGTGCACGAGTGTGTCACGTGTATTCCTGCACAACTCCGCTTCATGGTTTTCTAGAACTAGTGTTTCTCAGGAATGGAATCACACATGAGCAAGCTAAGAATCCACTTGATGCTTCAATTGTTCCCTGATGTATTACCAACTGCACCGGAACAAATCTGTGTTTTCAACACAGACCTCATCCACTAGCAGAACTGATTTGTATGCACAAAGATTATTCACCGCAGCGCTGTGTCTAATGCAAAAAGATGGGAAGGAAAATCTGGGTGCATCCAAGGAGGGCTGGCTAAATACGTGATGTGCACTGAACGACACTCGTCACAAAGCTGCAGCAAGCAGGGAAGATCTCAAAGTGTGATACGAAAGGGACTGTAACATTAACGATGTGGAGGCAGAGCCAGGACACAGACTGTACTCACAAGCTGTGTTCCGGGAGAGAAAGCTGGGTTCCGGAAAGAGGTAACAAGAACGCAGACACGCAGGGATGACACAGGCGCAGAGAAACGGCAAGGGTTGGCAAGGGCAGGAAGGGGATGTTAACTGTACTCCTTCATATTATTTGGATTTTTGAACCATGTGAATAGAACGCTTTTTTTCCCCTGTTGCCTCAAAATTTTACATCATATTCACTGAGGTATTAATTTACAAAATGTAAAACTCCCCTTTTAATGAGTTTTGAGAAATGGATACAGTTGAGTGACTGACACTATAAACAGGAGACAGAACAGTTTTAGCAGCTTCTCTGGAGGGACAGGGAAGACTCTGCCCTTCCAATGCAGCGGGCACAGGTTTGATTCCTGGTCAGGAAACCAAGATCGCACATGCTGTACAGTGCAGCAGAAAACACACACACACACACACAGAGAACACTTCCATCACCCCGAAAATTTCCACATGCCCCTTTAGAATCAACCCCTCCTTCTCATACCCAGCTCTTGAAAACCACTGATCTGTCTTCCACCCGACAGTTTTACTTTTTCTGTTTGTCGTGTAAATGGACCATGCAGTATAATGTTATGTGTCCCTCACCCGGCATCCCACGGGCACATCACGAGTGTATCCCTGCTTCTCGCTGTGGAGGTATACTCCATTGCACGAACAGACCTCTGTTTGTTTATCCATTTATCAGGCGAAGGATTTCTCGGTTGTTTCCAGTTTGGGGAAATTACTTAAGTCTACAGTATAAATACTTAAAACTATAAACAGTCATGGACAGGAAATATGATCTTATTCCTCTTGGGTAAATACCGAGGAGTGGGATTACTGGATCATATGGTGAATTACATAAGAAACTGTCAGTGTTTCCAGATGGCTGTACTCCTTGTTTTCCCAGCAATGGATGAGAGCTCTAATGGCTCAGCAGCCTTTCCAGCATTTGATCTTGCCATTTTACTTTACTACAGCCATTACAAAGGGCGGCTAGTGGCATTTCATCATGGTTTAATTTGCATGCCTCAGAAAGTGAAGAGGAACTCAAAAGCCTCTTGATGAAAGTGAAAGAGGAGAGTGAAAAGGTTGGCTTGAAGCTCAACATTCAGAAAACAAAGGTCATGGCATCTGGTCCCATCACTTCATGGGAAATAGATGGAAAAACAGTGGAAACAGTGTCAGACTTTGTTTTTTTGGGCTCCAAAATCACTGCAGATGCTGATTGCAGCCATGAAATTAAAAGACGCTTGCTCCTTGGAAGGAAAGTTATGACCAACCTTGATAGTATATTAAAAAGCAGAGACATTACTTTGCCGACCAAGGTCCGTCTAGTCAAGGCAATGGTTTTTCCCGTGGTCATGTATGGATGTGAGAGTTGGACTGTGAAGAAAGCTGATCGCCGAAGAATCGATGCTTTTGAACTGTGGTGTTGGAGAAGACTCTTGAGAGTCCCTTATACTGCAAGGAGATCCAACCAGTCCATTCTAAAGGAGATCAATCCTGGATGTTCATTGGAGGGACTGATGCTAAAGCTGAAACTGCAATACTTTGGCCACCTCATGAGACGAGTTGACTCACTGGAAAAGACTCTGATGCTGGGAAAGGTTGGGGGCGGGAGGAGAAGGGGACGACGGAGAATGAGATGGCTGGATGGCATCACCGACTCTGTGGACATGAGTTTGAGTGTACTCCGGGAGTTGGTGATGGACAGGGAGGCCTGGCGTGCTGTGATTCATGGGGTCGCGGAGAGTCGGACACGACTGAGCGACTGAACTGAACTAATGATGAATGGTATTAAGGTAAAAATTTTCAGTTAAAAGATTAAAACACCTCTTTATATGGTGTGCCTTTGTCTCAAAAAAACAAAAGTTTTTGGTTTTTTAATTTTTATTTCAGGAGGAATCATACTATCCTGTAAGCTCCTTGAAAACAGAAGCTGTGGGTCATTCATCTTTATATCCCTGGCATTCAGCTTATGAAAATATTCACTGTAAATGAATTAAAAAAAAACTGAATACACAATTTTCTACTGGAAAAATATGAGCATGTTCTACAAAGTGATCACAGAATAACAAACGTAGGCTAAAACACTGGGCAGAGAGCAAGCACTGGTTGTTTCCAGAAGATGGGTGAGACATGGGCACGTCTGAATCTTGGTAAGAGCCTCGGAAGGACACGGGAACGGAGGCAGGGAGGCGGGGAGGGACTCACAGGGAAGGAGAAGCCTGCAGAAGGTGCTAAACAGGTGCGCTGCGCACACAGCAGGGGCCGGGGGGTGAGGCAGGGCCGGGAAGCTGCGGGAACTCCTGCCTGGAAGCTGCCATGTCACAGTAAATGCAATGACTCCAGATGCCACAGCCTTCGCTTCTTTCCCTTCTTGTCGCAGATTACAAAAATAACAAAGACCTACCACAAAATAAAGGAGAGTAAGATTACTTCTAATTTCACCAGTTGAGGTGTGTTGTGTGTGTGTGTGTTTGGTCAGTCGTGTCTGCCTCTCTGTGACTCCCTGGACTGTTGCCCACTAGGCTCCTCTGTCCATGGGATTCTCCAGACAAGGATACTGGAGTGGGCTGCCATGCCCTCTTTCAGGGGATCTTTCTGACCGAGGGACTGAACCCACATCTCTTGCACTGGCAGGCAGGTTCTTTACTCACTGAGCCACCTAGGAAGCCCCAGCAACTGAAGTAACCATCATCAATTTCTAGCTGTATATCCTGCCCAGGTCTTTTCTGGATACATATATTCATGCATATTTATAAGAACGAGTATGTATTATACATATTGACTTATAACCTGATCTTCTCAATTGTAAGGCAAACACAGCTACACATGCTTTGATGATTCCATAGTATTCTACTGTATAATTCATTGAACTATCCTCTGTTAATGATTTAGGTTGTTTCCACTTTTCAGCTTTTACAGATACAATTTTCTGCCGTCAACCAATTACTCCTTTGGATGGAGTTTGGGAAAAAGACAAGACTGTCTAGTTTAGAAGTTGTAAAAATGTTCCGGCTCTTTGACCCTTCTTGCCTGACTGTCCTCAGATCTACACTGGTGTCCCTCAACGTCAGGACACACGCATCAACTCCGCCGAGGCAGTGGGCAAACACCCTACAGCACTTTAGCTTCTCCTCAGAGCCTGCTGAGGCTGGGCACCTGGGCACACGCTCCTGAGCCCCCCTGCTTCCCTGGAGAGCTGCCCCATCACGTCCTTTCCGTGTTTCTAAGGAGTGGGGGAGGGGGCGGCGGGGCGCGCGGGCACAGACGTCAGGGTCTCAGGCACCACGCCGCGGGCTCTGGGCCGGCCACGGGCATGACGGAGGGGCGCCGATGGGCATGAGCAGAGGACCAAGATGACTGGCAGAGTTCGGACGGGTCGGGTGTGGAGGCAGCAAGCCAGGCAGAGGCTCCGGGGGAGAGATGACGTGCCCTGGGCTTGGGAAAACGGGCGATGCCAAGCGGCTGGATTCGGTAGGTACCCGCCCAGGGTAGATTTGAGGATGCGCTGGATGCAGGAGACAGAGGAGAGAAAAAGAGGGACCAAGCGTCACCCTGAGCTCTGGGGCCTGGGCACCTGGTCGGGGCAGAGTTACCAGCTCCCCGCTGGGAAAAACGGGGAGGAGCGGGCTCAGGGAAGGAGAGGAAGCAAAATGGTTAAGTCACACTCTGGGTATATTAACTGTGAGAAGCCCGCTGGACATCTAAGCAGAGAGGCTCAAGAGGTGGTTAGAGGCACGTGTGGAAAGCAGGGAGGGGCCGGGCCAGAGATTTAAACAGGCCTGTGAGTTAGGAGCACACGGATGTCACCCGAAGCCTTGGGCCTGGATGAGAACCGTCTGGGAGGCAAAGGACCCAGCCCGTCCACGAGGCGCGGGGGACCGGGGAGAGCGGCTGACGAGGCCAAGGAGACCCCAGACAGGACAGCGCTCCCGGGGCCTGGCAGAGCAAGCGCGTTAACGCGGACCACATGGACGAGAGCTTCACCAGGTCAGTGAGGACGCCGGCTGGGAAGGCCAGGCCGGGCCCCGGGCTCGGCGACGCAGCAGCGCTGGAAAGCGTGGCAGGGGTGGCTCTGCTGGTGGGGCCCTCCCTGGTGAGTCTAGCGGCTAAGGGTCCGGCCGGCAGCACAGGGTGTGCGGGTTCGCTCCCTGGTCAGGGAACTAAGATCTCATAGGCTCCCTGGTGCATCCAAAAAAAAAAGAGTGGCTGTGGCGGAGCGGTGGGTTTAAAGTCTGTATGGGAGAAGGAACCAGACAGAAAGATATGAAATGATTCCAGGCAGATTTATTGCAAAAGAAGGCAGAGAGTAGGGAAGCGGGGGTGGGCAGTGAAGAAAGCTGCTTTGTTAGGATAAGGGTACCAGGGCAGGCTTTACGATGCTGAGAAACATGCAGCAGAAAATGGACAAGCGCGACCAGTCACCCCTCAAGGGGTAAGTCTGGATGGAGCGCTCAGACAGACAGGCTGACCTCATAGGGGCTCAGGACCCACAGGGTCACCCATTGTGATGGGAGATGGCAGAGTACCCCACATCAGGTACAACAGGGCCTTTTCACTACACCATCTCCTTACCTGTAAGGCAAAACCCCAGCTTCTGGGCTTTTGAGATGCTCCACGATTTAACCCTCAACCTGTCATTCTGACTACGTCTCCTGGGACTTCGTAAACCTTCTGTTCAGAGCCTCTCAAACCCACGCCTTCGGGACCAGGACCCCTTCCGCCCTGCCCCGCTGAGACGGCCTTCCTGCCCCGGGCACCCAGCGGGCCCACCCAGCTCTCAGGTCCCCGCCGACCTCCCCATCTCTCCAGCCAGCTGCCTCTCCTCTCGCCCACGGACCCCCAGCTACAAGCGAACCGCCGGAAACGCACATCTCAACATGCCCCTCCTCTCCCCACGCCCACCTGGCATTTCCTGTAGCTTCTGGGGATGAAGCCGTCCACCTGCCTACCCCCTACCCGGTCCCAGCCTCCCGCCACTCCCTTCCCGGGATGTCACGGTCCAAAACTACTTGCTGGCAGCCCCTTAGTGTGCCAGCCGCTTTGTACCACATCCGTTCCCTGCCTGCTCCTCTGAACACAGAGCAAATTCCTTGGGCGCATGCTCCAAACACCTCTTCGGACAGCTGAGAGAAAGACCTCTCTGGATGGCTGAGATAGGATTTCTTATCTTCAGCCTTCCCTGGCCATCGCCCAGCTCCTGCTGATTCCCTACCAAACAGTGATGCTCAAATCTGCTTCCTTGTACCTTAAAGTCTAATTCTTCTCTTCCACATATTGCACCCAATTTTAACTTTTAATTTCACTCTACCCTCCTCTGACTTCTCGTAAGGCTGGACTGTATTTTATTGCTCACTTCAATCAGAGCCTCAACAGGTACCAAGTGGAAACCTGAACCGACAGGATCTTTCCCTTTAGCACTGAATTATATATACCACCTTGTGATGCTCCTAGGACTCGCGTTTCACACCCAAGTCAAACTAGCTTTGGCTTCAAGAATATTTCTCCTTTCTTTTTCTGCACAATTGTAAGCGTCTGCTGGGCGAGATTTACACACTGCGTCTGTGCTCCCTCGTAGCAAAGGCTACGCAATTCGATAAATATTTACAGAATAAAAGAAAGATGCGGATGGAAGGACTAGCACAGCACAAAGCCAAACGTTCCCAAACTAGGAATGAATGAATGACCTCTTCTGAACAGTTTCAGAATTGCACATAATCCCTGTAATATGCAAGTGCGGAGAGGAAGCAAAGACTTTTAAAAAAGAAACAGTACAGACTGATAACCTGAGCAGGTTGCAAATCTACAGTCTAACATGCCTCTTTTACAAAATAAATTAGCTCTGCTACAGGATTAAAATGTACTAAGGTTACACGCGGGCTTCCCAGGTGGTGCTAGTGGTAAAGAACCTGCCTGTAAATACAGGAGACGCAGGAGGCAAGGGTTCGATTCAATCCCTAGGTCGGGAAGATTCCCCTGGAGAAAAAAATGGCAATTCGCTGCAGTACTTCTTGCCTGGAAAATTCCATGGAGAGAGGAGCCTGGCAGGCTACAGTCCATGGGATCACAAAGAGTCGGTCACGGCTGAGCAACTAAGCGTGTGCCTGCATGCACACACAGACACACACAGACACAAATTCTATATAAATTATAACTCATGAAGTTGATTATTAAAAGAGAAATTCACTAAAGAAATGTGTCACATCACTAGCATATTATTAAATAAAAGGTATAATTTGCATTGTAAGGTTCTTGAAACTTTTCACCAGGATAAATAAAAATTAATGCTTCTTTGTTTAATTCACCAAACTGTGAACAGATAAAACATAAAGTAAACCTGCTTACCCACACCACCCACGCTCTTTTAGAAATAAGTCTTGTACACACGCAAGTCGCCTACCTCTGTAATGTGGAATACTATGGGTCGTAAATAGGGATTTAGATGAACACAGCATAGGAAACTCAAATCTCATACATGTGAAAGCATTAAGAAAAATAATTTTTGAGTACTAAACCATCCAAATTTCTAAAATTCAAATTGAGTGGTTTGGTGGAAATATACACAGAGTATAAATTTAGACCAGAGGCTTGCAAACCTTTTCCGTAAACGGCCAGATTATAAATATTTTAGGTTTTGCAGACCATAAGGTCTGTTGCTACTCAACTCTGCCTCGTGGTTGAAAAGCAGCCACAGACAATGACACACAAATGAATAGGCGTGGCTGTTTCAGTAGATTATTTACAAAAACAGGTGGCTGGCCTGTGAAATCAGTTTGCTAAGCCCGATTCAGGCCCCTGTCTTGTGTTCTATAGAAAACAAAGCAAGTCTCAATCATGCACAACCAGATCTATTTAAGAGAGATAAGTAATCAATCCAGGTTTAAAAAAGAAAGTGAAGACTATGAGGAGAGAACGGCTTCCATTCATATAAAGTGCTCAGAACGCATCCTGCAGGCCACCAGGATCTAGATCACCGAAGCGACAGCTCTGAAATGAAGCGAGTTCACAGGCAGGCGCTTCGGCTTGCTGCTACGCCTGTTTAAAACAATACACAAACTAAGTCTCCTATCTGGCTGCAAGGCAAGCCAGTTTGCTGATGACACGGTACAACTGAAAAAGTAAGACAGGGAGCTGTAATAAACACAGAACAATGAAAGGCCAAACGCTGCGCAGATGGGGAAGAAACGTGTCCCACCACCGCTTCTGTGCTCAGAATCACAGCAGATACCAGCGCATACGTGTAGAAAAACAGAAGTGCTGCAAGCAGAACTGCTGTCCGAACAGAGCCGCGAGAATCACGGCGATGAAACTCAGAGACGCCCGCCAGGGCGCCGTGGGCTGACCCTGTGCATGCGCCTTCCTGGGGCGTCCGCGTCCACCCCGCTGACCGGCGGTGACGGCATGGGGTGGCGGGGGTTACAGACCCTGACACGCCCCGGGGCCTCCACCCTCCTGCGTCAGCTCCACCAGAGGCCCTGCCCCCTGCCCAGCAACTCCAGATCCATCACGTTTCTCTCCTTCACGTTTCACAAAGAGAAAACCAGACCTGACAGGCGCCATGGCTGGGTGCCGCTGTATTTTGCTAAGACATGCAGGGATCAAAGATCACAGCAGAGCAGAAAAATTCTGGTTTGGTCTCCCGCCCACCCTTCTATTTTTAAGGGCTTGTCCTGTCTTCTGAGGCTCCGTGACTCTTGAATGTCTGCCCCCGGACAGGAGACACAGTTATTCCTCTATTGCTTCTGTTTTCAGAGAATCCAGTCTTTCAGGAGGGGACCATGGGGAAGGAAACACACACAGACTGTTTCCCTTTTAAAACGTGTTTCTGGCCATGTTGGGTCTTTGACATGGTGCTGGGCTTTCTCTAGCTGTGGCGAGCGTGGGCTGCTCTTCCCTGTGGTGTATGGACTTCGCACTGCGGCCGTTTCTCTTGGTGCAGAGCACAGGCCCCAGGGCACTCGGGCTTCAGCGGCTGCAGCGAGAGGGCACAGCTGTTGCGTCTCCCAGGCTCTCGAGCATGGGCTCAATACTCGTGGTGCATGGACTCCGTTGCTCCACGGCACGTGGGATCTTCCCAGGTCAGGGATTGAACCCATGTCCCCTGCCCTGGGAGGCAGGTTCTTACTTACTGTACCACCGGGAAAGTCCCTAATGTAATTTTTAAAACAGCCTTTCTGCTCTTTTAAATTCAAAAGCAATCGAGGTCATCATGAAAAGTAATTTTTTTTTCCTCCAACAATCACTGTTTTATGAAAGAAACAAATACTACTATAGAATAAAAAATTAATTAAAACATACCCCCCGAAGGCCTAAGTACAATCTTTCTAAATAAATATTTCTACAAATCAAAAGATAAAAGAAACTAGCTATTCCTTTTAAAGATGATCACTGTTTTCATCAGATGATCTGTCAGAACTTTGAAAGTAATTTTACAAAGTAAACAAGCCCAGATATCAAAACCATGGACGTTAAAGCCGATGATGGTGGCTTTCTCCTTAATCCCAGTCCTATGTCCTGTATTAATTTCTGCAGCCCTCTTAATAAACCACATTAAAAAAGCAAGTGGGCAGGTGTTCTCAACTCCCAAACGGGAAGATACGAGAGCACACCTGAGCCGTGGTGCGACCCGCGCGAGGTGGGAACAACGTCCTGGGTGCGGCTTGGTGGCAGTGGTCCCAGGTTTGCGGTGACTCTGGTGTATGGACATGAAGAAGTGACTTCATGGATTCCCACCTTCTTCCGCCGACAAACCCTTCCAACCCCACCGGCAGTGCATGGGGAGCCCCGGGCGGACACAGATGTGGTCCAGGACCTCCCTCCGCTCCAGCCCTGCCCCGGGCTCCAGCTCACTTCCTCCCCCACAACATGAGGGACTGCTTCAAAGCCACATCCGACCTTGAGGCAGAGGCAAGGGCTCCCGAGTCCTTAGGCAGCCTTGTGGGTCTGAAGTCTTCCCAGCTATAAACTAAACCCCCCGGGGAAACTGTGACCTCTGAGCCACCTTCCAGAGCCATCTATTTTTGATTCTTGCCAAGATGCCTGAAGCCAGGACAGCCTTGTTATTTCCTCTGACGCCCCCATTTTGGGATGTAAAATTATTTTCTCGTTGTTCTGGGCTTCAATATAGTATCAGCTTACAGAAGAGGATGCTAAATTCTTAAAACTTAAAAATCTGGTCTGCCAGCTGGACTTAGAAACGCATTTTCCTAAGGAGGTAACAAATGGATGTTGCATTCCTGGGGAAGCACATATAAGCCTTCTCACATGGTATGGCAACACTGAACCAATATTCTGAAGCCTCACCACCATTTTCCACTCTGGCTCAATGAAGAAAACTAATTCCACAGTCGTGTCACTCTGCTGACCAAGGTCCGTCTAGTCAAAGCTACGGTTTTCCAGTGGTCATGTACAGATGTGAGAGTTGGACCATAAAGAAGACAAAGTGAAGAATTGATGCTTTTGAGCTGTGGTGTTGGAGAAGATTCTTGAGAGTCCCTTGGACTGCAAGGAGATCAAAGCAGTCAACCCTAAAGGAAATCAACCCTGAGTATTCACTGGAAAGACTCATGGTGAAGCTGAAGCTCCAATACATGGGCCACCTGATGCAAAGAGCTGACTCACTGGAAAAGACCCTGATGCTGGGAAAGATTGAAGGCGGGAGGAGAAGGGGACGACAGGATGAGATGGTTCAATGGCCTCACAGACTCGATGGACACGAGTTTGGGCAAGCTTCAGGAGATAGTAAGGGAAGAGAAAGCCTGGTGTGCTGCAAGAGGTTGCAAGGAGTTGGACATGCCTTAGCGACTGAACAAAAACAAACAAAAATCCCAGCGCAAACATGGGCATCTTAGGTCATGAAAGCAGCTACTGTCCACCCCCAGTCCACAGCCCATTGGGCCTATACCTCCATCTGCCTTCGGGGAGCGCCAGGGGCAGGGAGGGAGCCCCGGGGCATAGGAAGGAGCCGAGGTTTGAGAAAACACAGGGTGTGGGGGCAGGAGCAGGGGGCACCGGTCTGGGTCTGGGGCATTGGAGGCCAGAGAGGAGGAGAAATGCTCCCGGGTGACAGCAAGGGAAGGCAGTCCCTGGCTGCGGGTGGTGGTTTTGGTAAGAAATGTTCTGAGTCCAGCAAGTCCCAGGACCTTCATCCAGAACAGATGGAAACGTATTTCTCCCACCTGGTTGCAGGACCAGCCTGGCATCCAGGGAGCCTCTATACCCCCTGAACCCCGAGCGATAAACAGGAGGTGCCAGGGAAGAAGCGTCGCCCCTGGTCTCCGAGATCACAACGCCCTGCTGGATCCCTGCAGGGGTGAGGGGCAGCCTGGGGCAAAAGACCACCCAGCTGCGCTCCAAGTGCAAGGATTCTCGGTGCTGACCGGTACTTTAAGTGATCTTCTAACACCTGCTCAGTGAGCCCACGCTGAGCCACCCACTTCTGGCCAGATGGCTTGCACCTGCCAGGTGGAACGGCAAAACGACAGGTGCCATCCACGCTTACCAAAGCAGTCAGAGGAACCAGTCACAGGCTGGGCCCGGCCACACTGCAGGTCGGGACAGCCTGGCTCCCAGGGGCCCTGACCAGCTCCTCGGGGCCAACCAGGGCCCTGTTTCCACTTGCCAGGATCACCCTGATGCTGATGAAGATAAAGAGAGGACGCCCTGTTGTGATCGAGGCGGTCACAGGCATGCAGACGAACACAGAGGGGCCCCGTGGGGATGGCTGCTGGCCAGGCCTAGCTGAATTCACTGGGGAGCGAACCTGGGTATGAGGTGAGCACCGGGATTTCCAGATAAAGGGAACTGCAAAGACGAGGAAGAATTGTGGTGCGGGGGAAGGGCCAGAAGCAGGGGTTTTATTTTGCTGGAACCACAGGAAAGGGCCTGGCGGGGAGGGTGTGGGAAGGCCCGGTGAGATGACCAAGGGCTCAGGACTCGACCACGAACACACCCATGAGGGCTGGTCCACCCGGGACAGACAGCAGTCCTAACAGATGCTCTGGCAGTTTTGCAGGGACCTACTGCACATCTAACCACTGGGTCTGAGTTCTGATTGGAGGTCAACTGGTTCTATCGCAGACCGTCTACTGGGACCACTGGCCGCCGCCGCTCTGGCTCCACCAGCCCCTAAAATCCTACAAGACTTTCAGACACGTCTACTGACCTGATTACTGGGACTGAACACATCTGCCTAACATCTGTGTTATTAGATTATTGCATGTCCTTAAAACTGGGCTTCCCTAGTGGCTCAGAAAGTAAAGAATCCGCCTGCAATGCAGGAGACCCAGGTTCGATCCCTGGGTCGGGAAGATCTCCTGAAGGAGGGCATGGCAACCCACTCCAGTGTTCTTGCCTGGAGAATCCCATGGATGGAGGAGCCTGATGGGTTTCAGTCCACAGGGTCGCAGAGAGTTGAACACGACTGAAGCGACTTAGCACTCACAAACCCACATCCCTAAATTTGAGAATTTTATACTTAATATTCAGTGGAATGTACACTGTTATGCCTTGTCTGATTTCGGTGAAATCAGATAACGTGCACTAAGAGAGTTCATAGTGGCCACGTCTTTCCCTTTAGACCGTATAACTGGGCATATATAAAATTATATTTAAAGCCCTTCAACTTTGTTTGCAGAAACCTCTGGTGAGTTTCTAGAAAAACGTCTCCTAAAATAGCTGAAACGGACATCTGAGCAGCTGTAAATATTTTACATCTAAGAGCAAATTTTCTGAAGCATCTGAAGGAAAAAAAATCCCTTCTAGCTATAAACAAAATTGGGAATAATATTTTACGATCTTATTTAAGTCACATTTTCAAAAGAACTTATTAATCTTTCTTGAAGGTTTTATTTTTCTTCATTTCCCATCGCTCATGAAACAGTAAATTTCGGAAGTGGGGACTGATCACCCACTTGCCCTGTCAGCTTCTCTGAATGCTGTCGGTCAGTCCAGTCGATCAGTCGTGTCCGACTCTCCGCGACCCCATGAATCTCAGCACGCCAGGCCTCCCCGTCCATCACCAACTCCCGGAGTTCACTCAAACTCATGTCCACAGAGTCGGTGATGCCATCCAGTCATCTCATTCTCTGTCGTCCCCGTCTCCTCCAGCCTGCAATCCCTCCCAGCATCAGACTCTTTTCCAGTGAGTCAACTCGTCGCATGAGGTGGCCAAAGTACTGGAGCTTCAGCTTTAGCATCAGTCCTTCCAATGAACACCCAGGATTGATCTCCTTTAGAATGGACTGGTTAGATCTCCTTGCAGTACAAGGGACTCTCAAGAGTCTTCTCCAGCACCACAGTTCAAAAGCATCAATTCTTCGGCCATCAACTTTCTTCACAGTCCAACTCTCACATCCATACATGACCACGGGAAAAACCATAGCCTTGACTAGACGGACCTTGGTTGGCAAAGTAATGTCTCTGCTTTTTAATATGCTATCTAGGTTGGTCATAACTTTTCTTCCAAGGAGTAAGCATCTTTTAATTTCATGGCTGCCATCAGCATCTGCAGTGATTTTGGAGCCCCAAAAAATAAAGTCTGACACTGTTTCCCCATCTATTTCCCATGAAGTAAAGGGACCAGATGCCATGATCTTAGTTTTCTGAATTTTGCACTTCAAGCCAACTTTTTCACTCTCCTCTTTCACTTTCATCAAGAGGCTTTTTAGTTCCTCTTCACTTTCTGCCATAAGGTTGGTGTCATCTGCATATCTGAGGTTATTGATATTTCTCCCAGCAATCTTGATTCCAGCTTGTGCTTCTTCCAGCCCAGCGTTCCTCATGATGTACTCTGCATATAAGTTAAATAAGCAATATACAATAGACAATATACAACCTTGACTATACTTGAATATACTCCTTTTCCTATTTGGAACCAGTCTGTTGTTCCATGTCCAGTTCTAACTGTTGCTTCCTGACCTGCATACAGATTTCTCAGGAGGCAGGTTAGGTGGTCTGGTATTCCCATCTCTTGAAGAATTTTCCACAGTTTGTGGTGATCCACACAGTCAAAGGCTTTGGCATAGTCAATAAATAAAAAATAAATGTTTTTCTGGAACTCTCTTGCTTTTTCCATGATGTTGGCAATTTGATCTCTGGTTCCTCTGCCTTTTGATCTCTGGTTCCTCTGCCTTTTCTAAATCCAGCTTGAACTAAAACCAGTTGTCCCCTTCTCCCGCCTTCAATCTTTCCTAGCATCAGTTTCTTTTTCCAGTGAGTCAGCCCTGCCCCCACCATGGCAGTCATTCCAGGGAAGTCCTGAGTCCCAGCTAAGGAATCTGAGACTGTTCCATTCAACGTTCTCCCCAAACCACAGACACACGCTCGTTTAATGATGGCATAACCAACTTTAGCCAAGGCCAAGTGCCTAAATTAAACTGACAGTGGCGGAAAGTCACACATTTGCTAGCTGTTCCATATGAACACTCAAAGAGCCAATGAGATGAGAATTGAGCACTTTTTGAAATATCAAGCTTCTCTGCTCTGCAAAGAGTGGCTGCTTGTTAGCACCGTATTGAGGAGGCAGGAGTGGAATCCTGCCTCTGCCACTCACAAGCTGTAGAGCCTGGGGTAATCAATCAGCCTTCCCTACGGTTCCTTTCCTCGTCTGTAAAATAGCGTTAGTAACAACGTCCTTCTCGGAGCCTGATTCGAGGACTAAGCGCGCTGTTAGTTAAAATGGTGCACGCCCTGCGGATAGCGAGCCCTCACCCGTCATCTCACCAGCCCACCTTCCAACTCAGCGAAAGTTACCAACACCGACCTGTAGCTTAATGTGCTTTGAACCAAAATGTTTGGCACTTTTATGTTAAAAGTTTTCCACTGAATCACAAAGAAGACTTTTATACAACCATGTAAACTATACTAATAAACTAATGAAACATAAAATATAGTAAAATGATAATAAATGTATAATTTCAATTATAAAATATGCAAATACTAAAATACATTCTGAAATTTTAAACATATTAAAATTATAATAAAAGACTAAATATATTAATAAAAATATCGACTTCAGTGGCCAAAATTACAGATGGGTACGTGTGCATATCGAGTTGCGTCCGACTCTTTGTGACCCAATGGACTGCAGCAAACCAAGCTCCCCTGTCCATGGGGTTCTCCAGGCAAGAATACTGGAGTGGGCTGCCATTCCCTTCTCCAGGGGATCTTCCTGACCCAGGGATTGACCTGCATCTCCTGCATTGCAGGTAGATTCTTGACCGCTGAGCCATAAGTGAAGCCCAAAATTATAGGTAAGTCTCCTAAACCCAGCAATGCTGTATGACAAACTCTAACTTATGTGACCTTCAACTTCTGGTTCACAATTAAGTGCTCCTGGTCACAGAATAGGCAACTTATTACTTAAATACAGTTCTCCCGAGACCCTGAGCAACCACAAATTTTCTAGGCCAAAGAACAAGAGAAACTGATTTTTTTCGCCTCTTGTTAGGATAGTATAGTTTTGGCAGAGAGTTAACGTCACCATAGCTGAAAGATGAGTTTCAGGATAAAAATCTGTTCCTCTTCTTACAGTCAGATTACTTAAATAAAAGGCTTTTTCATATCCTTAAGTAATGCAAGCCTAATGGCAACAGGAATACCTCTAAGTAAGGCTAAAAGAACAAAAGTAAAACTGTATGACAACTAACTTCAAAAGTTAACTGCAAACAGTATTTTCATATTCTTAACTTCAGTTCAGTTCAGTTCAGTTGCTCACTCACGTCCGACTCTCTGCGACCCCATGAATCACAGCACGCCAGGCCTCCCTGTCCATCACCAACTGCCGGAGTTCACCCAAACTCATGTCCATAGAGTCGGTGATGCCATCCAGTCATCTCATTCTCTGTCGTCCCCATCTCCTCCCGCCCCCAACCTTTCCCAGCATCAGAGTCTTTTCCAGTGAGTCAACTTGTCACATGAGGTGGCCAAAGTATTGCAGTTTCAGCTTTAGCATCAGTCCCTCCAATGAACACCCAGGATTGATCTCCTCTAGAATGGACTGGTTGGATCTCCTCGCAGTCCAAGGGACTCTCAAGAGTCTTCTCCAGCACCACAGTTCAAAAGCATCAATTCTTCGGCGATCAGCCTTCTTCATAGTCCAACTCTCACATCCATACATGACCACTGGAAAAACCATAGCCTTGACTAGACGGACCTTTGTTGGCAAAGTAATGTCTCTGCTTTTTAATATACTATCTAGGTTGGTCATAACTTTCCTTCCAAGGAGTAAGCGTCTTTTAATTTCATGGCTGCAATCAGCATCTGCAGTGATTTTGGAGCCCAAAAAAATAAAGTCTGACACTGTCTCCACTGTTTTTCCATCTATTTCCCATGAAGTGATGGGACCAGATGCCATGATCTTTGTTTTCTGAATGTTGAGCTTCAAGCCAAACTTTTCACTCTCCTCTTTCACTTTCATCAAGAGGCTTTTGAGTTCCTCTCACTTTCTGCCATAAGGGTGGTGTCATCTGCATATCTGAAGTTATTGATATTTCTCCCGGCAATCTTGATTCCAGCTTGTGCTTCTTCCAGCCCAGCGTTCCTCATGATGTACTCTGCATATAAGTTAAAAAAGCAGGGTGATAATATACAGCCTTGACGTACTCCTTTTCCTATTTGGAACCAGTCTGTTGTTCCATGTACAGTTCTGACTGTTGCTTCCTGACCTGCATACAGGTTTCTCAAGAGGCAGGTCAGGTGGTGTCCCATTTCTTTCAGAATTTTCCACAGTTTATTGTGATCCACACAGTCAAAGGCTTTGGCATAGTCAATGAAGCAGAAATAGATGGTTTTCTGGAACTCTCTCGCTTTCTCCATGATCCAACAGATATTGGCAATTTGATCTCTGGTGCCTCTGCCTTTTCTAAAACCTGCTTGAACATCTGGGAGTTCACGGTTCACATATTGCTGAAGCCTGGCTTGCAGAATTTTGAGCATGACTTTACTAGCGTGTGAGATGAGTGCAACTGTGTGGTAGTTTGAGCATTCTTTGGCATTCCCTTTCTTTGGGATTGGAATGAAGACTGATCTTTTCCAGTCCTGTGGCCATTGCTGAGTTTTCCAAATTTGCTGGCATATTAAGTGCAGCACTTTCACAGCATCATCTTTCAAGATTTGAAATAGCTCAACTGGAATTCCATCACCTCCACTAGCTTTGTTCGTAGTGATGCTTTCTAAGGCCCACTTGATTTCACATTCCAAGATGTCTGGCTCTAGGTCAGTGATCACGTTATCATGACTATCTTGGTCGTGAAGATCTTTTTTGTACAGTTCTTCTGTGTATTCTTGCCACCTCTTCTTAATATCTTCTGCTTCTGTTAGGTCCATACCATTTCTGTCCTTTATCGAGCCCATCTTTGCATGAAATGTTCCCTTGGAATCTCTAATTTTCTTGAAGAGATCTCTTGTTTTTCCTATTCTGTTGTTTTCCTCTATTTCTTTGACTTAGTAGTCAATAAATACCACAATAAAATAGGAAGACAAACAAAAAGCAGAGGTAACACTTCATAATTCTAAAAATGTTTCAGAAAGATTAGGGAAAAAATTATGCCCTAACACATATTTGAGAGGCTTAACTGGATCCAGGTTGGATGGGTGCTTTTAAATACACGCACGCACACACGAAACACACCACGATTTGAAAAGGCGCATGACACACGTTCCCGTCAAGAGCCCGCTTGGCTTCCAGACACTCCCACCCTTCCACACGCCTTCTCCCCTCCCCGCCACTTTCTCTCCACCTACGTCTCAGGGTACGCCAGAAGCGGGTTTCACAACAGGAAAAGACAGGATGCCACCAAGCACTGCAGGGAACCCGCCACCAGGGCCAAAACAGGAGGCACCAAGATCTGGGGGGCTTCTCCTAATGGACTGACCAACTCGCTGGAAACAACAACATCAACATTCCGGCGGCGTGGTGGACAGGAACCCGCCTGCCAATCAAGGGGACACAGGCTTGATCCCTGGTCTGGCAAGGGTCTGTGTGCTGCAGAGCAGCCAAGCCCGTGCGCCACAGCTCCTGGAGCCTCTGTGGGCCGGATCCGTCCCCAGCATCGCGTCCAGGAAAGCTGGCCTGGGGACACGTGTGTGCTGATCTTCGCTCACCAGGTGATTCCAACGTGCGGCCAGTCTTCCAGAGACTAGGCGCCAGTGGCCGTCACAAGGGCTCTGCAAGTTCTGTTTCAATCTACAAACTGGATCAATGGTAAGAAGACACGCTTTTCGCCGGTGGATGGCTGGTGTGAGAAATGAGTTTTAGATCGTGACCGCATATGCACGCCTGCCTCCCGGGAGCTATGGCACCACTGCATCTATCACTGCGGGTGCTTTCACTTGGTCCCAAACTGAGTCCAAAGGGCATCCATCCCCTTACATCACCTGGCATCCGTATTTCACCCGCAGGGCCCCAGCTTCCCTGTAATTTAATCGTTCGTCTATGGAGGATACAGGTATCAAAGAACAGCTCTTAAAGCTCCCTCCGACTCCAACTTCTCTCTCCCTCCTGAGACTGTTTCGAGACCCTCACGCTTCCGGCTGCCTTCCTGGGTGATGGTGCATCACTCACCACCTCCCGTCAGCGCCATGAGAACCCGGGCGGCACCACTTTTGATGCCACAGAGACGGCACTGGGTGGTTAACAGACTCTGTCCCTGTCTCCCCACCCGGGCACAGAGGCGACCACGCCGCCCGTGCGTCTCACCACGTGACTCGTTCTGGCCAACGGCAGGCGTTGCACGTCCCATCCAGAATATAAGGGCATGTGATTCTCCAGTTCCCCGCCCCCCGACTGCAGTGGCACCTATGCTGGGATGATGGGGACAGATGCCCCGGAGAGCTGTCCACACTGCTGACAGATGGCACGGGCAAGGAATAAACCTTCACTTTTGTATAAATCAATGGGCTCCAGGGACTTTTACTGCTACCTAGGGTACAGCATTGGTTTTCAAAGTGTAGACTTGTGAGAAATGCAGATTTCATCAGACTCCATCCCAGACCTACTGCATCAGAAACTGGGGGGGTCTTGGGGCCCAGAACTGAGCATTTTAACAAGCCCTCTCCCAGGGGGATTCAGACGCACAATCAAGTTTTAAGAACCGGTAGCTAGATTACAATGCCACATCAAAGGGCATTTAACGTTGTCTCTGCAGCCACAGAGGACGGGTGGGCTTAAGACAGGCAGACAAAGCTGGACTGTGTTTCACGTCAGATCACTGAACCCCATCTGCCCCACGTCACATCCATGTGCTTGATTCGTTTAAAACCTAGATGAAAAGTCCGTGATTACTCATTCAGCTTTATCTTGTAAACTCCCTCCCAGCTTCTTTCCCTACAGTCCAAAGTCACTGGTAGAAATGCAGCTTTCGGAAATGGCAGCTTTCCCTCCAGAGAGAAATGAAATCCTGAGTCAGCGATAAATTCAACGTCCCATCTCGACCCTTCTGTGCGTTCCTACACAGAACAGTTCTGGGATGGAGGCGGAGAGAATCTCCATCTGTGGTTACCCAGCCACCTACCACCAAGTACCCTGTAAACAAAAGAAAATAAGACTTACCTAGGGCCACCTGCCATTAGGAGTCACAACATTCTCATTCCTGGTGCCCAGAACCAAGCTATTCAACAACATTCTCTGAAATGGTCAGGCTCAGAAAAGCCAGAGAAAGGAGCCACACTCAAGTGTGCCAGCCCCCGAAACCCCAGGCTCCTCCTAATTTCTAGACACAGAACTGGACCATCTACACCCCCAGAGAACCCCAGTGAGCCCCAGGAAGTCTCACAAGGTCCATTGTGATGGCATCTAAGTTCCACAGGTCAGTGAATGCAACTCTGCCTTAGGATCTAAGTGAAAGCTCAGCAACGATCCCCGGATGGGTTGGGGCACCTGACAGCAAATGAGAAAATGGCCACAGTGACCACAGATCACTGAGCAATTCTCAGATCTGAACAGGTACAGACAACTTTTACTTTTTCATTTACCATCAGGCTCCTGAAATTCTAGATTTATGAGATCTGTGAGAATGACCTCAGATATTCTCATTGAGGGGATACTAATTTGAGGTCCCCGGGACACTCCTACAGCAACCAAGAAAGAATGTCCAATGGTACATGAGCCCAAAACTGTATATAAAACTGTGTATTTGTACATTTATCTGGGAGAAGGCTCACCCCTTGAATGCGACTGCTGGCTGAATAATACTGACAACAAGCTCATCTTTCTGATTTTTTTTATTTGAGAATAGTTTAAGCTCCTTGTTGAACAGGCTTAAAGCTCCTGTAAGTTATACAAGAAGGTGAGATATTTGACAAGTGGCTGGATTTCGGGGGGACTGGAATGCAGGGAAGAAACTGCAGCTGTAGACAGGAATTTGGAAGTTACACACACACACAAACATGCATACATACATATATACGAGAAGTGAGGCTGTGAGGGTAACTGAAACTTCCCAGAGAGAGAGTTAAATGTTTCCAGGATGGAAATCCAGGAGAGAAATGTTTTCTCCTGCTTGCCAGAACACCGAGGCGAGCGTATCGTTGCACGCTTAGGGTAGACAGTGCTTTCCAAGAAGAACCCCCGATCTGGAGAGATGCCGGCATGGCTCAGGGAGGTGAAGACGGAGGAGTGACCACCTGCTCGAGCAGGAGCCCTGGTGAGGCGGGTCTGGGGGGCCGAGCTGAGAGCAGGGCAGTGTGGAGGGCGGGCACCTGCGGGCCTCTCTGAAGGCAGAAGGGAGACGGGGGCTGCGGGAGACTTGAAGCTGCAGGAAAGACTGGGAACATTCGCAAGGACACTTGCAGGTGGAGTGTGGACAAAAGGCGGGGTCCCTGTATCTTCAAGGAGAACCCTGAAACCCTGCAAAGCCAAACATTCCCTCTGCGAGGGGAGGTGGTCCTGCAGCGAAGGTTCCCAGGTTACCTTCTCATCCCATCAGCTTCCTCCGAGCCTCTTCTTCATCTTACACTCTAGACACAGTAACTGTCACGTGTGCAAGGTAGTTTAGAAAAAAAATTCTCAAATGTTCCAAGCTGTTTACAGAAATCTCCAACATGTAAGAAATGAAGGGTTTGGACTACTGGATAATTATTACAATCTGCTCTTCTTTAAACGTTTATTAAACCCAGCTCGGATGCCAAGAAGACTTTTCTTAGAATCACCACATTGGGCTCTGAAAGAGCTACCATTCATGCATTTATATAATTTCTTTATCAAGTACCGCTCCATAAGAACTACCCAGTATTTACCAGGAATATTCTAAGATGCTATGGCCCATTAGGGGCGTCTAAGGTTGAGACAAATAAGTCATGTGATACTAAAGCCATTTATATTTTGTAAGTAAACAGTTTTTATATGAGGAGATACTGAATGAACTGTAGTCAAACCAAATAAAACACATCTTTCTGCCATGTGTGACCGCTGTAATCGGTGCTCAAGGGCACGTTTATGCGACTGTGCATTCAGGTTCACATGTGAACGGCAGGTCAAACGTGCCAGGTTTCTGAACACCTCAAACAGCATAAATGAGATGACATGGTGATGCTTTGAACTGGTTTGTAAATGCTGTACAGACAGACTTTTCAAGGGTCTGATATATACTAATTACAATCCATATGCACTGTTTACACAGGTTCCCCAAGAATAACTATGTGTTTCTTTTTAATAGAACTATGGTTTTATTGGCTTAAAGCAAAAGATGGTTGCTTTAAAAGCATAACGTATCTGAACTGAAAGTGGGACGAGCCGGCATTAGGTGCCTCAGGATGTGAAACAAAAACACAGCACCTATGACGTATTCCCATCTAAAACATTCACCCTGAATCTAATCCAACTTCTAGGAATTACGGGATAAAAAGAAATTAAACAATGCCAAAAGGAAGCAACTACCTGCATCCAGAAATGCGGGGGGACCATCTACAAGACACATAACCCAATTTTTCCAACAAGTCAACAGAAAACAATAAAATACAGCAGGAGGAGGACTGGACTGATAGTAACAGAGCTCCAAGTAACACAACCACCAAACACCAAGCAGGCGCTCTGGATCCTAACTGGAACAAACCAACTCTGAGAGAACCAGACAAGAATAATCTTAGTTGCTTTTATGAAGGCTATTAATGGGCATTTAAAAAATCCTTATCAGTTAGAGATGCGAATTGAACTATTTTAAAAAGAAAAAAATACACACACTGAGATTTTTTGGAGATTTTGAGTTTTTGGAGCTTCTCCTAGACGGTTTAAAGACGAGTTCTCTCTCCGACCACCATATTCAGGAGAGAATCACAAAAGTCATACAAATGTTACTGATCATTTTCAAAACACCCACGCTCTTTCTCTCCTCCTTCCTTTATCTGCTGCAGAGCTCACAGGGAAATTCAAATGCTTCTGTCAGCTTGGTTCATCACGGTTCTCAGTTTCTGCGGCTATAAACACAAGTGCGGTAGATAACTCCCTGGCCTTGGGGTCATCAGCAAAACACAGAAGGAGACTGGAAGGACTTGGAAAGTCTATTTGATAGACTAAGAAACTGAGGCTCAGAGGCCACTGAGTGATTTTCGAGGTTACTCCCCTAATTCCCAGCTGAACCAAGCAAGCACCCGCAGCTGGGAATATCTTCCTTCCATCGACGGGGAGGCTTTCAGGGGCCACTTACCTTCCCGTGCTCCTTCCTCATGTGGGAAATGTAAACATCTCTCTGCGTGAACAACCGGTCACACTCCCAACACGTCCACCCGGGACTGGCCACCTTCTTGGGTTCCAGTGACTTTTTCACGGGTGATGGGGATTTCTTTTCCAACTTCTCTTTCCCGTTCAGGGATCGGGTGTCCTCTTTGCTTTGGTTTGCGGAATTCTGGGTTGTAGGCTTAATGCTCAAAGGCAAGTTTATACCCAAGTTGGGAGGCCCTTCGATACTCTTCAACGTTCCATGCATAGACTAGGTTATAAAGAAAGAAGAAAGATCTTTCACAAGCCAAGCCTCTAAAAGAGAGCACACACAGACCATCTGACTACAGGTGTTTCAGTTAGATTTCACAGTCACTCAGAGACAGGCTTAATACAGCAAGGAGAAAACCAAACCAAAACACACACTTGAAGAGAAATAAAGGTGTATTTACCTTTTACAGCTGCTGTTAACTAATTAATGTGTTTCCAGTCTCAAAAAAGTTTTAAAGGCTCGTTTGCTTGGTACTGAGGCCAAATCATTGCTGGCAGTGTCGTCCCCCAGTGTACCACAGTGAGTCCTCTCTACCCGAGACCACTTCTGAGGAAGAGCGTGTTCCTTCCACACCTACCCAGAAACGTTTAAACAGGCGGCTATACTGGTAGGAGCTCAAGCCCCTTCGCTGGCCAACCAGAACCAACATCTGAGGCTGGTGTGTTAACAGCAAACCTTTCCCCCTGCCCTGAATGCCTTTCACACTCTTGAAACACTTAACAGCCTGGGGTTCTGCTGGGGAGACTTGGTAATTCTAATCTTGGTCCCATCCCAATCCATCTCTTTTTACCAACAGTATGCAGCACCCAGACTTGTGAGCGATCCACAGCAGCTGCACAAAAAGCCTGTCCAAACTGCTCGTTTAAGATTATTAACAGGGGCCCCAACAGCCTCAACACAAACTCTCAGGATTTCAAATTCCTCTGGGGTACAACTAGTGCGATCTGATCCTGAAGACCAGCTCACTTAGGCTTTTGAGTTCTAGAAGCCCAGAGTCCACAAAAATAAAGACAGCAAACGAGTCTGTGCCTCAGTGTACAGTTTATCTTTGGATGGGGCTTCTCTTCTCATCAGTAACCTCTGAGCTCTCGAATCTCCACCAGGACAAGCCTGACTAGTGCCCTGGGTCCCAGAGACTCGCACCCCACAGACCTCAGGGCCCCAGTCCTCGGCGTCAGCAGAGGCCCCTGTGTTTAAATGGCCCTCTGCAAAACAGAAGCCAAGTTTTTATATTTTTAACCATTTAAAACCCAAAGAAACCCACCCCCGAATCTTCTGATAAAACTTTTCTAACTTTCTAGGCAAATACATTTCCACTAACTAAACAGATGAAGTCAGAGTAAAGTAACAAAGTATTCTAAAGAGCTTTATTTTGCTTATAGAAACACCAAAAAAGTGGCAAAAGAGTCCTGCTGTGACCACACAGCAACGGAATGTGTGCAAAAAATGAGAATTTCTGATCTGCTCATTTTCACATTTTAAGTAAAAAATAAGATTATTTATTAAAGACGAATGTCTTTTTTTAAATAAAGGAAATACAACTTAATTCTCCTGGAAAGGATGATTCCTTAGCTCCTGTACCAATAAATAACCTGAATGCCTGTAACTTCAGAATTTACTTTAAAGGCAGACTCCTGCATGGAGCACAGGGGCCCACAGAGTGAATAAATCCATTGTGGCAGAACAAAGAAATGATGCAAACTAGGTTAATTTGGGCCGAAAATCTACCTCCAGACAAATATGTCTGTAGAAGAACTCTGTTTCTGGCCTCCTTTCTCTTAATTCCTTCCACATGAAAACTGACCAGCACAGACATCAGACAACGTAAATAAATTCATAAGTTTAGACATATAAACCCAAAAACGGGGCACCCCTAAAACCTTGTTCTGACCCATCCCTAAACACATAAAGGCAAGACAGTACTTTAGAACATATTTGAAATAAGAACGCAGGTGAGCATCACACTGTTTCTGTACCATGCAGTCTCGTAAGGGTTGAAATGACTAAAAACCATTCTTTCCTCCTGGTGGGCACAGGTTTAATCCCTCTTCTTCAGTCTCTTATTTTCTGGAACCCTGTATTCCTCCAGATTCTCTATTACCACAGGAAGACCCTAACCATGCCACTTGCAGACATAAAGATGAGTTCCAGAAAGCAGATAAAAGCCTCTTAAGAAGCACCTTCTCTTTCTCTTCTTTGCACCCCATCCACCCCTCTTATCGAACATTTAAAATATTTGAGTCTAATTCCCAAGTCTCTGCGTTTTTATTTAAGCAGTCTGTCGTTTTTCCTGACCATTCGTTAAACATTTACTGTCAAGGTGATTTTGTAATTTTAGGAAAAACCTTTAAAACCTCTTAAGAGGATTTTACTGTACTTAAAGTGAGAACGAGAGACACCTCTCCTGAGCATCCTACCCTCCCTAGTCACACCACGCCGCCACCACCCGCACCTGGCTTCTGGCGAGTGGCCTCTCGGAGGTTTTAAGCCCATCTTAATAGGTGGTTACACCCCATGAGCTCACACACATTCAACATAGGAACTTTCAAGGATTAACAGTGCCTTCATTTAACCAACCCGAGGTCAGAATAATTCAGGAACTTGATTTGCTCTTTCAAATGACCTTTTCTGTACAATACATTTAAGAGAAAAACTAAGAGGCCGAGTTCATGGTAATGCTGGGTCTGCTGTTTCTCTTTTTAAAAAGGACGTCACTTTAATCTCTGAGAGCTGACGGATATTATCTCCTAATGACACAGGAATAAAATTGCTTAACCTTCTCCCAGTGGATAGCTAAGAGGCTGGCACTAAGCTCTGTCCTTAGTGAGCTTAAAAGGCTATAGAGAGATTCAGGTGCCCCTTTGGGAAGAGAGTGGGTCGTCCAAACTGGATGCTTATTCACTTCAGTGACCGAGCACCCACCAGGCGCCAAACACTGCCATATCCTGGACGTGTCACTGTCAGTTTACATGGAAACGCGATTAAAAAAAAAAAAAAAAAAAAGACTATGAGATTCAGGGGCATTAATTATAATGAGAACAGAACTTCTTAAGTAATTACAAAGGAAAAATCTTTATTTTTCCAAACACATCAATATTTATATGAATTAACATAACTCATCAGCGTCCTTGTCTATTTCTAAATCCTACCTAACACCAAGTTCTCAAAAAAGTAAACTTCACAGCCATCATTTTCATAGAAGAGGGAAAATAAAAAAGCCTAAAACTGTATTATTCTTGTACAGTCGGGGCAGGCATTTGTTACTTGGCTTTGATTTTTTTGTGATAAGCAGACCAGGACTCGAGAATGAAAAGCGTCTCTCAGTCAAGAGAACTCGATGACAGCGCTGTAAACCGCTCACGACCAACGACCGGCGTCCACCCCGTCCCTCCACAGCACCGCCCGTGCTTTACTGTAACCTACGGCTCAGCCCTGACTTGCGGCCGACGTTTGGACCTACAGCTCACTGAAAGGACAGAGGAGAGGCGCACACACCTTGATGTGGTCCATCATGAGTTGCTTCTGTGCATATAAAAGAGAACAGTCTGGACACTTGAAGACAGACACCTTCTGGTTTTCGATGTGTTGGTCAAAGTGGCGATACAGCAGGGTTTGCAGGGTAAATACGGTGTCACACATGGAACACTTATATATTATTCTAAAACAGAAGAAAGAGGTGCAGGGAAACGTCAGTCAGCCCTCCTCTCTCAGGCCAAAGGAACTTCACACCCAAGAATTCAGCAGGCGAATGCACACAAACACGGTGGGGAGAGCAAAACGGTTTAGCTTCGAGACAAATCTTCCAGAGCACCTGGCATCACCCAGTGCGGCTCAACCTTAGCATTTCGGGAACAGACACACTCCGGCACATCTTCACTTGTGAGCTGTTTTAACAAGAGCAAAAGCATCCTTTTGCTTCTTTTTGAAACAGTTTTACAGATCAGACGAGGAGATGCTGGTACTCTTAACCTGAAAGAGAAATTGACTGATGAACTAGGCGGGCCCACGCATCTTGGGACACCTGAACACTGTTACTTGTTGCAAGTTTTCTTTCAGAGTCAGAAGCAGTTTTACATTTGACTGTCACTGTTTCTGTGCCTTTCCTTAACACTGAGAGCCCTGCACCAGGAAACAATTACACATGAAAATACAGACCCATAAAAGAAAACCCACAAATCAAACGTTGCTTCAACACTTGAATACCTACGGTCTTTACACGGTTTAAAATAATCACTGTCCACTACAAACCATTTCCCTACCTAGTATGTGACTACTAAGCAGCCTCCTTATGTGAATTCAGCGGCTCTGAGCCTTCTGGACAGTCCCTTCATCCATCAACACTTTCCGCTGGCTCCTGAGCGGGTCGGGGCGGGGTGGAGTGGGGTGGTGTCTGGGAGAATGAAAGGACGTGGACTCCTCACTCCCAGCATTCACCTCCGGGGGTTCGCTGGGACACTCGGGGTCCCCATTTTCCAACACGGCCGTCCTGGCCCTGAGCGGAGGCCCTGGGGACGCCGGTGTCTCCTCGGAAGAGCCAGAAGCACCTGCACAGAGAACTCCAAAGAGCAGCGAGGGAAATGGCAGAGAAAGCCTGGCCTGAGTCGTGAGTCCGAGGAAGAACACCCGAGGCTTCCTCGCTATTTCTGCAGGACAGCGAAAAGAAGGGATGCCCTTCCCTGGGAACCACTGGTCTGTCCTCAAAGGGGCTTCGTAAGAGCGCTTCTCACAGACCTTTGACCGCACTTTGTATTTCTCTGACCAAAAACTACAGATTTTTTCCTTCTTTTTCCACATGAGTTTTATAAACGTGACAGGCGTGAGTGGCATATGATTTTAGAAGATCCTGACATGTCAGCTACCCTGGTACAGAGCACAAGCACCCCTGACTGGGAGAAGGGGATATTCTTTTTTAATATCAGATGTGGTTTACAGGATTTTATCATTCAGCTCAAAGGTGGTACATTAACGTCTACCAGAGACGAGCACTTCCCCACTGTCTGAAATAGCTAACAGCTGGGAAGCACCCAAACATCCAGTGTAAGTAGATAAGTAAGAGCAATAATGTATGAATTTTTAAAAATGACTATGCAGACATATATCAATGACATGGAATGATCTTCACGCAAATTTTAAAGAAAACAGGTAAGAAGACAGGATGGAGGACAGGCTCACATTTTTAAAAAGAAGCAGAGAAAAGAAACAGCATGTAACTGTCATCATCTCAGCTGGATGCTAATTCCCCTATTTATTTACTTACTTAACCTATTGTTGCAACTGTTTTGCCGGCTTATACTTCCTGATCTTTCTTAAATTAGCACCTAGCAATAAGAAAAAAAAATAGTCTCAAGAAAAGAACTAGGATTGCATTAGAAAACAGGATTGCATTCTTAGAAAAGAACTAAGATTTACTAGCTAGGCTAAAAAATTTTCTCAGGACTCTTCCTACATTTTCAGAAATAACTGCTTCATGAAAAACGGCTTGGCTTGCTTTGATCTGCGCTACATCCCTTCCCAGCTTTGTTTTGCTTTGCTGCCTTCTACTGAGCTGCAAAGAAAGTAGAAACAGGACATAATCTATTCACCTCGGACACAGTCTATTCTTCTGAGGAACAGGTTGCTGGAATGCACCTCACAAACCACTAACAAATATGCAGGGGAAACAGTGACTTCACAGTGCAGGCATCTGGGTACCACCAAGCGGACCAGAGGATGGAGGCAAGCATTCCCAGAGGGACAGGCGTGCAGGGAGCATCCTTGAAGGTGTGAGGAGAAGGTTCCTGCCAGAGGACGCACCCTGAGTCCAGCCTTGAGAGCGCGGGACGGAGCGGGAAGGAGGGTCATCTTCAGGACACGGGCCGGGGCCTTCCCTGGCTGTCCAGGGGTTCAGACTCCATGCTTCCAATGCAGGGGGCTCAGGTTCAACCCCTGCTTGGGGCACTAAGACCCCACAAGCCACACTGCGTGGCCAAAAAGTAGGAAAAAAAGAAAAAAAGAACACGAGGCTGAAATCCCCTGCAGGATGCGAGCAGAAAAGACTGAGCACTGCTCCAGACGGAAGCGCACTGGGCAACTGAATGCAGTGTGCTCCCAGGAGAGATTTTGTACCAGGAAGAAAGAAAAGGAAAAAACAAAGATAGTATCTCACAGTTGGAGAAATTTTCATGGGATCTATGAACTGGATGGTAAAATGTAAACCCATGCTGGGAGACTAGATGATGGTAATAATGTACGTTGAGTGTCCTTCTTGGGAGGAGAGGCAGAACACACCCAGACATTTATGCCATGAGGCCCCATCACTCCTAAGTGGGAGGAAGAGAGGGAGACAGACAGACAGCAAAGATGAAGGATGCACCCAGTGTCGGGAATGCTAACAGCCGGGGACGTGGGTGAAGGGGACACATGCGTTCTCCATGGTGCTCTCCCAACATTTCTGTAGGAGATGATCACAAAATTAAAAAACGGTGTTCATATCAGAAAAGCCCAAATAAGGGTGCCACGACCCTCACAGACACAGAGCTGGGTTGTGAACACAGAGGACTGGCCAAGGACAAAATAGGGAGGAGCCACGGGGAGCCCTGCAGGCGGGGAGCAGGGAGGGCACTCGAGATGGGGAGACCGGTCCACACAGAGGCAGCGTCTCCGCGGGCACGGCCCCGGGGCGTGCGACTGGCAGGGGAGGGACTCTGAAAGCCGAACCTGCAAGGGTGACTTGACCCCAAAGGTGAGCCTGAGTGTTCAGCAGGAGAACTGGACTAGACCAGCGCAGGGGGGCAAGGGGCTGAAAAGGAACTGCAGGGGGGTGGAGAGGAAAGTAGGAGGTGGGACAGAAAGAAAGAGAAAGTCTAAATGCCCTCCGTCAGGGCATTGTCTCTGTCAGGCAAGACCTGAATGGAAAAGCACGTGGATAATAAAGGATTCTAAGCTCAAAACTGCGGCCAAGTGCCTCCGCAGGCGCTAGGGCTCCAGCCAGGTACAAAGCACGACACGGGCCCACGCCTGTCCTGGGGGGTCTGTACCACGGCCCCCTCACAGACGGCTCACAGACCGGAGAATCTGCGTGCCGCCTCGTAAATCCCAGGTCGGCTCTTCAAATCTGTCTTCGTCTGAATCAAAGCCCTCCACCGTGCTGTGATGGCTGTCGTGGCTTCACGTCCTGGCAACCTGTCTCCAAGCTGCGTCTCTTTCTTACCCAGCTCTTCACTCTGAAGTCCTCCCTTCCCGACTTGCATGCCGTTAGAGGCGGCAAAGAGAAGGACAGTGAGGCCCAAAAAACTGCTGGTTATTCAGCCGTCAAGGAAGATATTAAAAAAAAGTCACTGAATGTATCGCCATAAAATTTTAGCAGCAGACATTCACAATGATCTCAAGATTACCCAGAAAAGATGAAAAGGTGTTCAAAGTTCCCTTTGACAAGGCAGGGAAAACTGCCTGACCACACACGGGAAAACAAGAAACGAAGCAATGGGATGGTTCCTGCACATAATAGGCTCTACATAAATGTTTGAAATAAAAATCCCATGTCACACTTTTCAAGCTGAGGTGCAGGTCTTCATGGGTTCATTCTCAGACTTGCATATATTCTCTAAAGAAAACGTGGGGTGGGGATTTTTATATTGATCTTTAAAAATTAACAAGCTATTTGCATAATGTTGGATCATCTGCATAAAACCACCTGTTAACCAAATACCACTGCAAAGTTTCACACGTGAGGTTCTACTCACTTAATGTGGGCCTAACTGAAACAGTGGCTCAGCGGTGAAGAACCCACCTGCCAACGCAGGAGACCCAGGTTCGATCCCTGGGTCGGGAAGATTCCCTTGAGGAGGAAATGGAAACCTGCTCCAGTGTTCTTGCCTGGAGAATCCCATGGACAGAGGAGCCTGGTGGGCTACAGTTCATGGAGTCACACAGAGTCGGACACAACTTTGTGACTAAACGATGACAAAAAATTAAACAGAATAGGGATCTAACGTTGAAAGAAAGCTTCCTGGTCAAACGTGGGCCAACCAGCTTCCGGCATGGCACAGGGAGGCAGGTTTGACGGGAGTCTGCGTAGGGAGAGGGGGGCCCCTCGGCCCCGGAGGGCGGGTGACAGGCCACAGGGACCCAGGAGCCGCAAGGCTGCCAGGATGCGTGCCTGACTCACCGCCCGAGTCACTGCTGCAAACTGAGCCCACTGGTCTGTGAGTTCAGCCGTTTTTCGCTCGGAATAAGTTTGTTCTTCAGTTTAAAACTCAGTCGCTAATGCCTATATTTGGGTGTGCACTCAGGCTGTGGTAGGAGAAAAAACATTTTTCTAAGAAAATATTGGAATAAGTTTTCCCTGTACGTGACTCAAACGTGAAGAGCATTGTGTTAGCTGACTTTAATCACAGGCTGTGCTGCATTCCAAGGTAGCAACTGCTGTTCCAGGTCTCACACCCATTCCAGCGACTAAAGTTTTATTTGTCTGAATAAAAAAACCAAGTCAAAAACTGCATTTATGGAGTGGGGGATGGAGGGGGGCTATGCTAGTGCCCGAAAGACTCATGACCGCGACCGTGACGACGACCTCATGACCCAATGAAGGCTGTTTACCTAAAAACCACTAACGTCTGTCTTCACGGCCAAGACCTCAAGTTGCATGTGGATCCCCTAATTTGTAATGTGCTTCATTTTGAAGACCTACAAAGGTCACAGCTGAAGGTCCCACTGGAATAAAACTCCATTTTCTCATAGCTTTTTAGTGAACAGTGTCATTTCTATCACGTTGAGCCACGAACACTTCCCCCAAACTAAATGCTACATGAAAAACCAAACATATACAATATGGCATGTACGCATATCTCCCCCAATACTTCCTTGATTATAGGTTCAGACAAAAACACAGCAATAGGTTTGAGGCAGCAGCTCTAGCCACACGTAATTATCGAATTATGCATAGCCACACAGGAAGACACTGCCGTCAGCCTGGCCATCAGACCCGGGGCCGGGTGAGCAAGAAAGCAAAGGAGCGGACGCTGTGGGCCCCCCAAGCGCCAGGCAGAGGGGCCCTTCTAAACGCGTCACTCTGCTTCACCTCCAGCGAACCCTGGGACGGGCGTGTGACCCTCACTTTGCCATGATCAGGCTAGGGCCAAGGCCACCCCGCTGGTGGGTAGCAGCAGAATTCTGACCCCAGGGCCCCTACTCTGTCCTCCCTACCGCCACGGCCGGCCGCCGGCTGTAACTAATCCACTGCGGGATTAAAGATTCCACGAGGAAAACCCTGACACAAGTAAGACAGAAATTAAGGCAAAAAATGAAATTTACTTTTACTAATCCAAGACTTGGACTGGCCATGAAGCTACGTTCGGGAACCAGGGACTTCAGCTGACCTCATCTTCTACATGGTACGGTCGAAGTGTATCAGGTGAAAAAAGAAACCATGAAAATTGAAAAGTTGACAGTCTATTTTTAGTCTCCCGAGAAACTAGGAAAAATCATCTTAAAAGAACAGAATCGGTCAACGTTCAGATGTTCAGCAAAAACTGATGACGAGAGCATCAGCAGTGAGGGGCGATTCTGGACAACGACCGCACCCTGGACAGCGCGGAAAGCTCCAGCAAGTGATGAGATGTCCTTCACAGAGCACCACAGTTCGCACAGCAGTGTCATCCTTCATGTCTTAAAAGTTCACCCCACCGAACTACCACCTCCTCTCAAGGAGTGGAGTAAAAGTTGAAAGGTAGCGTGACTTACTTTGGTTCTCCTATCTTGATGCCAGGATGCTGTGTGTAGGCATGAGAGTGTGTACTTGGGGCAGACTTAAATGCCATTGGACAGATAGGACACTTGTAGAAGACTTCACAGTGAGAACCTTGAATGTGAGACTTCAGTGCGGCCACATCAGAGTACACAACGTTGCAATGCACGCATCTGTTAGAAAACAAACACACGGGCGTTAGCACGAGACCATTAGACCTGTGCAACTTAACTGCAAAACTGTATCACATGAACACACTGAAAATAGCCCTTCTAGGTTTTTTGTAATTTTTTTTTAAACATGTGGGGTTTCTTCCATTTAGAACAGATCAATTTATTTTCATATAGTTGAGAAGGAAGGTTAGGAACAAGAAAAATGAAACTCCAAGGGACTATTTTTTTGAGCATCTTTTATAGTGTCTAGGTATGAACATCCAGACTCCAGACTGCGGTGGGACCGATGGAGCGTGAGGCCATGTCAAGGCCAGGAGCGTGGCAAGACCCTACGACTTCCGGCTTTGAGAGGATGACCACGGGCTAGATTCTGAGGGTCTCACTCATCCCCAAGACCCACTGGAAGAATTCTTCGCTACCTGATACTATATGCCAGCGACAGAGGGACCCAGAGGGGCTCAGAGCCGCAGCCAGAGTCCCGTCCACGCCGAGTGGTGAGCGTGCCTGGGGGCCACTGCAGAGAAGGCCAGGCACCTAGTGCATTGGTCTCCTGGAAACCCCATTTAAGCACATGACGCCTGTTTAAGAAATGACGCGAATGATAAACTGCTGAAGGACAAACCTCCCCGATAAATGGCTTCTCTAGCTCACCTCTTCTTGAATTAATAATAATCTGATGGTTAGCTCACTCCTCACTCAAATCTAATCCTACAGAAACAAACTTCACAAAAAGTGCGAAGACACTTCCCCCAGTACCGCTGAGACTCCACCCATTTATCGCTGAGTCGTCCCTGCTGGCTCACTTCTGAAGATTATTCGAGGGTGGTCTCTGTTGACCCTCAAGGGTCTGCAAGGACAGGCCTTTCAGACACCTGGCAGCCGTGTCCTGGGCATGAGCGTGAGAGGCTGACCTGGAGTAGGCTGCAGACGGGGCTGAACCTGAGGTGCTTCTGTCTTAGAAGGTCCCTCTGAATTAAAGGGAGCAGCTGTCAAAGTCAAACCGAGCAGCACACCCTGAATTACGCGTGTTCTATCAAGTGTGCCATGTTAAGTAAGCTTTGTGAGCGTTTTATAAAAATGGTAATTAATGCCTTAGCGTTTCAAGCGACTAAAGGCATCCGGTTCAGCAGTATATATAATAAATAAATATGTATATAATATATATTATATGTATATAAAGCATTAAATAACAATAGGAGAATAAGGAAACCTCCTCTGTCTTATCCACCTGAACTACTATTTCAGGCAAAAAAGCCACCCAACCACCCCCAAACGATCTTGAGTTAACATGAACTTGGGTTGACTGGAACAGGTTACAATCCTCTCTGGGCCGGTCTCTCACTTGTTAAATGAGAAGAGCTGGACTAGATAATTTAGTGCTCCCCTACCCTAGAAGCCTGTAACTCCTATGAAAGGAGAAGATCATCTAAAACAAAAATAGTTGGGTTGCTATTAAACAGAAGCACATGTTACATCACGAATCATAAACAAAATATTTTTCCCGGCAAGAGTACAAAGGTGATAGGCGAAGGGCAAAACACCAAGGAAGGGCTAATTCTCTGAAGTCTCCTGGAGTGAGAGGAAGATTTGATCCCTAAGAAAATCAACAAGAGGTTAGAGAATTGACAGCTGATGAAGGAAGTGGCTAAGGCTTGGTCCAAAGGACTTCATGGAAACCAAGTAAAGCCCGCCTTAATATGAGGAGAAAGTAAAAAAAATTAGAAGAACTTAAGAGAAAGTTGTAAAATATCTGCCTGGAAGTGGAAAAAAAGATTCATGGGCAACAGGGGCCAATGAGGAATGTAAATAAGGTTGAAAAATAGAAGAATTGGAAGGGTTCCTACAGCATTCTAATGCTACTAAAAATCTAGCCTACTGATAAATATTTAACATAGCTGAAGCCCTTTGTGTTCTGGGTACGAATGAAGTTTCTCTTCATTTTTTAAATTAAAAACATAATAAAATGCTTACAGTATTCAATCCTATAATTCCCTCTTTCAGATGCAGATTCAGTGGATCGAGAAGAGGGAAAATTCAGAGAAATACTATACTTGATTTTTACCAAATCGACCAGAAGCTAGAGGTGAGCCCTGTGATATCTGGGAGATGGCGGTATGATCAGGAAGAGAAGACGCAGACCCAGGCTGGGAGCCGCGCTGGAGACGCTCCTCTGGCCAAAAATAATTTAAAAAATGGGGAAACTAAAAAGCCAAAAAGGAGAAGAAACCATACAAGGTCAAGGGGCTGCTGAATCCCAGCCGAATGGTGGACCGAGCCGTTACTTGAAACAACAGGAAAACAACTAAGGTCAGATTTTGTTCTGCTGCCTAAAGAGGTGTAAACATGAACGGAATTTCAGAACACATACACAGTGTTTTTATAGCTCTTATAACCCCAAAGTGCAAGAAAAAAAAACCACACTAAATAGAAATTTTAGTAAAAATTCAAAGTGCCAAATTTAGGCAATGCCGTGAACGAGGGGGAAGAGAAAAGTAAGGGGTGGGCTTTTCCAGCTGTGTTAATTACTGCCAGCCTGCCCGCAGAGCTTTCGTTTTAATTTAGGAAAGACACCAGGAATAGCTAGAATTATAGGAGTCTTACTTCTTTTATTCATTCCAGTTTAAGTTTGCTTTCATTATATTGGAAAAATCAACCCTAAATGTCTGAGGAAATTGGCATCCATTGAAGGAACTGCACTCATACAGAGCGCAGAACTGCCTTCTATATTAAACAAAGAATCCAGTAATAAGAGTTTCCAAATACGGGATAAGAACCAAAGTGTTACACTGTGTGTGAATTCTGCCGCATCAATGTGGAACGTCCCTCTTAAGCACTGAGTATGCTTCTGGATCACCCTCTCTTACTCTGGAACATACCCATGGAGACAGAGGTAAATAAACATCATGCCAATTTAGACAGGGCACCGAGGCATGGAGAACACGTGCATTACCACACAATGAGCAGCAGAACCGGCACAAAAAAACTCTGGTTTTTAAATTTCCAAACCAAAGGCTGTCTATTAGGTGGTTCTCAATCCATGAAACACCTGCACATCACAGGTTTGGAGGCATGAGATAAAAATGTGAAATCAGACTAGTTATTAGATAAATGGACAGAACCACCAAGAAACTGGTGACACCATAAGCTAAACTTAACTCAAATAAAACTGCTCAATCAATACCAAGTGGCCTTCGTTTTAATAAAACATCAGAACTGTTACAACTTTTTAAAAAAACTGTGTATTAACAGTTTAACATTAACGATACCCGGTAACCAAAGTCTCAAAATAAGCCCACGATACAGTAACACCTCTATTAACAAAGACACTGTGTATCAGTAACATGTTTTCTTGGTGGACCTCCATTTAATCAAAATATAGAAGGTACAGGAATATATTTTAGAAGGTCACAAAGCAGAGGATCAGGTTCAAACGCATCACCACACATTATTAGGCTAACATTTGGATTTGTTGGATGTTGTAAAAAACACATCTGAAAATTTTGGGGGGCAGTTAGAGAGTCACAATGAAGATGAGCAGAGCTGTGGAAGAAGCCCAGGCCTAAGGAGCAGAGAAGGAGGGATAAAGGAAGGTGATCTGGGCGGAGGGCTCCTCCATAGTGAGCGACGGTAGGGAAGGATGTGCTGATATGACCCAGCCTTCAACACGCCAAGAGCAAAGCGAGGGACCATCTCACCCTTTTGTTTTGATGAGAGAAGCACTCAGAGGTGCAGAAACGCACTGTATTCTTACAAGGGTTGAAATGTAGGCAGCATGACAACGAAAGTCTGCTAGAAAAGGGGCAGGAAGTACAAAGGCTCCTAACACGCGATCAAAGGCAAGCTTTGCCACAGGCCCGCTTTTGCCTGGCAGGAGGGGCCCCCTGTACCCTGGGCTTGGCGCGGACCAGTGTCAATCCCACATGAAAGGATTCAAACAGAGACACCCCCCTATGAATGAGCGAGGTTCCCAGAGGATCTGTTGATGAAAGTATCACTTGTAAGAAAATGAAAATGCTGAGCACGGACCACTCAGAACCCTGCACAAGCTTCACGCGCCCGGAGATGAAGGCCATACTGACCGGAAACCCACTCTCCGCGTGTAGTGCAGACAGTTCTTGGTGACGTGGGTCTGGAAGTGCACGGACCGGCAGATGGCGCCGCACTCGGGGCAGGTGTAGGGAGATTTGTGCTGATGGATCCGCTGGTGGGAGGCGTAACTGCACTGGTTGGGGAGCAGCATCTGGCAGACAGTGCAAGTCTTCTAAACAAACCAGAGGGGGAGACACGGTTGGTCCTGCGAAGTACTTTCTAATATGCAGAGAAGCCTGGTTAGTCCTCAAAGTACATCGGTCATTGCAAACACTGCAATAATTAAAAGCCCCCAAAAAAGGCAAACTTAAGAAAGTTAAATGGTCAAGATAAAATGCCTTACCCCGTAAAACACAAATAGTATGTTCGATAAAGTCAGGCTCATCCCCAAAGTGTGATGGAAAGAGAAGGTTAGCTTCTGGCAGAGTTCCAATTTTGTTACTTTTACACATTTTTTTTTTTTAGTGCAAAGAAAAGATATTCTTATAAACTAAGTAATTACTCATTAAGTACAAGTTTATGGGCATATATCTTGACAGTAGTCAGAGTCCCCAGAACTCAGTAACTTTCTTCAAAATAATAAAAATTAATTAGTGGCTAACCCGGTTTTCTTTTTTGGCCACTTCAGTTATCAGTATTTGTTCTGCGAAATACAGGAATACAAAAGAATGGCCACAGCAATCGGTTCTTCTTTTTTTGCACATGATCTGGTCTCTAAATGGATGAACTGGCCATTATACGATTTACGAGTAAAACCAACAAATCACGTTCAGATACATAAATTCAGATATTAAATCGAAACTTCCAGAGCTTAAAATCTAATCACATATAAACTAAAACTGAGACCGAAATCCTCTTTGGGATCCTCTGCACCATTAACTAACATGGAAAAACTGAAACATGTTACATGTTTTTCATCCCTTCAGATATAAGCACTAAACATGGCAGGTTTTTAAAACACGAAAACACGGACAGTGAATACAGACGGAGGACTCAGTGTCACTCCGAAGTTAAAAGGTGTTTGAATACTATTTGGACATTTGTGCAACAAGTGTCTACTATCTTCTAAAATGTATAATTTTTATTAAAGTCAGTTAAAGAAAAGCCTCAAAATACACTGTAGTTAAAAGTGAACCAATCTTTTATACTGACAACAGAATTAAGATATTTTCAAAACAGACTTTTTATTCTTTTGGCTTCTGAATCAAGCAAATTAAGGTTTCAACTTCTAAGGAAAACTAAGGAAAATCAGAAACTCAGTTGAAAATTCTTTCTTGGTTCTCTCCTGAAAGGACTAAAGTACAAATCTGATCCCATAAAATGTTTATTGCAGTCACAAATAAGAACATTACAGGCAGCTTTGATGAGGTTAAGCATCACTTTAAAATAGCATTCCTTTTCTAATAATACATATCCCAAAGATTAAAACAAGCCACAGCCAATGAAAACCAATCCACAGATGCATTAAGTATCAAATCCTGGTGACCTCCACTTTATCACAGGTAATCAACTGTTTCTTTGAACGAAAGGTTTCTGTTCAGTTTACCACATGGTTATTCACCCCAGGTAGTGAGCAGTAACGTCTGCATTTCCACAGGCAGCTCAGAATGTCGTGCACTTACTAGGAATAAAACCAGTGTTTTCCACACTCAAGTCAAAGCGTTTCATTTTTACCCTATGCACTGAGCCTGTTCCACTGTCAGCCAAGTGGCGAGCTGGATCCTTTAAACAGATGGACTGAGATACAGCATCGCGGTTGATTCCCGTAAAAATCTATGTATGAAGTAGATGGCAGTATCTCCACTTCACAGGTGAGGAGAGGAAGTGTGGCGGAGTTAAGAAACTTGCCAGGGGCCCACGGCTCTCAGGTGGAGGAACCAGGATTTGAATTGGGCTCTGACCCATTCCAAGGCTGAGAGCAGGGCAGGGGGACAGCCGTGGTCACGAATACAGGCAACCCCCCCAGCCCACTGCACGGCGTGTCTTCCATCCACGGTGACGCGGTTTTATTATAGGGAAAGACAGCAACAAAAATAGGAGAAAATCTAACAAGGAGACGGAGCATGCGTTCCCTTAAACCCGAGATGAATTTTAGCGTTATCTCTCATCAAGATATGTTACCAGGTACCCTTCATAGTACACATGAAATTCACAACGAGTTACTGAAACAAGCTCCCCATCAGATGCTTGTATGCTGTCATGATATGTGTAACTATATAAACAGTTACGGACGCACTGGTGGGTTAAAGGGCTTTTGTACTAGCAAGGCGAACTAAAGTAAGTATCAACATTATTCGAGAAGAGGCTTTATGAATTCGAGTGCTCTTTCTGACAGAAATCTCTGACTGCAGAGACCACGGAAAATGTTTCAGAGGCGAGGTCACCTACACACCCACACTGCGATAGGGCCTGTGTCACACGTGGTCCCCGGGAGGGAGAAGTGTTCCCTTCACACTGCACTGTGGCCTCGGGGGCACGGTGGTCTCCGCCCCGCCGACCCCTGACCAGCCACAGGAAGCTGCCCCCGGCCCTTCCCCCTGACTGAGGCTCCCCGCCAACTGCAGGCAGGCAAGCGGGACCGGGAGCCGCGCACCGCACCCCCAGTGGCATCTCCCCACCCCGCGATGCCTGCAGAGGAGGGCTCCCGCACCCTGAGCGCACAGACGCGTCTGCGCTCGCTCCGAGCCGGCTCCCACCTTCTCTGCTCACCGACCCCCACGCCACCCACTCCGCGCGCAGAGCACACCGGCGCCCGGGCTGCACACCTTCTCTCCTGGACACGCGGTGACAGCCACAGTCTTAAACTCAGGGACGGCATCTGCGCAACCGTTCTCCGATTTTTTAAAAATTCATTCATTAGGTTCGCCGCCCGCCGCATGGGCGCTGCCCTCGCTGCGGCTGCGGGCCTCTCACTGCGCGGGCCTCTCCTGCTGCCGCTCCGGGCTCCAGGCACAGGTCAATCGCCGCCGCAGTGCGCGCGCTGAGCTGCTCGGCCGCAGGTGGGAGCCTCCCGGATTGGGGATCGAGCCCGTCTCCTGCACTGGCGGGAGGATTCTTGCCCACTGAGTCTCCAGGGAAGCTCCTCCCTCCAGTTTCATCCGCTGCCCCTGTTTTAGGTCACAGGTCCCCCTCTGCCTCTTGAAACGGTGGTGCTGGATCTTCACAGCGCAGAGGAAGCGGAGCAAACGCCACTCGCTTCTCTGGGCTGCTGGAAACTCTTGGCAATGACACTGTCTCTGGACTGGGGGATGCATGCGGGCATCAGGCGGGGCTAAGATCTCCTTGTGGTCTCTGACGATCGGAATGTCCTTGTTTTGTTGGTTTAAACCAAAGAAAACAAAAACGTCTCTCAAAACTCTCTCTTCTATACAAGTTGAGAACACTTACTAGGGGATAAAGCAGGTTAATGTGCCTCTGGAACAGAAAACAGCGTAAGAAAAAGCACTTACACAGTTTCAGCTGTCTTCTGACAATTTACTGATGTCATCTGAAACACGGAGAACATTTGCGATACTCAGGTAATAGGCGGCTAATTTTCAGTCTGGGCAGATTTGTTGCTCAGAGAACTGCTACCTTTAGAAAGTGAAATGCTACTTTTCAGTAGTCAGGTAACAGGAGAAAGCAAAAATTAAAAGCTGAAAGGTAATCACAATCATATGTGATGACTACCCATATTGCCCCCTCCGTGCCAAATCCTGGCACAGAAATCAATGGCTGGTGGGGGGAAGGGGGACACACAGGGGCCCCGGTGAGGATGCAGACAGCCTTAGAGCTTGGCATCCTCTTTGCATCACGAGGAATTATTTGAGCAGATTATTAAAAATATTTAAAGTAAAATCTTTGAGTAAAAGTATACTGAACACAAAGCCAGCAAAACTATTTGAGGAAAATGATTCTGTGTTTCAGTTCATATTTTAGAGGGAAAAGGTAGCCTGGGAAATGCACAAGGGGAAGATGAGGAAGGTTAAGGAAATGTGAGTAAACATAGCAGCTACTTATGCTTCTACTTCAAAGAAACCAAAAATGTAGCAGCGCGAGACACAGGTCAAAACAGTGTCACCTGAACAGTCAGCCCAGACGCCAAGTACACTGCTTCTGCCTCATTAACAGCAGTTTCGCAATCTTCCATCTACAGTATAATTACCAAACAATAATAAGTAACACCAGTCTGCTTTCCGGCTCTCCCTCTCACCCGATCTCACGAAGGGAGCACAGACAAAGCCCTTCATTTCCGACCCTGCGTAGATGGAAGGAACACGGAGCGCGCATCACAGTAGAAACAACGGCATACACCACTGTGCACGCCGCCAGCTGCTGGGGGTGCTTCTGTCCTGAAATCATGCTCATTAAAAAGGCCCAAGAAGAGCTGACAGCGAAATGAGCCAATTTTCAGAGAGCAGGATGGTCAACTTATATAAGCTACTTGGATGACAATCACTCAAGAAGACAGATAAATTAACAGTTGATGACCTTAAAATATAAACTGGGTCAGGACTAGCCTAACCAAAATTAAAATGAAACATTTAGGATCAGTTCAGTTCAGTTCAGTTCAGTCGCTCAGTCGTGTCCGACTCTCCGCGACCCCATGAATCACAGCACGCCAGGCCTCCCTGTCCATCACCAACTCCCGGAGTACACTCAAACTCATGTCCACAGAGTCGGTGATGCCATCCAGCCATCTCATTCTCCGTCGTCCCCTTCTCCTCCCGCCCCCAACCTTTCCCAGCATCAGAGTCTTTTCCAGTGAGTCAACTCGTCTCATGAGGTGGCCAAAGTATTGGAGTTTCAGCTTTAGCATCAGTCCCTCCAATGAACATCCAGGATAGCGGGACCCAAAACCAAGCTAATAATGAGACTCTGGGTGGGTGAGGGAACTGAGGTGGGCTCTGTGGTTTCCTGAAGAAGCCGCTTGAGCAGATGAGGCTCCAAACGAACCGGTGGGGGCTGCTGGAGCTCATTTAACACACCTAGTGCGTTGTGCTAACAACTCCCATAACCTCCCTGAACCTAAACTGAGTCAGCAACCCCGAAAACTAAGGACCACTGCAGTAAGTCACCTTAATCTGCATCCTTGAAGCCATCGTGGATACGTGGCAGGTAAGATCTAATTTTGCCTGTGTCCAGTCGAGTCCAACTCTTTGCAACCCCGTGGACCATAGCCCACCAGCCTCCTCTGTCCATGGGATTTCCCAGGCAGGAATACTGGAGTGGGTTGCCATTTCTTTCTCCAGGGGATCTTCCCGACCCAGAGGTTGAACCATCAGCTCCTATGGCTCCTGCATTGGCAGGCGGATACTTTTTACTACTGAGCCACTTGGGAAGCCCCAGTGTGGATATGAGAGTGTTAGTCGCTCATTCACACCCGACTCTCTGAGATGCCATGGACTGTAGCTCGCCAGACTCCTCTTGTCCATGGAATTCTCCAGGCAAGAACACTGGAGTGGGTTGCCATGCCCTCCTCCAGGTGATCTTCCCGACCCAGGGAGTGAACCCGGGTCTCCTGCACTGCAGGCAGGTTCTTTACCACTGAACCACCGGGGAGGCCTCAGTGTGGACATAAACCCCAGAGTTTGTTCTCATAAGACTCCTACGGAGCCTGCGACTGAAAAGTTCTGTGCTTCTGTGTCAGCATGAGAAACCAGAAAGAACAACTAGCAACAGAGATCCTGCCTTGAGTCCTGAGTTGGCCACTAATTGGGCATATGTTTCCTCAACTGTAAAATAAAAGGGAAAAGACACAACACCCTCTGACTCTACGGCTGATGTAGAGTCTGCAGGAAGAAAATTGATTTCACCAATTCAGAGGCTACAATATGTACTTCCAATCTGTACCAGGGCTAAATTTAATTGTGGTTTTGCCAAGAGGAAAAGCAATGACATTCCAGGACACTTAATTTTCAACAATTAAAACTACAGTTGTGGCCTCTTAATTACTTCATGGAGCAGAGGGAAGCTTCTCCAGCCCCTCTCTCACTCCTTTTCTCCTCCTGCCCTGAGGCAGGTTCTATCCCTGGGTCGGGAAGATCCCCTGAGCAGAAAATGGCAACCCACTCCAGTATTCCTGCCTGGAGAATTCCATGGACAGAGGAGCCTGGCAGGCTACAGTCCATGAGATCGCAGAGTTGAACACAATGGAGCAACCAGGCACACACCCGGGGCAGATTCACCAGTGTTAAAACTGCCCGGTGCCCCCTTTCTATTGCACCACATGGTTCAGGGTGACCGGGAAGGGGATGGTCCACCCAGACTCCATCTCACACCCTGGCCTGGGGGCTTGCCCTCCTCAGAAAGGCCAACAGATGCAGGCAAGGCCTGACGTGCCCTGGGGTCGTGGCTGGGATCCAGACTGGGGGTAGCAGGATGCAGGGTGAAAAGGGCCTGGAGCTAAACCACAAATGCCCACCCAGCTCTCGGCAGAGGCCTGCCGGGGATTCGTGGAGCACAGGGCCGGTTAACGGTGAAGCAACGCTCAAGGCCATCACTGCCGTGGAGACACCGTCCACACAGCATGTGCAAGAGGAGGAGCAACTGGCAAGATAGGTTCCAGCAAATGCCACCAAGCCTTCCTTTACCCCACGACACACGGGCCAAGCCTCCAGAGCCGGAGCGTGTAACGTGCAGGGTGAGAGGGGGTGTCACACGGACACCTCAGCCCGTGTCAACAGAAAGAGAGATCCTTGACTGGGTTCCAACAAGCACCCACAAACATGCCCGAATGATATCTGACAAAGCACAAAAAAAGGCAACTCTGAAGGAGAGACAGCCTTTCAGACACATGTGTGCTAAGTCGCTTCAGTTCAGTTCAGTTCAATCGCTTAGTCGTGTCCGACTCTTTGCAACCCCGTGAACCACAGCACGCCAGGCCTCCCTGTCCATCACCAAACTCCCGGAGTCCACCCAAACTCATGTCCATCGAGTCGGTGATGCCATCCAACCATCTCATCCTCTGTCATCCCCTTCTCCTCCTGCCTTCAGTTTTTCCCAGCATCAGGGTCTTTTCAAATGAGTCAGCTCTTCACATCAGGTGGTCAAAATACTGGAGTTTCAGCTTCAACATCAGTCCTTTCAATGAACACCCAGGACTGATCTCCTTTAGGATGGACTGGTTGGGTCTCCTCTGTGTGACCCTATGAACGCAGCCTACCAGGCACCCACAATCCTATGGACAGGGGAGCGGGACGGGCTACATACAGTCCATGGGGTCACAAGAGTCGGACACAACTTAGTGACTAACCTCTGTCCGTGGGATTCTCCAGGCAGGAATACTGGAATGGGTTGCCATGCCCTCCTCCAGGGGATCATCCCGACCCAGGGATGGAACCCATCTCCAGTCTCCTGCATCGGTAGACGGGTTCTTTATTACTAGCACCACCATACCGGAGAAAAAGGTCATGTATGGGGAAAAGAAATCTCAATCTAACTCTCACAAATTATATAAAACGTAACCCAAAATGGATCACAGACTTAAACGTAAATCATAAAAACATCTTTATAAAAAAATCATAAAAGAAGGTTTTCAGGGTCCAGAGCAAAGAGTTCTTAGACATGAAGCCAAAAGCACAAGCCATAAAAGAGAAAACTGATAAATGAGATGTCGTAAAAATTAAAAACACTTACTCTGTCAAAGACCTAACAAGATGAAGGGTCAAGTCACAGACTGGGAGAAAAGACAGGCGACCACACAACAACAAAGGACCAGTGTCTAAAGTATACCAAGAACTCTTCACACGCAACCGTAAAAACAAAAAAGCTAATTAGAAAACGGACATCATCTCATCTTTACATATTTGTGTGTAAACATCTTTCTTAATAAAAATTCTTAGCTCGCCATATGTCCATTTTCTCCAAAATGATACTAAAAATTGTAACCAATAAAAAAAATTTTGAAAGTACAAAAAAAAAGGAAATGGACAAAAGACAGGAAGAGACATTTCACCAAAAACGATGTGCAGATGGCAAATAAACCTAAAAAGATGCTCAACATCATTCGCTATGGAGAAAACACAAATGAAAACCACAAGACATCACTACACACCCGTCGGGATGGCGAAAATAAAAATGCTGCCGCCACCAGATGCTGGTGAGGGGGTAGAGAAAAGAGGTCATTCATACACTGCTCTTGAGATTTAGAATCGTACACCCACCGTGGAAAAGAATGTCTTAAGAACATAAACATGCACCTGCCACAGAGCCCAGCACACAGAGGAGCGTCCTCCCTGAGAGACGGTAACTCACGTTCACACAAAAGCCCACAGACAAACGTGTGCAGCAGCTTTATTCACAACAGCCCCAAACCGGGAGCAATGCAGACGTCTTCAGTGACGATGGATAAGCACCTTGTGGCACGAACATGTGATAGAATGACACCCAGCAATAAAAAGGGATATGTCCAGACACTGGGATGGATCTCCAGGGAATTATGCTGAGTGAAAAAAGCCAATCTCAAAGGCTACATATGGTAGGCCTCCATTTTTATAACAGTCCCAAAATGACAAAATTATAGAAACGGAGAAGAAATCAGTGGTTCCTAAGGGTTAAGAATGAGGGAGGAGTGGGAGGAGGTGCTGTGGCTCTGGAAAGCCAGTATGGAGACCTCCCCTGGCAGTCCAGGTGTTAAGAATCTGCCTTCCAATGCAGGAAACGCGTGTTCAATCCCTGGGGCAGGGGACTAAGATCCCAATTGCCACAGGGCAACAAAAGCCAGGTGCCAGACTACCGAGCCCAAGTACTCTAGGGCCCGTGCTCTGCAACAACAGAAGCCTGCGCGCTGCCACAAATACCTGCGCAGCCAAACAAACAAACAAAAAAAACAGTAATCACGATAAATTAAAAGGCAGTATGAATGATCCTTATGATCACGGCAAGGTTCTACCTGTTGACAGCATGAGATATGACACTGTTGAATAGTTACTCTGCAAGATGTTACCACTGGGGAAAACTGGGTAAAGGGTACACAGGATCCCTCTGTACTGTTTCTCACCTGAATCTGCAACTATCTCAAAATGAAAAGCTTAATTTAAAAATGAAATGACTGGAGAAGACTCAAGCCACGAGCACAGGGCACGTTCAGCAGTATCAGCTAAGCTGTTTAAAGTTCCGTGGCAAGGTCGGAGAAGGCAATGGCACGCCACTCCAGTACTCTTGCCTAGAAAATCCCATGGATGGAGGAGCCTGGTAGGCTGCAGTCTGTGGGGTCGCTAAGGGTCGGACACGACTGAGCAACTTCACTTTCACTTTTCACTTTCACACATTGGAGAAGGAAATGGCAACCCACTCCAGTGTTCTTGCCTGGAGAATCCCAGGGACGGGGGAGCCTGGAGGGCTTCCGTCTATGGGGTCACACAGAGTCGGACACGACTGACGTGACTTTGCAGCTGCAGCAGCAGGCAAGAAGGTGGGCAGGAGAAAGCAAGATCGAGGGGCAGGCAGGGAAGGAATACTCCCGCAGCCAGGGACCCAGCACCCCTCTCTCCAGGTCTGCTGAACGCACGCACAGAAAGGAGAGAGCCAGAGCCCTCAGGTCACGCACTTTAACCTCCTGAATCCAGGCAAACCGGGGTCAGCGTAGGAGTCTGTCGTACGACGCAGCGGTCCCCGATCTTTTTGGCAGGAGGGACCAGTTTCATGGAAGACAAGTGGGGGATGGTTTCAGGATGACTCGAGTGTATCACGTTTATTGTGCACTTTCTTCATAATGTTCTTACATCAGCCCCACCTCAGATCGTCAGGCATTAGATCCCAGAGGCTGGGGAGCCCTGGGACACACGTGAGCCTCTGAGACTGCTGTGCAGACCTAGGGAGGCCGCCCGGGCAGCACCCTGCCCTGGTCCGGCCCTCGGGGAGGGACGTGGCCTCCTCTGGCTCCGTTCACCCACGCGTTACCGAGAAATGGGGAGGCCGATGGAGAGACAGGAGGCGCTCAGCAAGATGACTTGAGCTTCGCCTTTGGATCTTCTTCCAAAATTCAGAAGTTGAGCCAAGTGTTGTGAGTGCCCTTCTCCTGAGGCCGACAGTTTACCCAGGTGGACTTTTGCCCTTGCTCAAATTTAAGTTCACCAACTGTAAACCGCGGCCACTGGTCGTGGGAACAGCAAACTGGGGAAGATAAAAGGAGGGCCTTTCCCCTTCCGCCCTCGTCCTCGCAGTCTTCAGACCGGCCTCCAACCGCGCAGTCAGGGCAGGACCGCTGGGCTCCCGCTGTGCGGAGGCTGCTTCAGCAGGAGCCGCGGGGCTGCCAGGGCCTCCCGGGGGACGGGGGGCGCTGATGGAGCTCACAAAGGGGAGCCGCTCCCCCAGACTAGCGAGGCTGCCCCGGGTGGGCAGACCCCGGGGGGTGGAGGGGCTGCTGCGGGGAGGGCAGGAGCTCGGGGGTGAGGTGCGTCGGCGGGTGGCAGGTCCCCTCAACAGGAGGCTCTGCCCGGGGTGGCGGCGCGGAGGGGACCCTGGCTCGGCAGAGTCCGAGGAAGGAGCCAGGATGGGGTGGCCTGGCCCGGGCGCCAAGGCAGGTCCTGCCCTGAGTGCTGCTTGGCGCCCGGGGGCAGCCGGGCACCTGGCCACACCCTCCCCGCGACAGTGCCCCGCGCCGGAGCCAGGACTCCACCATCCACGACACGCGGAACCGAGGAAACCGCTCATTTTTTAAACTGCATCCTCTTAAGATGCAGAGAGAAGACTGCCTCTTTGATGAAATGGTAACAAGAGAAGAGGGACCCAGATGGGACCTAGGCCCTGTCACCAGGACACGCTGGGGGTCCTGCCCCATCACTCCTTCCGGAACCAGCGTCAATCTGACGGACTGCATGACCGTCAGAGACAACCAAACACACAATATCTGGTGTCCTCGCTGCGAGAATGTTCTCGAAACTCTACCATCTCCACTTCCCCTCAACTGAACATCCAGAGGGAAAAAAAAATCATTGAGGCATGCTTCATCTTTTGTTCCCCAAACTCAAATCCCATTAACACAAAGAACTTAGCTCAGTCGTTGACCTCAGGGAACAGACCGTGGTTGACAGGACCAGAAGTCTGAACCACAGCATGAGCCTCGTCAGTGAGATAGTGGAGACAAATAGAGGAAAAAGGTCAGTTTTCCACCAGGGCTTCAAAAGCAAGAGTATATCAGCTCAAACTGGGACTCCTCCCAAATTTACAAGTTTCCGGTTTGGACAATGAAACCCGTGCTCTCTCTCTCTAGCTTGAGTGAGTTTCATACAACAGGCCCGGCGACTTCCAGATGACAGCTATCAGATATTTACAGTGAAACACATTTAAGGACTGCCCAGAAGCCGCCTCGTGGACAGAAGCAAAATGACAGAGGTACCATCGCTGTCCACTGATGTCCACCGTGAAATGCATCTCACCAACACCAACCTACACGTCACCACAAAAACACAAAGTAAAAATGCCACAAACAAACAGAGGCATTCTACTTAAACGGAGATGCGTTTTCCATCTGTAGCTTAAATTCACTGTGCTGGAGAACACTACTGAACACACTAGACCAACATTAAGCAGAAATGCCTTACAAGTGGGTACCGACGGGGTGTGTTTAACTATAAAAGACAGTAATTTTAAACGACGACAGGAATTTTTTAAATCCCCAGATGGTCGCTAATAAAGGAGTCACTGGGGATCAGCCTGACTTCGACACTTAATACAACGTCACGACACTATCACTTGTCAGAGCTCGGACTTCTGACGTAAATGCCAGTGACCCAGCAATTAAGACGGCCTCTACCTGCCCTAAATCTGAGACGCTGCAGCTCAACGAGTACAGGATTCTCTCAGTCTGAAAGAATCCTCCTCCCCCACACTGACTCCTACGGGGGATTTACATTTGAACGTTACTCCATGAAAACAATCCTCACGTGCCTGTGGACACGTACACACGTACACTCACAGCCAGCCCCCCACCTAGCTGAGCTTCCGCCCTGAAATCAGCGGCTCACATCTACTACAGATTCATCACCGAAACACCGAAATGCAAATGATACTCTACTTGTCCGCTCGTATCCGCAGCCTGCTGGAAATGGGTGGCCAGCGACGTCTCGTCCTGGAAGACTTCGTTACACTCCAAACACTTGAGGCTGTGCCTGCAGAGCTTGGAGGGGTCTTCATCCAGGGGCATGGCGGGGGTGATGGGCGTGCTGGAAGGGGCTGATATGACCGTCCCGGTGATGCCAGGCTGGATTTTGGTGACCGTGTGCGCGCCGGCTGCGGCAGAGCTCGGGAGGCTGGACGACGAGGCGGGGGTATTGCTTGCCGGGGAAACGATCATCTGGTCGGCCGGCACCGGCTTCAGGATCAAGTGCGAGCACTGCATGACCACGCCCCGCTCCTTGTGCCCGCGGGCGTGCGACAGCAGGCTGCACTTGTTGTAGAACACCAGGTTCCTGGCGCAGTGGTTGCAGGTGACTTCGATGCGCACGCTGCGCCTATCATAGTGCTGGCTCAGGCTCTTCTCCAGGGCGAAGGAGTCCCCGCACTCCAAGCACTTGTAGCCGCGGGTCGGTAAGGTGATGCCCGCGTTGGCAGGGGGGCTGAGATTGGGGACGTAAACTGGAACGGGGTTGACGCTGCTCAGCACCTTGTTGAAAGCCTCCACCACGGAGCTCTGCAGGGAGGACACCACCTGCACCCTCGACACCTTCTTGGGCGGCTGCGAGGCTGCGGCGCTGATTATTGCCTGCTTGATCTGCTGCTGAGGTTTGGTGAGCACCTGGCGGAGCTCGGAGGTGGCCTGGGCGCCCTGAGGCAGAAGGTTGAGGTTGGTGAGGTGCACAGTCTTTGGCACGAGTTTGGCGTTGGCCAGGCTGGAGGCCGGCACCACCACGGTCTGCTGCTGGATGGCGTTGGCGGCTTTGATGATGGCGCTGCTGGCGCTCTGCACGGAGGCGGCGGAGATGACCGTGGCCTTGACCGTCGTGTTGTTGGCCAGCTTCAGGTTGATGACTTGCGAGCCGGCCGTCTTCACGGCCGACACCGGGAGGAAGGCGGTCGCCACGGGCTTGATGGTGACCTGCTTGGGGGTCAGCTCGGCGGGCGCCACGGCATTGGCGACCACCGCGGACTGCAGGGGCGCCCGGGGCGGGGAGGCGAGCACGGCGGCCGGGGCGGGGGACGACAGGAGTGACGTCACCGAGGCCACCACGGGCCCCGCCTGCTCCGAGGGCTTCCTGCCTGCCTCGAGGTCCACCTCGGGCAGCACGCGCGTCACCGTCCTCTTGATCTCCCCGGAAGACGTCTTGATGGTCTTGATGCGGACTTTGGGGATTGCTGGTGTCGACCCCGCGGGGGAGGCTGGCGACCCCTTGCTACTGTTTTCGCTGGAAACGCTCCGGGGACTGTCCGGCTGCTTAAGGGACGCTTTCTTCGTCCCGTCGATGAGGCTCTGGGGTTCGGGAGACTTCTCAGTGGCTCGAGGGCTGTCGTTGACATCCTTCGGTAACGGAGAGGACTCCCGGGAGTTGGTCGCCGGCTCTTTAGAGGAGTCGGAGGCAGCCTTTTTCGCGCTGAGCGCCGCGATGGCGGCGATGCAGGAAGAGAGCTTGGAGGACGGCTTGGTCCGCGATGGCGCCTGGCCACCGAGGCCAGCGTCGCTCTTCTCGGAGCCCAGCTTCCCCTCGTGGACCCTGTTCTCCAGCACCTTTTCAGAGCTCTCCTTCAGCTTGTCCTCCATCTTTCTGACTTTGAAAGGTTCGTAAACGCTGAGGTTTAGAGAATTTGTCTCCGTCTCCCTCTTGACAACTTTGCTTTTCTCCGGGACGCCGGCCTTGCTTACACCGTCTCCCCCGAGCGTCTTCAGCTTCTCGTAGTCCTGCTGGGGGCCCGAGCCCGCCAGCACGTTTGCCCTGAAGCCTGCACGCGGGTCCTCCTTGTCCGGGGGGTCGTCCACCTCTATCTTCTCGTCGTCATCAAACTCCTCCGCGCTGGAGATGGGGCTGAACTGGCTGAAGGCCGAGTCCTTTAAGGTCACCTCTGAGGTAGGCACGTCTCCCTTCAGGGACTTCGACCCTTCCTTGCTGTACGTGTCGAGAGAGGAGGCTGTGAGGAAGCCGTTGTGCAGGCCGTTGCCGGGGGGGTTGTGGCCCTCCTTCTCGGCGCCGTCCGAGGAGTCGATGCTGCGGACGTTCTTCACGATGACACTGACGCCCACGTCCGAGGAGGACGGCGCGTGCGAGTCGTCGTCCGCCTGGGCGCCCTGCTTGATGTGGCTCTCCTGGTCGTCGTGTGCAGACTCGATGGCTGCTTTGGGGTCGACCATGTCGGGGATGTCAAACGCTGCCAGCAGGTCGTCAAAGTCGGGGGTCTTCATATCCCCCATGGTCATGAATTGGATCAGGTGTTCTGTGAAACGAACAGAAAAACAATTCCGTCAGCAACGCCCCACTCAAACGTCCCTGTAGGATTCACACCCACACGGGGATGACCAGCAGTGAAACGGCAAGTCGCCATGTGCCCGTATCATAAAGTCGGGACACCGAGCCAAGGTGGATGAGCATCCCAAGAACAGGTATAAACTGATCGTTACCACTCTGAAGCAATTCCTCCAAAATGCTGTGCAGCACAGCCAGCGTGGAGCCTCCCTAACAAGCAGATCAAAACTATTAAACCACGAAGAACGGGCTCTGGGCTAACAACCAGGAAATACTGTTCATCGCTGGATTCGTCTCCTTGTTTTCACAAAAATCTACTTTCAAATGTATTTTGACCTTGACAGCATTTCATTCTACAGGCAAAATTATCCCTAATATAGTCACTGTCAGATCTCGGGTATCACATTAAAAGAAACACAGGTCAAAAAAACCAATTACAGATTTCAATTCATCCACAGAAGTGAGCATCCCAAGCCAGCATAGGCCTTCTATGCTAATCAAGTTCCATCTGAGATTTTTAAAAACTCCCCAAGGAGCTTTCTATCAGTTTTCATTTAATCCTAATTCTCCCCATGATGGTAGGGGAAAAAGAATACTCTCCCACCAGAAAGTCTAGTGTCCCTTCCAGCTTACTCCCTAGTCCGGTGGTTTTGCTGGTTAACATCTGTTTCCTAATCACCACTCAGTCAACACGTCATGCAAGTGGCCATGGCAGCTGACTGAGAAAGGTCCTCCATGGAACCACTCCCAGCATGGGGCAACATGGACCCAAGGGCGGGACAGAGCCCAGGGGAAGGAGGCCCTCTCTTCTGCAGCCAGGCTAGGTCAGGGTGGCCAACAGGCTGTAAACAAGTGCTTCCATTAATCCCACAGAGCCCTGGGTGATAGGAGGGTGCTGCTGCTGCTGCTGCTAAGTCACTTCAGTCGTGTCCAACTCTGTGTGACCCCATAGATGGCGGCCCATCAGGCTTCCCAGTCCCTGGGATTCTCCAGGCAAGAACACTGGAGTGGGTTGCCATTTCCTTCTCCAATGTGTGAAAGTGAAAAGGGAAAGTGAAGTCGCTCAATCATGTCTGACTCGTAGTGACCCCATGGACTGCAGCCTACCAGGCTCCTCCGTCCATGGGATTTTCTAGGCAAGAGGACTAGAGTGGCTTGCCATCGCCTTCTCCGATAGGAGGGTGCAGGGATAACTAACAGAGGCGCGTGTGCACTCAGTCGTGTCCAACTCTCTACAACCCCGGGGACTGTGGCCCGCCAGGCTCCTCTGTCCGTGGGGCTTCCCAGGCTAGAATACTGCGGTGGGTTGCCATGCCCTCCCCCAGGGGGATCTTCCCGACCCAGGGATCGAACCCGAATCTCATATCTCATGCATTAGCAGGCGGGTTCTTTACCACCAGCACCACCCGGGAAGCGCCCAATTACAGAGGAAGGATATTTAAACACACAAACTGCTTGGGGTGTCTTGACAAGGAGCCCTTCTACTACTGGGGGTCTGCTCTTCCTCCTCCCTGAACCCTCGGAGCATCCCATCTTCTGAAGCTCTATTTTCTGTACGCCCAGTGGGTACTGGTCTCTTCTTGCCTACTTGGCCTTTCAGCTGCCGAGAGACGGGCAACGTCTCACTCGCCTTTGCACCATAAACGCCAGGAAACCAAGAGGACCCATGGGTGGGAACACAGGAGGTGCAACAGGGACAGGCCTCGACCCCGGCGCTGTGAGCCTCGGGCAGTGAGGGCACCTCCCTGGGGCTGCTCCTTCCATCCGGCCGGAGGTCAGCCGCCAGGAAGGAGGGAAGCAGGGTCAGGGCGGAGGAGAAGAGACTGCAGAGGAGGGGGAGGGGAGGGAGAGAAGGAAACGGGAGAGAGGAGGGGAAAGCGGGCTCCAGCAGTGCTCAGCCCGGAAGAGACGAGGGTCAGGCCGGGCTTCAGGCAACTCTGGTTTTCTTTAAGATTCTTCTGATGTGGACCATTTTTTAAGATTTTATTAACATCGTTACAATATTGTCTTTTATTTTTTGGCCAGGAGGCATGTGGGATCTTAGCACCTTGACCGGGGAATCGAACCTGTACCCCCTGCATTGGAAGGCTAAGACGTAACCGATGGACCACCAGGGAAGAGCCTTCAGGCAACTTTCAACATAGGAATCAGCCTCAGCCATCTGTAGACACCTAGACTCTCCTGGTGGAGAAGGCAATGGCACCCCACTCCAGCACTCTTGCCTGGAGAATCCCATGGACGGGGGAGCCTGGTGGGCTGCAGTCCATGGGGTCACTAAGAGTCGGACACGACTGAGCAACTTCACTTTCACTTTTCAATTTCATGCATTGGAGATGGCAACCCACTCCAGTATTCCTGCCTGGAGAATCCCATGGACAGAGGAGCCTCGTGGGCTGCCGTCTATGGGATCACACAGAGTCAGACACGACTCAAGCAACTTAGCAGCAGCAGCAGCAGACTCTCCCGGGGCTTCCTAGGTGGAGCTAGTGGTAAAGAATCCTCCTGCCGATGCAAGAGATGCAAGAGACACAGGTTCTGTCTCTGGGATCAGGAAGATCCCCTGGAGGAGGAAACGGCAACCCACTTCAGGGTTCAAGCCTGGAGAATCCCATGGACAGCGGAGCCTGGTGGGCTACCATCCATAGGATCGCAAAGAGTCAGACATGACTAAAGCGACTTAACACAGCAAAACACACAGAGAGAGGAGCCCACGAACAAGAACAGATGAAAGATGTTAAAGAAAAAAAAAGAAAAAGAACGGCTATTTCCCTGTCAATATTTACTGTGTTGTTCCTCTTTTATATTTGCTTTATATCAATGAGACACTGACTGACATTTTTTACTAAAGTATTTAATGATTTTTTTCTAATATAATCTGTAAAAAAAAAATCATGCATTCCTAATAAAAAATAACTATACAAGGATCACAGCAGAATCTCTACTCAGGCAACAATACACATACCCGTGAAAATTCACATTAACCATAAATCCATCATCAGGTGCTAAGACACCCTCAGCAATATTCACTCACTCTGGGACCCATCCAAACGCTTCACATAGAATTTGCTGGGAACAGCTACTATTGAAAATGAAATAAACACTTAGGGTTCAATAGGAGCTGCGGAATAAATCTCTTTCCGCTCACTTATGTCTCAGAAGCCGCACATGCTTCTCTCTAGATGGTCTTGCTCAGCCCGGAGAGAACACTCTGAGCCTCTTCTCTCACAGATGGACAGATGGGCGCCTACAGAACCAGGCAGGGAACAATGAACCCCACCCACCCACCCCCCATCTTCCAGGCAGATGATGACATGAAAACATCTACAAGAAGTCAGCTCTAACAAGGACGTCTGATATTATCATTTTCTTTTTCAAATGAACTTGAACTGCAAAATATGGGGAGTGAAAAACCCATCTGTCAGACAATAAATCCACTTAAGAGTCCACCCACTTAGGAGTGATCCCTGAATGTCACCACTTGTATTTTTAAGCATCATTTTGCCTTTATAAATGTAACAGTCACAATGAGACCACCATTTGTGAAGCATCTCTGTGGTCTGTCTTCACCAGCCATGATGATCCACGTTTGCACATCAGTTTCGAGAGAATTCCAGACACAGACTCATGAACCACCCCCAAGTCCCGATTTGAGCTGAATGGGGCTACATGCCACCGTTTATCTGGAGCTGGGACCCAGGCTCTGGAAGTCCCCGGTGGTGGCTCAGCTCCACCCAAGGCCCTCCAAACTTCCTTTACAGCTACACGGGATTCATGTCATTTGCCTTCTCTTCATGGTTTGTTTCGGTGAGTAAAAGACGTTATCCGGTTTCACACTGTTTGTCCCAGAGGGCAGTTGGTTCAGGAACAAAAAGAACAAAAGAACAAATACTCAGTGGGTGGGTGGACCAGAACACACGACCACAAGAAAAAAAAAAAAAAAAGGAGGTCACCGCGTGAAACAAAACGTCAGCGCGGCCGGCAAGGAATGGGCACCTGGAAGAGTGACACGCGACTCCACGGGCCCCTCCTGTGCACACACGGCAGGCGCCGCCCGGCACACGGAGACTCACACGTGGCAGCCACACCAGCAGCAAGTCTCCCTGTTGACAGCAGGATGTCGCCCCCCGCACGGCCTGCTATCTTTCCCATCTGCGCCACTAAAAGAGCGAGATTACAAAAGCAGAAACGTTACTTTGCCAACAAGGGCCTGTGTAGTCAAAGCTATGGTTTTTCCAGTGGTCGTGCATGGATGTGAGAGTTGGACTGTGAAGAGAGCTGATTGCCAAAGAACTGATGCTTTTGAACTGTGGTACTGGAGAAGACTCTTGAGAGTCCCTTGTACTGCAAGGAGATCCAACCAGTCCATTCTAAAGGAGATCAGCCCTGGGTGTTCATTGGGAGGACTAATGCTAAAGCTGAAACTGCAATACTTTGGCCACCTCATGCGACGAGCTGACTCACTGGAAAAGACTCTGATGTTGGGAAAGGTTGGGGGTGGGAGGAGAAGGGGACGACAGAGAATGAGATGGCTGGATGGCATCACCGACTCTGTGGACATGAGTCTGAGTGAACTCCGGGAGTTGGTGATGGACAGGGAGGCCTGGCATGCTGTGATTCATGGGGTCGCGGAGAGTCGGACACGACTGAGCGACTGAACTGAACTGAACTGAAGGTGTCCATATGCTCTCTCTAAGGAAGAAGATGAACCTTTGGGGATGAAGTACTGGGACACTGGAGGTAAGAGTGAATTAGCAGTGGTTTAAAACCATAAGAGTCAGCTCTCCTGGGTCCCCAGAAAGAATCCAGGCTGTAAAGTGAAAATGCAGGGTGGACGCTGGAAGTACATTGTCCCATCTGAAACCTGAGCCCTTGGCGGCGGTGAGCTCAGCTCTCTCCGGCTGTATCATCAATGTCACGAACACCGCTCTCTGTAACTTCACACGTCTCTTTTGGTTTATAGAAATGTTTTTCATGCCCACAATCACTGTCCTATTACCCTCGCCCATCCCACATTCTGGAAGGCAAGAGCCAATTTTCCACCAGCGGGGGGGCGGGGCGCGAAGAAGGCTTTAACTCCTGTCTCATTTCTCAGTTCTATGAAGTACAAAGAGACTTGTTTATGTTTGAAAGCTTCCTTCCTGCAATTCCTGAGTACTGTTTTAAAAATAGATTCTTTTGCTTAAAAAACATTTGCAAAAATTAATCTGTCTTCTTTTTAAAAAGATAAAAGCATCTCATGTGCTCTTTCCAACACCTCAACAGCTTGACTTTCAAACAGAATTAGGTTCAGTTATTGCAACAAAAGTCTTTCATTTCATTCCATTTATACCCTGTGAAATACAGCTTCCTTCAAAGGCACTAACTGCCTTTTAATTTAGAACTAAACCCCACATAAATAACACAGAATTCACTAACTGCATTTGTGCTTAATGGAGAGTGACCTTTCACCTTGAAAATGTCTGTGGAAAGATGCGAGGCCTGTTTCTAAAAAAGGAAAAGGAAAGCGCTCGTCTGTCACGTGGCCACTCTAGTTCCTCCTATGACACAGACATCACACTTCCTTTCCTACCAAAGTCGCTTAAAATTACAGTAAGCTATTTTATCTTTGTTGGCGAAAAGTCAAAAGTTTATCAAATCAAAAGAAAAATTTAAAGAAAAACCTATTCACGCCTTAATCATACCTCTTATGCTTTGCAATAAAAAAATTCAAGAAGCCATTTGCCAGTGTCCAACTACAGGGTGACGGCTTAGAAAGCTCAGGTGTCATGTAACCACTGAATCCAACTTCAAACAATCCCCAGATACATACACCTGCAAAACGAATATGCAGAAGTCAATCTGGTGGACAGCACGTCGGCTTCCCTGTGTAAATGCAGAAACTAAGCTTCTTTCATGAAAATCAATCAAATGCTAAGTCATAATAATCCTAAAGAAAACCAAAGTCTGCAGACCGACCCAACAATATTCCACAAACTTTTCAAAGAATAGCTATAGAGTAATACAAGACTGCCATCGTTTTGGGGAGCTCCACTTGCCACTATTTCCTGGCATTTCTCTGGCCATCGAAGTGCTTTTCAAAGAAATAATTCAACAGGTGCACGGATCTGACTCTCATTTCTAAACTTCTGATCTTTCCTTCAAATATACGAAGCTCTTATAATGCACATTATACAGTGCGTGACATCTAATTTGTTCTTCGTGGAACGTGATCTAAGCAGGTTTCCTGTGTTTTCAAAGAAATAAGCAAGGGTTGGTTTCTCCTGACCTTCTGCCTCCCAACCCCTCCCTGCCTTCCCCCTCACACAAGGACACACCCTGGGCTCCTCCTCCATCCCCAGCCCTTTTCCATCAACGGCATTTTTATGGCCAAAGTTATCACGGTAACTCTTCAACTACAAACGAGAGAAAAAAATCGCATTTCTTGTCCCCCAAGCGACCATTTTCCTTGTATCTCACTTCAATCTGAACTGCTTATCAGGGCAAAAATACTTTCTCATGGCAATTCCACCCCAAACATTAAGCAGGTTCAGTTACACAAACGTGCCTCATGTTTTTTCACTCACTTTCCCTAAACCAGCTGGAAACAGACGCCAGTTTGTGGAGTTGAAAATAAACATCAACAATAAAACACCCAACCGGCTCCTTCTCTGCCCCAGTACTTCTCCTGAGGAAAGGGTGGGGACGGACGAGGAGACTGGACCGCAAAACCTGGCGGACGCTCCTCTCCTCACACACACGCACACGGGCCTCACACACACGCACACGGGCCTCACAGACACGCACACACACAGGCCTCACACACACACGGGCTTCACACACACGCACACGGGCCTCACAGACACGCACACACATGGGCCTCACACACACACGGGCTTCACACACACACACGGGCTTCACACACACACGCACACGGGCCTCACACACACACACACGGGCCTCACACACACGCACACGGGCTTCACACACACACGCACACGGGCCTCACACACGCACACGGGCCTCACACACATGCACACACACGGGCCTCACACACACGCACACGGGCTTCACACACACACACGGGCTTCACACACACACACGGGCCTCACACACACGCACACGGGCCTCACACACACACACGGGCCTCACACAGGCACACGGGCCTCACACACACGGGCCTCACACACACGCACACGGGCCTCACACACACGCACACACATGCACACACATGGGCCTCATGCACACACACGCACACGGGCTTCACAGACACGCACACACACGGGCCTCATAGACACACACACACACGGGCTTCACAGACACGCACACACACGGGCCTCACAGACACACACGCACACGGGCCTCACACACACGCACACGGGCCTCACACACACACACGCACACGGGCCTCACACACGCACATGGGCCTCACACAGGCACATGGGCCTCACACAGGCACACGGGCTTCACACACGCACACGGGCCTCATGCACACACACGCACACGGGCCTCACACACACACACGCACACGGGCCTCACACACACACACGGGCCTCACACACGCACACGGGCCTCATGCACACAGACGCACACGGGCTTCACAGACACGCACACACACGGGCCTCATAGACACACACGCACACGGGCCTCACACACACGCACAAGGGCCTCACACACACACGCACACGGGCCTCATAGACACGCACATGGGCCTCATACACGCACACGGGCTTCACACACACGCACACGGGCTTCACACACACGCACACGGGCCTCACACACACGCACACGGCCTCACACACACACACGGGCTTCACACACACGCACACACACGGGCCTCACACACACACACGCACACGGGCCTCACACACACGCACACGGCCTCACACACACGCACGGCCTCTCACACACACACACACACGGGCCTCACACACACAAACATGGGCCTCACACACGCACACACACGGGCCTCATACACACGCACACGGGCCTCACACACGCACACGGGCCTCACACACACACACACACACACACGGCCTCACACACACACACACACGGGCCTCACACACACACACAGGCTTCACACACACACACACACAGGCTTCACATACACACATGGGCTTCACGCACACACACGCACGCACACGGGCTTACATACGCACGTGGGTTTACACACACACATGGGCTTCACACACACACACGGGCTTCACACACACACATGCACACAGGCTTCACACACACATATGGGCCTCACACACACACGGGCTTTGTACACACACATACACAGGCTTCACACACACACAGAGGTTTCCCACACACACCCCCCAGGTGGCAGTTGTGGTAAAGCACCTGCCTGCCAATGCAGGAGACAACAGATGCGGGTTCAATCCCTGGGTCAGGAAGATCCCCTGGAAGAGGGCATGGCAACCCACTCTAGAATTCTTGGATGGAAAATCCCACGGATAGAGGAGCCTGGTAGGCTACAGTCCATGGGGTCACAAAGAGTCAGACATGACTGAAGTAACTTAAAGACACACACACACGAATGGCTACATGTGCATAGCTTAGAGGGGGAAAAAAATAAGCAACAATAAATGGAGCTATTAAATCTTTTAAGTGCATGCCATTTGGAGGCCCCACCCAAGTACAAGAATGTCCCAGAGAAGAGCTCCCTTTACCTCCATCACTCCACCCGTGTCAGGCCCTGGGTGGGTCTGAACAGAAAGTCAGGGCCCCGCCAGCTCTACCGTCTCTCAAGCGGTATCAATGCTGACACATGGGTATTCTAGCCAACGCAGCGTTTTCTTCTTCACGTACCTGCACGATACCTATATAGTACTAGAGTTATAGGTACTATAACACTGTACCTATTATTCCTGATTTGAAAAACAGCCGATGTGAAAGTTCAAACTGCTTCTGGAACACGAACAGAGGCACTTCATCGTGCCATGACTCTGGGAAAGACAAGAGTAAGCCCAGCCTGCCCCAGCCCAAGGTGGTCCTTCACTTCGCCCCCCCAGGCTCCGCCCATGAGGCCCTTCCCTGCCCTCCTCCCGGCACCTGCCTCCCCAGCCCCTCGGGAACAGAAAGGAACGGTCCCCACCAACCTCAGCCTTTGCCAGAAGCTCCTCTCACCAACTCCTGGCCTACTTCTGGCATCGCTCCCCCCAACGCCAAGCACTCACGGGTCAAATGGGGACTCTGCAGGAAGAAGTCGCTCTGCAGCTGCCGGGGGACCTCGGGGGCAGACGGCACTCGCTCAGGGGAGGGCTGTGCCTGCTCCGGGGAAGACCGCGCTCGCTCCGGGGAAGACCGCGCTCGCTCCGGGGAAGACCGTGCTCGCTCCGGGGAGCACTCTGGCAGACCCCTGCTCCTCTCCCCCCAGAGCGCTCCTTGGTGTCACTCCACAGCCCTTTATTTCCCTCGTCATTAACTCCCACCCAGCCAGGGGACACAGGCCCTTCTAACCTTCCCCGGCGGCCTACTCCACGGTCAGCTTCACAGACAACAGGCAGGACCTATCCCCAGGGTCGCCTGCCTTCAGGTCCTGCCCTCTCCCGCACTGCTGGCCTTTCCAAGCAGGTCTCCATCACCAGCTTGCTGCCCGGCTCCAAGACTTTTGGCCACTTCTGTTACCCCTGCTATTGTTACTGCTGCTGTTGAATACTGGAGTGGGTTGCCATTTCCTTCTCCTGGGGATCTTCCCAGGCCAGGGGTGGAACCGTGTCTCCTGCATTAGCAGACGGATTCTTTACCACTGAGACACAAGGGAAGCCCTCTATTACTTCTACCTACCAGCTGGTGGCTCAGATGGTAAAGCCTGCAAAGCGGGAGACCTGGGTTCCATCCCCGGTGTGGGAAGAACCCCTGAAGAAGGGAAGGGTGACCCACTCCAGTATTCCTGGCTGCAGAATCCCATGGACGGAGGAGCCTGGTGGGCGACAGTCCACGGGGTCGCAAAGAGTTGGACACGACTGAGCGACTACCACACACCAGCTGAATAAACGTCCCCCAACCTCGATCTGGCAACCCGCCCCTCGTGCCCTGTCCATGGGCATGCTGCCTTCACAGCCAAGCTCTCCATCGCTGGCAAGGTCCAGTTCCACCCAGCTCCTTCCCCAACCCTTTCCACTCGCCTAAAACCACTGTTAAAAATCCGGGCTATAGGAGGAGACCCAAGGGGTGACGGAATGGCTCTGTATCTCAACTGTGGGGGTGGACACACACATCTACACCTTTTTCAAACCCAGAAAATTTTACCATGTGTAAATAAAAATTAAAGGTACCAGGAATGAGGAGAGGCCCCAAATAAAGAGACCAAGTGTAACACAGAACTAACCACGTTACAGGTGGTTCATGGGCTGCACTTCACACGCTGTGGAACAGATACCAGCTCTGAAAGACCTTGTGAGGCTTTTTACACACACACAACGCTGAAATACACTAACTCTGACATATGTATGACTTACTTTGCTGTACAGCAAAAAACACAACACCGTGACACAACTATCCTCCCTAACACAACACTGTAACACAACTATCCTCCAAGAAAAATTTTTTTAAAAAGAGCTGGCTTTTTCTACAGTGAACAGATTTCTTTCTACAGAGCAGCCTCTATTCTGCTAGTAAATACTGTAACTCTCCAAAAAGAGGGATGTTACAGCTCCCAAATTCTGATCTAAGCACAGGTCATTTTTTCCGATCCACGAACACAAACGCCTGAATGATTTCCCAAATGGCTCCACCAATTCTGTGGCTGCCATCACGCATTAGAGTTACGTTAAACCCACCCTGCCCCTCCCAGCTTTATAAATATTTACGAGCTAATGTCTAGTCGACAAAAAAGATGACTTATAATACAACGTCTACATTATTAGAAAGTTCTTTTCCTCATACGGCTTGCTTACTGGCTGTAAAAGAAGTATTTGTTCTGTGAGTGATGAATGCAGGCACCGGAGGGGGATGACGAATTTCCTCTTTACTTCTCTCTGCAGCTTCAGGAGATCTACTTACTGACCCACTTTCTTGTCATGTCACTAATAAGCAAGAGCCTACAAAACTCATCCACACAGTTCCCTAAAATAAATCGGTTTCTGGGGATGGAAACCCTCGTGAAGAGAAGCTGGAATGTCTCAGCACCAACATTCCCTGTGCTCTCTGGCATCTTTGGGTTGGAAGGTTTTCCACCTCAAAGTGGAGATGACAGCATACCCCCGCCCCAGGGCTGTGGGAGGGCTGACTGCTATTGGGTGTCTACAGGGAACCTTGTCATGACCATATGCGGTTGCTGTTACTGTATCACTTGGTTGTGTGCGACTCTTTGTGACCCCATGGATTGCATACAGCAGGCTTCTCTGTCCTTCACCATCTCCTGGAGCTTATTCAAACGCGCGTCCACTGAGTCAGTGATGCCATCCAACCATCTCATCCTCTGCCACCCCCTTCTCCTTTGCCTTCAATCTTACACCAGACAAAAAGCATAACATTCAAACACAGGGGACAGGGGCTCGGAGATTTGCAACCAACGTTGCTCCTCTTTTCATCCCACGACTGGCCCAGAGACCTGCAGGTACAATCAGAAGACCTGTGCGGCTGCGGGTTGCTCGTCACAGGGCGTCTGGTCTGAGCAGGAGAGGAAGGGGGCGAAGTGGGCAAAAGTAGGCAGTCCCCCTCTCAGCAGGGCGACTGGTACCGCAGGGCTCACGGTCAGAAATCGGGGCTTGCTGCGTCCAGCACGGAACCCACGGGCCGAGGTGTGAGCCACAGCTGGGTTTGGAATTATGAGGCCGAGGCACCAATGGCCCAGCCGCTCAGAGCCAGGGAGGGGGGCGAATAGATGCCCAGAGCAGCAGGCAGGCGCTGCCCTCCCCTGAGCCTGCCCAAGTCCTGCAGCCCCAAACCTCAGCCACACTCTGGGGCGGCGCTCCCCAGGGGCGAAGCTCCCCCCGAGCAGCAGCAAGCCTGGCAGTCACACGCGAAAGGACCCGCGGCTCTGTGCCCTGTGGAAGGCAGGCACAGGGCTGGGGTGATACCTACCTTCTCCAGACCCTCAGGACCCCCAAAAGGAAGGCACCCCACGGGAGACCCAAGGATTTTATCAAGCTACGTTTTGAGTCTCAAGTCAATAGAGCAAAATGATATAGTGACTACCAATTAATGCGATGCAGGGAACAGAAAACAATGTCTGACTCCACTTGTTTGAGACAAGAGTAAAGAGGAGTCTTCGTTTCAGTTTATGGTCCCTGCACGCTTCAAAGAAAGACACGGGCTCAGACAGGTTCTCGGACAGGGTTTCCCACGAAGGACAAATATGGAGAAGAAATCACATCCAGAAGATACAAATTTTATATTGTTCCATTTGCCTACAGTTTAATTAATCTCTTTCACTAAGTATCTGCTACCCCTGACATTCTCCACCCTCTAAGCTGCACCTTAAATTGGGAATGGTAAATGCAAACCTCAAGCTCCTGGGTCCATTTTATTTCATGTTTATTTTGCCTTGATAAAACCAAATGCTTAAATTTTAATAGGTTTTTAACTATCTCCCTAAAGTTCATGAATCTATAAAATCCAACTGTATCACCAACCAAACTCAGTCTAAATTTGTAGCCAGATTCCTATGCAGTGTTGATACTAGAAAACACACTGAAAAAATAAATATATAAGAGCAGCCTGATTGCGCATCCAAGGAGCAATTTCCTCCTGATGCAGTCTAAAAATCTGACAGCTATAAAAACCGGGTCTAGGCAAGGGTATGAAAGGTTTGATGAAAAAGAAGACATGTGGCCTGTGAAGTGAACCCAGCCCTGGGGTGGACGCCTGGGGAAGACCAAAGTGAGGGCAGGTGGCCCCGAGACCAGGGTGAGTGAGGGCGGGTGGCCCCGAGACCAGGGTTCCTGACACTGGGCTCCACTGGAAGGGACCAGCACTCCTGGGAGAAACGCCGATCTCGGCGTTGGGCAGGAAACACACAAGATGAGCCTGGAGCATTCTGCAGTGCCAGAAATTAAGGAAGTGCTCCCAAACAAGACAGAAAGAAAGAAAGAAACTGCACTGAGAGGGTTATGTTAAAGGGAAACAGAGGTGAACCAGAAGCGCTCCCAACGGCCCAAGCTGGTACAATTCGAGCATCAAAAGAAGCAATACTGGATTATAACCTGAAATACAAAATAAACTGATCAGTGGCCTGGGCGACACGAATAACTGAATAAACGGAGAAAAGCAGACAGACCTCCTGTGCAGAGAAATGCAATTAATTTAGAAGATGCCCCATCCTGATGGAGATGAGCAATCTCCCAGTCGTTCAACGACGCTCCTCCAAAAAGCACAGTATGCAAAGGGGAGAAAAAAGAGGACCTCCTCGGTGCAAAAGCCTCACAAACACGCTGGGCCAGGTGACCGAGGTCAGTATCAACAGTGGGAAGTCGTATGGAAAGTGCGTTCCCTTGCAGCCTGGACGGGAGCGGGGTTTGGCTGAGGCCCTTGTTCACCTGAAACTATCGCAACGCTGCCTGCTAACTGGCCATGAATGAATGAGTGAAAGCCGCTCAGTCGTGTCCGACTCTTTGTGACCCCGTGGACTACACAGTCCCTGGAGTTTTCCAGGCCAGGATACTGGAGTGAGTGGCCTTTCCCTTCTCCAAGGGATCTTCCCAGACCAGGGATGGAACCCAGGTCTCCTGCAGTGCAGGCAGATTCTTTACCAGCTATACCCCAATACAAAATAAAAAGCTTTTCTAAAAAAAGAAAAGTACGCTTGATGTGACAGAACCCCAGAAACACATGACCCCAGCCTAACTTCAGGAAACGCATCCGACAAATCCCATCTGAGGGACCTTCTAGAAAATACCTAGGCAGCTCGGCTCCAAACTGTCAAAGTCATAGAACACAAGGGGAGTCACAGCAAGAGGCGTCTAAGCAGACAGGATGACTAAATTCAGTGTGATCCCCGGGATGGGTTCCTGGGACGAGATGACACTGGGAAATCTAAACAAAGCATGGACTTGAGTTTTCTGTCTGTTTGTTTTGTTTTTAAAGACAGAGATAATGAATAGATAGTGGCAAGAGTAGGGGAGTATTAAAATGCAGAAGGGGGAGCTGGGACGACAAGATGGTACTTCTATCCTTTTACTTCCAAAAGAACGCCGGCAAATGGCATTACAAACAAGAAATCATTCCTAAAGTGTTTAAATAACAGCTCTGCATATGCGGAGATTAGTTTTCCATTTTATCCTCTTACCGATAAGCTGCCTCAAGGTCGGCCACTGAGTAATCAAGACGGCTTAGTGACTTTTAAACCTAAGTTTATTAGAAATAGAATTTCCTCAAGTTTTCATTCTCCATGCTTTCCTTGCACACAAAACCATGGAGATGATCATTTGCTACCACAGACGGCACCAGGCTGCAGCCGGAAATAATCAGCAGTTTACCTGGTTTCTCGTTATGCCCAAGGGGTGCGTTGGAACTACTGAAAGGCTACCGTATAAAACAGCAGCCTATATGGGGAATTCCCTCGCAATCCAGTGGTCAAGACCCTGCGTTTCCACTGTAGGGGATGTCGGTTGGATCCCTGGTCAGGGAACTAAGATCCCACGTGTCCTGTGGTACAGTCCCCCCTCCAAAAAAAAAAAAAAAATCTATAGAAATAAGCTCCTCCCAGCGATCTGGTTGTACAGGGTCACATGGAAAGAAATGAATCGTTCACCCGTCCTGCCGTCCTTCAGGCGTCTGCTAATAACGCTGGCCTTTCCTTTTTTCTGCAGTAACAATGTAACTGGGTTTTGCCATTCCAAAAGTTCACAGCTAAAATGGGAATTACTGTTTCCCTTTAAATGCTATATGCTGTATAATTTCCTAACCAAATACTAAAATCCATACATATCACCAAACCAATGTAATTAACAAGCCGCAGACAGGAAAACAAAGCAAGGTACACACTTCATTTTTAAAATATTCTGATAAAATACACGTATCGTAAAATGTACCAACTGAAACATACGTGCTTCCTCTTTACGTGAATTTCTTCTCTCTCACCAAGTCCTGTATGTTCCCCTCGGCAACGTTACACCCATCATGATCTCTGTCACTCCTCTCTCTGGGCCACACCATCTCATACCCAGAAAAACACAACACGCTGCTCTCCATGCTCTGGTTCAGAACTGCCAGATTAATCTTTCTAAAACGACATTCCCTGGTGGCTCAGTTGGTAAAGAATCTGCCTGCAATGCAGTTGATCCCTTCCTGACCCAGGGATCAAACCCCCAAGTCTCCCGCAGAATCATATGAATCGCTTCCCTCTATTAAAAATCCTCGCGTCACCTTCCACATGAAGTCCAAATTCCTTGGTCTGATACCAAAGAGCTGACCCAGGCAAAGCCTAACCACTCTCCTCCTGCAGGTCTGCAAGTACGGGGGACACACACACATCTTTCCTCCTAGGCTCATGCCATTTCTTAATCCAGAATCTCTCTCTCTCACACACATACACCCCTTCATTAGACAAAGATGAAAAACCCTTTTCTCAGGTTCTTCTGAAAGAAGACCCTCAATTTCATCTTTAAAAAGTTATGACCAACCTTGATAGTATATTAAAAAGCAGAGACATTACTTTGCCAACAAAGGTCCATCTAGTCAAGGCAATGGTTTTTCCCGTGGTCATGTATGGATGTGAGAGTTGGACTGCGAAGAAAGCTGATCACTGAAGAATCGATGCTTTTGAACTGTGGTGTTGGAGAAGACTCTTGAGAGTCCCTTGGACTGCAAGGAGATCCAACCAGTCCATTCTAAAGGAGATCGATCCTGGATGTTCATTGGAGGGACTGATGCTAAAGCTGAAACTACAATACTTTGGCCACCTCATGTGACGAGTTGACTCACTGGAAAAGACTCTGATGCTGGGAAAGGTTGGGGGCGGGAGGAGAAGGGGACGACGGAGAATGAGATGGCTGGATGGCATCACCGACTCTGTGGACATGAGTTTGAGTGAACTCCGGGAGTTGGTGATGGACAGGGAGGCCTGGCGTGCTGTGATTCATGGGGTCGCGGAGAGTCGGACACGACTGAGCGACTGAACTGAACTGAACTGAAGACTACCATAGTAAACAACATGTATGAAAAAAGTACCAAACACACAGGCATTAATGTTATTTTCTTCCTCTCTTTGTCTATTTGTTAGAATAGAAAACAAAGTAAGGAGGGGAAAAAGGAAAAACGTAGAAATGTTCTTGAGAAGAAAGTGAAGTAGTTCTGAGGTGATGATGGTTTGGAGAAAAAGGAGGAAGAGGGGCAATGCTGGGAGCCGTTCAGAGAGAAGGCTCCTTACTATATCTCATTTCATTTCAAAATGTTGGCCCCTTTCCTGGAATACATGTGCCTTCAAGTCCTGCTCTAGGGATCAGCCATTGGTGGGTCACTTGGAGTTCATACGCTGCAAGGAATGCACAGTTTCCTCTTCAAGGGCAGCAAACTTTCAGCTCACAAAGCAAAATACCTCAATACGTCTCTGACCCTCCTATGACTCCTTCTCTTAATTTTGAAGCTCTGACCTCCCAGTCAAGGATAACCATGGACTAGCTGCGATCCCAAGGGGCTCAGCAGCATGGAATTCAGTTGCAATGCAGGAGACCCGGGTTTGATCCCTAGGTAAGGAAGACCCCCTGGAGAAGGGAAAGGCAACCCACCCCAGTATTCTTGCCTGGAGAATCCCACGGACAGAGGAGCCTGGCGGGCTGCAGTCCATGGGTCACAGAGAGTCGGACACGGCTGCGTGACTGAACAACAAGCTGCAATCACCCACTCCCGGCCTGACCCTGGCCCAGCCACAGCTCCGCAGCATGTTCACCCGCCAGCTGACAGTGCGCAGGGCCCGGCTCAGCAGGCCCCCAGCGGGCTGAGGACGAGAGCCGCGCGGGGAGGCCGGCAGCACCCCCCACGCCGGGAGCCCCCATCCTTGAGGAGGGTCCGAGTCCTAAACCCACAGCCACCAGGCAGGACCTGACAGCAGCTAGGGAGAAGCAGGGCGACCAGGCTTGGAGAAAGGCCAAAGCCAGAGTGAGCTGTGTGCCCCCCACGTGGCGGAGGCAGCCACCTCGGAGGCACCTCGGGCTCTGGAGAGCAGAGTTCCCTTTCTTTGGGCAAAGAGGGAGGGAGGCACAGAGCCTTCCGGAGGCGTCTCGGGAGTCCAGGAGAAAGGGGGACGGGGCCCCCCGGCGGCAGCTCCGCTGTCAACCCTGAAGGCGCGCGCCCGTGACCGTTCAGAGGTCAGCAGCCCGGCCTCCACCTCCGTGGCTCAGAGTCCACACGTCCACTTTCCACAACCGCCCAGAGCAGGCGCCGCCTGGCCACTGAACGCAGGAGGGCGAGCGCTGCTCGGGGGCTGAAAGGGACACCCATTTTCACGAGCTCAGCGCCCGGACTCGGAGGCCGCCCTTCCAGCTGCAAGTCAACGGCCCCACACAACTGCTCTTCAGACACGGGAGGGCTCCAGAAGAAAGAGAACGCGGAGGCCGCTCATCTGGGCTGGCAACTGCGCCTTCCAAGAGATTCGAGGTTTGGGTCAAAAGGGGATTTAATTAAAAACAAAAAAAAAGGCAGGAGAAGAGACAGAAAATACAAAGGAAATTCTGTCAAAGGGTACTTCAGTCAATCCTCAGAACGCAGAAGTAGAGAAACAGCAGTGTGTTTTTATATTTTAATGTCTTATACGTGGCAAGAACTTCCCAAGGAAGAATGTTGACTGAATTCATCGGTTTCGTTCCCTTTGCCTCCTGAAATCCTACAAAGATGACATTAAAAGTGTTTTTAAAAAGATAAAAATAGCAAATGTATGAAGACAAAAAGCAGATTTGTGGTGGCTGAGGGCTGGGTAATTGGGAGAGCTAGGAAGTGACAGATAAGAGGCACTTTTTCTCCTGCCCCATTTTACTCTGCTTAGTTAATTCACAGTGCTGGGCTCGCCAACAGTTACAACAGTTGTGTAATTAGTATAATGATAGTTGTGTTAGTTAATAGTGTAATAATAGTTCGTTTACAATGTTACTTCCTTCTGTCCAGCAAAGTGACTCAGTCTACGTATGTATGTATATTCTTTTTCATTACAGGTTATTATACGACACTGAATATACAGTAGGACCTTGTTGTTTGTTTCTTATACAGCAGTTTGCATCTGCTAATCCTGAACACTTAATTTATTCCTTCCCCTTGTCTTCTCCTGTGATAACCACTAGCTTGTTTTCTATGTCTGTGAGTCTGTTTCTGTTTTGTAAATAAGTTCATCTGTATTGTACATGAGATTCTGCATGTAAGGGATATCATAGGGCATTTGTCTTTCTCTTTCTGACTTAGCTTCACTTAGTATGATAATCTCCAGGTCCATCCATGTTGCTGCAAATGGCATTATTTCATTCTATGGCTGAGTAATATGCTTTTGAACTGTGGTGCTGGAGAAGACTCTTGAGAGTCCCTTGGACTGCAAGGAGATCCAACCAGTCCATCCTAAAGGAGATCAGTCCTGAGTTTTCATTGGAAGGACTGATGCTAAAGCTGAAACTCCTATATTTGGCCACCCAATGCGAAGAGTTGACTCACTGGAAAAGACCCTGATGCTGGGAGGGATTGGGGGCAGGAGGAGATGGCGACGACGGAGGATGAGAGGGCTGGATGGCATCACCGACTCGATGGACATGGGTTTGGGTGGAGTCCAGGAGCTGGTGATGGACAGGGAGGCCTGGCGCGCTGTGGTTCACGGGGTCGCGGAGTCGGTCTCGACTGAGCGACTGAGCTGGATGGTCATGTTGTCCACCCATTCATCCGTCAGTGGACACTCAGGTTGCTCCCACGTCCTCTCTAGTATAAATGACGCCGCGATGGACACTGGGGTAGGCGTGTTTTTGAATTCGTTTTCTGCAGACACATGCCCAGGAGTGGGATTGCTGGATGACATGGTAACTCCATCTTTAGTTTTTTAAGGAACCACCATGCTGTTTTCCACAGTAGCTGCACCAATTCAGATTCCCACCAACAGACAGGGCTTCTTTTTCAGGTGATGGAAAGGTCCCACAACTGACTGTGGAGATGGTTACACAGCTCTTGTGAAAAGACCAAAAACCCCTGAACTGTATCTAATGGGTGAACTGTACAGCATGAGAACTGCATCTAAATCAAGTTGTTACCAAAGACACGTATTAGACACCCACAGGACAGGGCCACGAGAACGGAGCGGAAGTCAACGAAAGACACGAGCACGATCTGACAGAAGGAGGAGGGCAGTGGTCATGCAGCGACCCTCCAAGGCCTTGCAGAGTGCGGCCGTGGAGAAGGCGGCCAGTCAGCCCCAGGGAACGTCAAAGCTTAGGCCTGGAATCAGAGAAGGAGACACCAGCCATGGAAGGAAGGGGGAGGCTGGAAACAGCCAGTGGCTGAAGTCCACACGCAGTGCCCTTGCTGGTGCCCTGACGCTCTGCCGGCTGGGGCAGCTGAGGAGGATGGGAGGAACACTCTCTGGCTTAACCAGAGCCACGGGGGCTCAAGATTCAGCATCTCCACCGTGGCGCAGGTTTCCCTGGTGGTTTGCACGGGAAAGAATCCGCCTGCAATGCAGGAGTCCTGGGTTCCATCCCTGGGGCGGGAAGATTCCCCTGGAGGAGGGCATGACAACCCTCTCCAGTCTTCTTGCCTGGAGAATCCCATGGACAGAGGAGCCTGGTGGACTACAGCCCATGGGGTCACAGAGAGTTGGACATGACTTGTGAGACCCGTCCGTGGAGTCCAGCTCCAGAACTGACCACAGAGAAGCCGAGGATGAGGACAGGTCTGTGTGGGCCTGGCCTCCAATCAGCTGGTCAAGTTCGTCCTTAATCACCAGCAGACCTGTGGAAGAGCCTCCCACCCAAGAAAGACCACGGTAAACGAACAGAAGAGCAAGATGACGACAGAAAGGCCTCAGAGCGTGGAAAAACGCACCTATGGACACAAACGCCATCCCGAGGAGGAAAACCGGAAGTCGCGGAGACGCAGCCCCCGAAGGACAAGAAGAAATGTTCAGAAAGAAAAAATATTAATAATGGAAATAAAAGATAAAACAGGTTTAAAAAAGAAAGTCTGAGAAATCCGAAAGCAGAACTAGAAAAGAGATCTGGACAGCAGGAGAGAAAAGGCACTAAAATTCAAAGTTCAATCCACTCGGTCCAACATCTCATAAGAGTGTTTCATAAAGAGAAAACACAGAGACACCATTATCAAAGAAAAAATACAGGAATAGCTCCCAAGACTGAAGGAGCCAAATCTCAGGCTGAAAGGGCCCTCACAGAGCTGCCAGATAAATCTCAATTTCAAATAAATGACGACTACTCTTCTCTAGAAGTGTGTTCCATTGTCTATCGGGGCATTTTTGTTGTTGTTTTTCCTAAATCGGGCGAGTCTCTACCCTCTGGCGGCCCAGCACCTCCTAGGGAAAAAACGCCCTCACCCCAGCCAACTGACAGAACACTCGAAATTCAAGACCAAGCACAGCGTGGGAGCCCCTGGGCCCCAGGTGGCAGTGGGCGCTTCGGCCCCTGGACCCCCACACCCGCCAGCGGCACCGGGCACCCTGCCTGCAGACCAGAGGAGGCGCTGCCCAGGACCCACGCTTTACACGACGTATGTATCTGAACACAGGAGCCTTTTTTTTTTCTCCCTTTTCAGTCTCATAGGGAAGTTTTGTTTCTGTGGTGGTGTTTGGTTTTTGTCTTTAACTTTGCAAACTGGCTGAGAGGAGCGGGAATTACAAGAGGGAGACAGATGGGGCGGGTGCGGGGCGGGTGAGCGGGTCCCTGCCCCGGGTGGCAACGCCTCTGCCACCCCGCACGCCCCCACCCCAGCACAGAAGGTGCAGGCTTGGAGCTTACAACGGCCTGGAAAGGCTTAAGTCAGAAAAAAAGCTCCCGACAACGACCCCGGTTAGGGGAGCCCACCCACAGGCCAGCTGCTCCTGTGAGGAGGCCCGGCCACAGCTGGTGAGCGGCCCGGGACCAGCGTCCAGGCGGCGGCCCTCACACTCCTGCCGTCTCTCGGCTCAAGGGGCCGGTCCAAGGGTGAGGATGTCTCCAGACCCCCTGTCTTGAGGGGGAGACCGGAGGAACGGGCTTCCAGGCCCTGAGTGAAACAGGGGCCAGGCCTGAGCAGTGGCCTGACTTAAAAGCTTTTAAATATTTAGGCATATGGTATATACCTTTTAAATATTTAAATATCTCTCCTGAATATTTCATTACGCCTTTTAAATATTTAGCTGTCTGGGCTCCATTTGCGGTCTCTGCCCCAGACCCTGCAACATTAAGGGCAGGCCTGTGGGCCAATATTATTATTATTACTGTTCCTGTTTCATGTTTGGGACAAAGAACGTTTAAGCATGCAGTCAAGGACAAGACAGTTAGAGAAGGGTCCATGGCGGAGGACCACCTTCTGCCTCCAGGGCCCAGCCTCACAATCCCGACCAGAACAGCCAGCCAGAAGGTACTCTTTAAAATGAAGAACTCCAAATTTAGCAGCATGAGTGTATTATTCGGCAATGAGAGAGTTAACAACAAAAGAACACATCAAAGAGTTGAAATTAACTGCCTACAGGGATGAGGGCTGAAAAGTACTGGTTTTTTTTTTCATCTGTGTGTACATGTATCACTTCGACAAAAAATTTAAATTGTTAGGAATCGTTAACCATCTTAACTTCACATCTCCTGCCTCAATGTAAACAACACAAAAATCACTCTGCTCCCCAAGACTCATTCCTCCAAAAATGCACCACGCGTGCTCCGGGTTTTGCCTAAATGGAAAGGCCAACCTGTCATAAAACAGAAACAGTTCATGGACTGTAACCCTTAGTGTGTTACCACACTCGGTGTGGTCTCAAAATTGTTTACAGTGAAATACAGCAAATCCTATGATCTGTCCCAAAATGTCACAGAGCTGAAAACCCCAAAACAGTCATCTCCTTTTTTTCTCTCTCATTTTTGGTTGCATCACTCGGCACACAAGATCTTAGTTCCCTGACCAGGGACCGAACTTGCACCCAGCGCTGGAAGCACGGACAGTCTTAACCACTGGACTGACGGGGAAGTCCCCCAAAGAGACATTTCTGATTGAAAAATTAGGTGCCATGAATATTCAGAAAGCATTTTTAATGTATTTTTCTCTCCCACCCTCCGTTTAGAGGGCTCTTACTCAGTGAGAGCTGAAAATAAAGGGAAGGGAAAAAAAGGGAGAGAACTACCTGTAGACGATCCATATGCTGTTTACAAAACTGCTTAATTCAGAACTGGCTGAAGTGTCCCATCAAACTTACCAAACCTAGGAGCACACGTAATCAAATGTGAGTAACAATCGCCCCTTAGACCAGAACCAGTATCAGAGAGAGATTCCAACCCAGAGAATTTTTTGTGTTCCCGTCCAAGTCCTGGGGTGGGGGTGGGGGAGAGATGACAGAAAGAGGAGAGAAAAAGGCTTACAACCTAAGACTTGACCCCATAGCAGAACCATGGCCCTTTGAAGAATGCAGTCTGTATAGCCTTTTATGTCTCTCGCTAGCCAGGCTGCCCGTTTTAAAGTGGAAGGTCACACAGGGCTGAGACCTTGCCTCCCAGCTTGTTCTTTTGCTGGTTCACCTTCGTATGCTCTATTTCTCAGCCGACTCTAGCTTCTTCCTGTTCAAAGCCTCCTGAAGATACCTCTAACTGACTGATCCCAGCCTACTCCAATCTGTCCACTTTATTGGTCTCCTCAACATTTACACACAGCATGTGCTGTTTTACTTGAGACGGTTGGATGGCATCACCAACTCAACTGTTCAAACATGAGTTTGAGCAAACTCCAGGAGATAGTGAAGGACAGGGAAGCTTGGCATGCTGCAGTCCACGGGGTCGCAGAGTTGGACACAGACTTAGCGACCAAACAACAACAAAAAAAGGATTTAAGGTGGTTTCGAGTAAGAGATTCATATATAAGACCAACAACTGTGCAGGGGGAGGAACATCAAGATGCATATGACCCAGGACGTCCCAGGCATGAGCTGCAACTCTGCTTCCCCCCAGACACCAGGAGTGCCTCCACTGGGTCACTGCAAACACGCCAGGAAAAAAAAAGAACTGCTATCCTTTCTTTCCACCGATCTAAGGGGCCTAGAATAGGTAGATTCAGAGATAGAAGACAGAACAGAGGTTACCACAGGCTGGAGAAAGAGGGAAAGGGAGGGCTATTGTTTAGCTGATCCAGAGTTTTTGTGGGGGTGATGCGCTCTTATGTTATATATGGGCTTCCCTGGTGGTTCAGATGGTAAAGAATATGCCTGCAATGTGGGAGACCCAGGTTCAATCTCTGGGTCTCGGGAAGATCCCCTGGAGAAGGGAATGGCTACCCACTCCAGTATTCTTGTCTGGGGAATTCAACAGAGGAGCCTGGCAGGCTACAGTCCATTGAGTCACAAAGAGTCAGACATGACTAAGCCACTAACACTTTTACTTCTTTTCATGTTATGTATATTTCACCACAATTAAAAAAAAAAACAAAACCCTGCTGCACTGAACAGGGAGGACATGTTACAATAAATATTCCAATGTCTGGTTCTCTTTTGTGGCATCTTTGGGGAAACTGGCTGATATCAGCAGAGCCCTCGTAACCTCTCACAACCAGCAGTCTGAGACTTGCGGAGTCCTGATCTTTACTGTTTATCCATTTCTGTGATATAAATGCTCCCACCATGGTACACTTCCAGGTACCGACATGACATCCCTGGAAGGGGGGAGGGGGAGGGGATTGAGAAGAGGTGCCCCTGACAAGCTGCTGAGCTGGTCAGAGGCAGCCCCAACATCACTGATGCCCAAAATGTGTTTTCCTTACAGACACTAGGAGGGAAGGTGGTTTCTTTACCACCAAACACCCCTGAATCTTTATTCCCACCTCCTTTAAGATCTCTTAACAGAGTGACGTGCATTCTCAATCACCAAGAAGGGTTGGTGTGTGACATGTTTACCTAACTCATCTGACCGCCGGACCCTTTTCTCCTTGAAGAACATCTTAGCAGTGCTCCTTGCCTTCTGGGACGAAATTAAAGTGTTAGTCGTTCAGTTGCGTCTGACGCTTTGGAACTCCATGGACTGCAGCCTGCCAGGTTCCTCTTCCCATGGAATTCTCCAGGCAAGAATACTGGACTGGGTTGTCATTCCCTTCTCCAAGGGACCTTCCCCATCCAAGGATGCAACCCAGGAATCCTGCATTGCATGTGGATTCTTTACTGTCTGAGCCACCAGGGAAGCCCCGCCTTCTCGAAATACCAGGTTAAAGAAATGAGTCTATTCGCTTGCAGGCAACAAGCAGAACCCGCCCACCCACCCCCACCCCCGCAAACACACACAAAGCAGAGACGGCCAGGCATCCAGAATACACCTACTCTGTGTAGACTCTGTGCCAGCAGTGACTGGCACAACCTGTCTGACAATCCAAGAGTGACAAGCCAACCTGGGTCAAAATCTCGTGACAATTTACGCAGAAGAGCCCAGTTAGAGCCTCTGCTCACTGGGTCCCGAGCCACAGGGATGTTAGACAAGAAGGAGAAAGTCCGGGTACCATTTCTCTTGGCCTTTCTCGTGGGACACTGTCTTCTCCAAGTCCCACAATGCACCTCTTCTGATTCCAAAGCTTCCCCACCCAAACTTTAATGTATATTAACATCTAAAATATTCCAGGTGGGGCCACAACATTAACCTATATAAAACTGCCAAAATACCTAGAAAAATATCGATAGGCTAGTTCTGATCATAACGTGTCAAGAAGTACCTGACAACACAGTGAGTCGAGGGCGGATCCAAACTGCAGGAAAGGCAAATGAGTAGTTAACTCCTTCGGGAAGAGTAAAGAGGTCAACAGTCTCACAGCCTCGCAAATTAATACCCAGCACGAGCCATGGTCTATCATATTTGATTAATGAGAATATTATTTTCATTTATCTTATTGTTTAAGCGCTTCCTAAACAGAAGGCTTTCCACAATGAAAAAAATCCCGTATTTAGGCTTCTCTGCAAGAAGCGCTCACAGAGAAGACAAACGATGGAGAGAAAGCAAGCAGAGGACAGGGACCCGCTAAGGTACAGGCAGCAGAGGGCCCTGACCACCACCTCCCCCTCCAAGCGGCCTGAATCTGGAGCCAGAGGAATGGATCTCCTATCGCACCACCGCCCGGAAACACAGGACAGGGACAAAGCCACATCAGATCCCGTCGACGACCCGATGGCTTTCCCAAAGGATGAGGGCATTCCGCAGTCTTTCGCAGCTGGCCCACGTCAGGCTGAAACAGCACCACCATCCTGCCCCGCACAATCACTGCTCTCTCTGCCTTCCCTCCACACAGGAGATGCACAGGCCGAGCCCTTTCAACACAAACAGGACTGAAGCCAACCATCTCACAGGTCAGCTAGGTCTGCAAGCAGTTCTAAGACATGAAGCCACACATGCTTCGGTCCACGTATGCAATGTATACATATGTAAAAATGCATGTATGTGTCAACGTGTAAAATTGTATACAGCTTCCTAACTACTTGGTTTCTGAAAGCTGTTAGCTTACTCCACAGTGGGAAAAGAAGCACTAATGTCTAAGAGTAATGAGAAATTTCTAATTATTCTTTTTTTTCCTTTGAAGTACAGAATTAGAAATTGCTGATTCAATAGCCGGGAATAACCCATTTGCTCTCAGTTTACTGACAAGCATTCCTAAGTTTCCGTAGTGTAGTGGTTATCACGTTCGCCTCACTGACAAGCATTCCTTAAGACTTTCTATGTAACGAACACTACAGAAACGATGCGGCAAGAACCCCATCATTTCATCCAGCAGCAGCAGAACATTGGGTCCCTTTGCATGATTTCTGCTGCAGCAACAGCATCCGAGGGCTTCCCCAGTGGCTCAGACAGTAAAGAACCTGCCTGCAATGCAGGAGACCTGGATTCAACCCCTGGGTCAGGAAGATCCCCTGGAGGAGGGCGTGGCAACCCACTCCAGGATTCTTGCCTGGAGAATCCCATGGACAGAGGAGCCTGGCGGGCTATCGTCCATGGGGTCGCAAAGAGTTGGACGCGACTGACAGACTAACACACAAATAGCATCCTACTTCCTGTCTCTTTTACCCCCAACTCAGGGACCCTCCAGCCAACACAACCTCTGAGGTTCACAATCTCTATGTGAACATCATTACGGCTTTGTTAGAATCACTCTTAAATCGAATGCTCAGGTAGCATCTTTGAAAGAGCTTTATTCATCCAACAGGCTGTCATTTACTTAAAATGCCTCTCTCTCATTCCTGGGGTTTTAAAACATTTTTCTTATCATAGTAGTGTATGCCAATACTCTTAAAAAAAAAAAAGTATAAGCAAGCGAAAGTAAAAGTCTCCAGGAGACCCACTGGATCACTAATAACATTTGAGATACAGACTTCTAAATGCACACATAACCATAAATATATAAATACACATATATAAATTTAACAAAATAGGCTTTTTTTTTACATTCGACAATGTATCAGACATCTTCCCACGTCTATACATGTTTCCATCATATCACAGACATACATCCATGCTAATTCTACGCATACATCTGTTCAAGGGTACCCTGTTAAATATAGACTTTGATCTATTCCAAAAAGATTTTGCCAAAGCAAGGAACTGCAAAAGAAACCTTTCTTCAAGAATTCTTGCCAAAATAAGAACACTTCAAAAAATAACCTTTAAGATATACAGTGCTGAGTTTCACCCATTTGCTTTAACATTCTAAAGATAACATTAACTCATGTGAGAAAGTAAAAGACAAGGGAGATGGAGACATTAAAATAATCTACTCATGCCCTTAAACCATAATCTTTATGTTCACCATGTCTCAAAGAACAATTTCTGTCATTCCATCAAAGAGATTACCCTTGACTTCACGGTAACCTAGGCTTGCCCACAGACAGTCTAGTTTAGTCATAAAGCTGTCATGTTCGACTCTTTGTGACCTCATGGACTGTAGACCACAAGGCTCCTCTGTCCATGAAATTCCCCAGGCAAGAGTACTGGAGTGGGTTGCCATGCCCTTCTCCAGGGGATCTTCCTGATCCAGGGATAAGCACCCATATTTACACGTGTGCCTGATATTTTAGTAACCTTTTACTTTCACTTTCCTAAAGGATCTTAGCCTGAAGGAAATCTCCAAGCAGTCAACTCCTTTTCCCAAGACCAGGAAAGTAGGAACCAAGGAGTTCACCGAGCCTCAGGAGAGAGGGCAAGCTGGCACAAGCTGGCACTAAAATCCTATCATGCCAGCATGAGACAGAAGGTGGTACGGAGGACAACAAAAAGGGCTGGTCAGAAAGACAGAAGGAGGCAGCTGGTCAACTCTCTAAGGTGCCTTTGGTCAAACCTGGCACAGACAAACTCCTATTTTAAGTAAAAAGTCTTAAAGGCACATGCAAAACACAGAGCAAACTCAAACTGTGAGAGAACTTTAGAGCCCCACTTACAGAGCATAATCCCGTTCTATCTGGTGATTTTTAAAATATCCGTAAGTACAAAGGTCCCAGGCCCCTCTAAAAAGGAAAGAAGGAGCTGTTTACATACGAGGAGGGAGAGGTCCCAGGAAAACGGAGGAAAGAGGAGGAGGAGAAAAAAGGGCTGAACTGAGAGACAGACGCAGGGCGAGGGCACAGGACGTGTGCACGAGCAGTCAGGACGGGGGCTGCGGGAATATTCAAAGGACGGAGGACACGTTAAAGTTCTCAAGAGACAAGGAGAGGGGGAGAGGAATTCCTTTATGTTAATTCAGAGTCTGCAGATTTTAGCAAGCAGATTACCAGGTACGGTTAAAGGTCAAAAATAAACAACCAGAAGTCATTAAAAAGAGGTAATGACCACCCTTCTGGTGAAAAATCACAGGGAAGAATGTGGAAGCCCAAGGCACAGGCATGTCTGGATAAGCTCTGGTGACAATTGTGTGGCACTGAGGAGGGCGCTGCATTTTACTTGGGAGCTGATTTCCTGAAGCGCCGGCTCCAGTCTGGGGAAATGCCCTTTCAGGTTAAACGTACAAGTTTATGAGATTTTGTTCTCAAACACTGCATTTTACAGAAAAAATTTAAAAATAGATATGAAAATAAAAGCAATATGGGGAAAAGGTAAAAGAAAGACACAGCTCGCTGGATGGAACGTCCACCCTGACATTTACCCTTCTTTCTGCATGACACCCGCCTGGACACAGGGAGCCCAGGCGTTGATTCGCCTCCACCTCTGTTCACAGCTTTCAGCTCTAAGTGCTATCTAAGTGCTTGGGAAGAAGGAAGCAAACATCAAGGAAAGCAAATACGGTTCACGACAGGCTAAAGACGAAGAGAGAAGGGAAAAGTCTGAATCAGATAACCATCGAAAAAGGAAAAAAAACTCAAGATGAAGATATCCTATTTCATATACACAAAATTAGAAAATAAGTGATATTAAGCCATGACAGGATACCTTACAAGTGGTTCTCTCCTTTCACAAGGAGTCAACTGATTTAATATTTGACTTCATTTGCAGTTTGCTAAAATGGTTCAAAAGGCCCCCATTTGCCACATCTTCCTTTATTAATGAGTCCCCAGGAATTTTATCTGGGGACTGGGTCTGGCTGGGTCTGGCTGCAGAAAATTAAATAGCCTATGAAGATGGCGTTTTATTATTCAAGCGACTGTATTCCTTTAAAATGCATTTGCGGTCTCATCACTCAGAGCCTCAGTCCTGAAAACCCTCTGTGGAAGTCAGGGTCCGTCTCTCTCCGTGTTCCGTCAGCCGGGGATAGGACAGCCACGGAAAGGCAACCAGAAGGGCAGAGCAGTGAGGAAATAATTTCTGAAAGCGATGCGTGAGAAGATCAAAGGAAACGGACAAAAAGGTCGACCACAGAGGGCTCCTTTCCTTTCAAAGCCCCTGCTCCCTCAGAGGAGGGTCAATTTGCATGTCCTGTCCCTCCTCCCAGGGGGACTCCTGGAGAAAACCGCCTTCACCAGGGCCCTCGGTCACTTCCTCAGGAAGTGGGAGGAACCACCGCTCACCCTGGCTCCGCGTGGTCCTGGGATCTGGGAATGGACAGTCTCCCCACGACCAGCACGTCTCCGGGGCCGAGGCTGCTGCGTGCTCGGGCCTGGGGCCCTGCAGAGCCTCATGGGCTTTGCTGAGCGCCGGGGGGAGGGGACAGGGGGACTGGTCCACGTCCCTCTTTGGCACCAGCTCACCTCCTGGACACACGGCGAGGGAGACTTTGTGTTGGGGAGGGTGCTGGGTCTCCCCGTGACTGAACCTGCCTCAGACTGTACCCAAATTAAGCAACTCCCGTCAATCCACATGACCAATGTTTTCTTTCCCTTGCCTGAGAGTCAAAAATAGAACTGTGCTGACTTGCCGTGAGTGCTAATAAGGTTCTCGAAGGGTGGGAATATCTACTTACTGAATATACAAAGCTTCCAAAAATACCTGCCCCCGTGTTTTTCTTTAGAAAGCAGAATGTATATTTAAAGAGTAGGGCTGCTTCAGGTTAGCATTTCAAAATGATGGCTCTCCGGGGGGGAAAAACCTGAAGGCAGAAGTCAGGGCTGACCAGATACCAAGCGCTGGTTCAGAAGAGCCGGCTCAGGTCTGCCCAGACCACAGTGTGCAGGAGTAAGCTGCCTAACCGGCTGACCAAACCCGCTTATCAGAAGTCGGTCATCTGGCCTTTCTGAGGCCTGGCCTTCATTTCTCCTCCAGGAATGCCTCTGGGCACCAGCTCATCTCCTGGGCTGACCATCTTTGCAGCTATCTGGTGCAAAGTAAACAGGCGCTCAGGGCAAGTGCTTGCCTGAACACCCCCAAAACTGAATGAAAGAAAACCTTCTGCTGAGATTACACACCATGAGGTTCTCTCACAAACCAAGAAGTGTTTAAAATCCAGAGGGAAAACCTGCTCTTTCCTTAGTCACTCCCAAGAAAAGCACGGGCAAGAATCCTAGCTGCTGTACCTGGAAGACAAGTCACCGATTTCAAGGTATGGGCACCAGGTTCTAAGCCAAAGGAATAAATCCTCCCAAGCGAGGGGCGTCTGCATGAAAACGTCTGGGGCAGAGTTATTCGTAAATATAGCAAAACACTGGAAAACATGGAAACGTCCATCAGCAGGAAGTGATACCTCTTTTTTTTTAAATTGCGGTGCAACACACATAATGTGAAGTCTACCATCTTAGACATTTTGAAATGTACAGTTCAACAGCGTTAAGCAGGGCTTCTCTGGGGGTCCAGTGGTTAAGAATCCGTCTTGCAAGGCAGGAGACGCCGGTTCAATACCTGGTCTGGGAAGATCCCACATGTCACAGGGCAGCTAAGTCCACGAGCCAGTCACTAAGCCCTTCACTCACCACAGAGCCCGGACTCTCCAACAAAAGCCGAGGAAACCGGAAGAGCGCTCTCCGCAACTAGAGAAAGACCGCGCGCAGGAACAGAGACCCAGCACAGCCATAAAGAAATCAAGCTTTCTTAAAAATAGTGTGACGTGTATTCACACTGTCGACAGCACACTCTTTTTAGTGGAGGGGGAAATCGGGTCCTCAAACAACATATAAACTACATTAAAACTAAAAAGAAAAAAATAAGCGTATTGCATTTTACATGATATGTAAAACATGCATACTACATTTTATACATTTATACATAAATATACAAAATTTATAGATATGGAAAATTCACAGAAAGGCTTAGGATTCACACTAAATATCTGATGCTTGAGTCCAGAAAGGGCAGGGGATGGAAGGTAGGGACGCAATGTTTTTCAAAGTTCATCCACCTAAGCACTTTCAAGATCACCTATCTACGGGGAAGTAGATGAAAGTTTAAATTTCTTATGAACTCAAGGGCAGTCAGCATCACCAACCTTGGCAATTCTGTCAAAGGTCCTTTTGCAAGAGCTCTGTTTCCCACTGGATGTACCACATTCTTTCAACTAAAAGGCCCCTGTGCCAGCATTTACTAATATGTCAATGAGTTTATGAAAACACTGAAAGGGTCTGGGCTAAATCCATCACCCTTAATAAACTTCAGGAAAACTCATTACAGCCTCTGCTCAGAGTGAGTTATTCAAAGAGTTTCAGTGATGAGAAAGCAAGGGGGAAAAAAAGCCTAAATTTCTTCGCTATTAGGTTGGATATAAAATATTCAGGTTTGGTGGATTTCAGTATTTCAAAACTAAGAAATCACATACATACCCATGTCTAAAAACAAAGGATCCCCGCGTTTAAGAGAAAAACTCAGGAAGGCTTTCGAAGCATTCATTTGGCGTTTTATATATATAGCCACACTTTTCAGTAACATCTCTGTAATTCCAGCTTGAAGCAAACTATGGATTTTCTACATCAGAGGTGGTAATTTGACTACAGACAGGAGAACCTCAAAGTACTTTTCCTTTGTCACCTGAATAAACCTTCTAGATTTTTGTACAAAAATCCTACATCCACTATAGAAGTTTGCCCCTGAAATGCTCCCATCAAACCAGCCGCTTTGCTTTTTGCTGTTTTGTACTCATTTTAACCAGAAACTTTTTCAAATACTAAACTTAAAACTATTGGCAAACATTTTTGGGAATCGCAGCCTCAGAAAACATGAAGGGGAGCTCTGGGAGCTGACAGAACCTCGCTCTTTTCCAGGAAGTTACAGTCCAGCCACACGCGCTGGAAATCTTTCTTTTGGAACCTTTACTACCCAAGTTTCAAAGCATTGTCCTCGTGACAAGGTTCTGAGTTGGTGGTTCTCAGCGGGGGTGATTTTGCTCCTCCTCCACGGCTGCAGAAATTTAGCAATGTCCAGAGACATTTCTGGCTGGCACAACCTCAAGTATGGCAAGGGGTGCTCCCGGCATCCAGCAGGGTAGGGAGTAAGCGGCCAGAGACGCTAAGCATCCTATACTGCACGGGACAGCCCCCAGCGAAGAGCGGCCCGGCCCTCAAAGTCGCTAGTGCCGAGGCTGAAAAGCCCTGCTCTCCGTGAACGGACTTTCCCCTTGTCACCTGTTCTCCGAGCCAGACCTAACCCTCCTAAGATCACAATAAACCGGCTGGGGACTTCCCTGGTGCAGTGGCTGAGGCTCTGTGCTCGCAGTGCAGGGGGCCTGGGTTCGATCGCCGGTCGGGGAACCAGCTCCCACGTGCTGCAGGGAACACTGAAGACCCTGCGTGCCACCAAGACCTGGCACAGCCAAACAGACAAAATTTAAAAAGACAAACCCGCAGACCTGCCCCCGTGGGCGTCCCCCGGCCTGCAGAGGGCGCCGGCCCCCCCAGCACCCCGCCCCTTCCTCTCCCAAGGGCTGCCCAGGGGCTGATCACAGCTGGTCCGGATTCCGAAATGAGGCCACAGCCTTGTCTCACCGGACACCAAACTCACCTGAGGCATTTTGAGATTTATGAAATGCAGGGCTTTCATCTGTAAGACATGACTAAGAGCCTCCCCCAGGGTGATCGTTCACGGCATGTCTACTGACTTTTAGAAGTAAAGTTCTCTTCCTGGAGTAGGGAGGAAACAGAGAACACACACACGGAGAACGAAGGGAATCGAGCTGTCAGGCTCCACGTTACAGTAAAAGGAGAAGGAAGCTCCCTGTACGTCTCACGAGGTCCGCCTGCACTCACACTAATTTCACCAAAGACAAGCAAGAGCTTGGAAGAATGGTCACGCAGGAACGCTGCCCTTACACGATTTCCCACCAAATAGGGGAAGCAGGGATTCTACAGTGTAGGCATTTGGGAAGTGCTGGATTAATCACACACACATCTTTCTTCTCCCAAGGCTTCTCTGAACTTTTAAGTGCTGCATGAATATCTAGCATGAAACTTCATCATGGGGATCCAATGTCCAAGCTGGAAGCATTGCCCAAGCTTACTGGATGCTGGACGCTTTCAGAGTGAGACGTCTCTGGGGCTTATTTAAAACAAAGTTTAATCAAATCTTGCAGTTCCAAGAGGTCAGTTACACTTCTGAGGGCTTCCTGGTGCATCAAACAATAGGTTCGATCCCCGGATTGGCATGATCCCCTGGAGGAGGGCATGGCAACCCACTGCAGTATTTTTGCCTGCAGAATCCCATGCACAGCGAAGCCTGGTGGGCTACAGTCCATAGGGGTTGCACAGAGTTAGACACGACTGAGCGACTTGGCACGCACACACAGGATTTAATAATGAGCATCCTTCACTTAACTGTCCTCCTGCAGAAAAGCAGCCGAGCAAGGTCTTCTAGGCAGCACAACAGAGGCAGAACAGAAATCTCCCATCCTCAACGACCCGAAACCAAGGCAGTGTGTAACCCAAGAAGGGACAGCTAAATCTGAAACACCCACAGAGGGCAACGGTGACCTACTGCCCAACATTAGCAGGAAAAGAATTTTTGTTTTTAAATCTTTGAGTCATCTAAATCAAAACCAGCCAAGCCTAATCAGTATTACTACTCAAGTGCTAAACTGTGTGTTTCAACTTTCCCCAAATTAATGCTAGACAGCCAAACCAGACTTGCATTTTGCCAAATGGACAGACATGCATGAGGGACCAGCACCCCACAAAGACACAGACACACACACCCCTACTCAGGAGCAGCCTCAGAGACACACACACCTCTTTCTCTCTCACACACACACCCCTACCCCTACCCATGAGCACCCTCAGACACGCAGTGACACGCCCAGGAGCACCCCTGACACCAGCCTTGGCCAACTCCTCCAGCCCTTCGGCCCGGCTTCTCACAGCAGGCGCCGTGCGATTACGCAGCAAACACTGAGAGCTAAACATACTGGTTTCGTGATTTCTGAGGAAAGAGAAAATACAGATTGAATCTCTACACCAAGAGCTCCTGCACCTTGGCTGCTAAGCTGAAGCGCGTGAGGCTACGGCCGTCAGGTCCAAAGACCCGGGTGTGAACGCCAGCTCCGACGCCGACCACTCGGCTTTGCACGTCTCTCCCCTCTCGGGGCGAGAAGGGCCCCGGGCCTGACGTGGGTTAAGGCCACTGGCTTGGCAGGGCTGCTGCGAGGCCTAAGGACTCAGAGATCCACAGTGGCTCCGCAGAGGGGCCCTTTCCCAAAGTGACCGGCTCACCCGTCAGCTGTCTTCCTCCCAGCTCCGCTTGTCTCACTTCCTGCCTCAAACTCTGTCTCCGCCTGAAGACGCTTCCCCGTGTCCTCGGCATGGACTTCCTTCCCCGGCCAAGTCCTCCGCTTCCTCATCATCTCCTACCTTGGATCTTCCCTCCCTTTCTATAAAACTTCATCCCTCTTTTTCAAAAGTTCACCCACACTTTATCTTTAGTGGAGCCTCTACTTCCTCACAATGTTTCTTTGTTTGCATGTTTCCTCCTGTCTCCACCTTTAGAAGCCAAGTGAGTGTATCAGAAAATAATAGCGTCAAAACCTTTAGGACACAAATTCAGTTCACTTACAGGTAAGCAATTTTCTGACGATAATGAATCACGGCGAAGCTCGTCCAAAGGGTTCGCCTACGAGCACAGAGATCATGCGCGTCTCCCAAGTCCTGCGGTCCTGTAGGTTTTTACTTTCTGAAAAAACTATTTGGCTGCACCTAGAGGTATGTGGCGGAAAAGGCGATGGCAGCCCACTCCAGTACTCTTGCCTGGAAAATCCCATGGACGGAGGAGCCTGGTAGGCTCCATGGGGTCGCTACGAGTCAGACACAACTGAGCGACTTCACTTTCACTTTTCACTTTCATGCATTGGAGAAGGAAATGGCGACCCACTCCAGTGTTCTTGCCTGGAGAATCCCAGGGACGGGGGAGCCTGGTGGGCTGCCGTCTATGGGGTGGCAGAGTTGGACACAACTGAAGCGACTTAGCAGCAGCAGCAGAGGTATGTGGGACCCTAGTTCTTCCCTGACCAGGGATCGGACCTGCACCCCCTGCATTGGAAAGCGGATTCTTAACCATTACACCCCCTGGGAAGTCCCTCGTGTGTTCTCACACGCCCACCAGTCTCTGCCATGCTCTGCTGGTTCTGGCCAGACTCAATGGACAGGGGACCGGTCACCTGTGCTTTGCCGTCTGATGTTCTCTGCACATCTGCCCAGCTGGTCTTTGACCCTGACTCTTGGCAGGCTCCAGGAAGACCTCTGACTTACCACCTCACTACATATCCTGAACTCATCCCCAGCTCAGATTAACACCCGTGATTCCAACCCTTTTCTCCAGCGCGGACTCCACGGCCACGCCTGCCCTGAATGCCCAGCCTTGTTTCTGCTCCCCTCACGGCAGTGTGAGGCCACAGCTGACACAGCAGGACACATGCTCTCCCAGCCCCAGACAGGGATTCAGCACAAAACCGTGAGCTGACAGGCTCAACCAACAAGTAAGAAACCGCATGCAACGTGCTGGACTCACGGGTCGTAGCACTCCCAGACTCCCAACAGCCAGGAGGATCGAAACTCAACCAGGGTCTCTGTGCGATGACGGGAGGCTTTCCCGGCCTCTCATGTGACAGTGAAAGAGAAAGTCAGGCATGTCTGACTCTCTGCGACCCCATGGGCTACAGAGTCCATGGAACTCTCCGGGCCAGAATACTGGAGCGGTAAGACTGCAAGGAGAGCCAACCAGTCCATTCTAGAGGAGATCAGTCCTGGGTGTTCATTGGAAGGACTGATGCTAAAGCTGAAACTCCAATACTTTGGCCACCTCATGCGTCGAGTTGACTCACTGGAAAAGAGTCTGATGCTGGGAAGGATTGGGGGCGGGAGGAGAAGGGGACGACAGAGAATGAGATGGCTGGATGGCATCACCGACTTGATGGACATGAGTTTGAGTGAACTCCAGGAGTTGGTGATGGACAGGGAGGCCTGGCGTGCTGTGATTCATGGGGTCGCAAAGAGTCAGACACAACTGAGCGACTGAACTGAAGTGAACTGAACCTTTCCCTTTTCCAGGGGATCTTCCCTACCCAGGGATCAAACCCAGGTCTCCCGCATTGCAGGCGGATTCTTTACCAGCTGAGCCACCAGGGAAGCCCAGGAATACTGGAGTGGGTAACCTTTCCCTTCTCCAGCGGCTCTTCCCGACCCAGGAATTGAACCAGGGTCTCCTGCATTGCAGGCGGTTTCTTTATCAACTGAGCTATCAGGGATGCCCAAGAATCTCAGGTAACAGACACCATTTTATCTTTACAACTAATTTAATTCATTTCCAAATTTTAAAACATGCCAACTACAGTGCTGTGGTCTCTTACAGTTCAAATACATAATTCACCAAATTCCTTACTGGAACTTAATTTCTCCTTTGGCTCAGGCCTGGAATTGAGCTTCCCCAAGACATCTGGATCCAAGGCCTCCAGAGTGTGTGCCTTCGTGTGCACCAGACAAGCAGGTGGTGTTGATTAGCCATTCTTCACCACCACCCTGTGAGGAGGCTCATTAGGGCTCCCATTCTAAGGGAAAGTCACAAGTCACCCGACTCCCTGTCAGGCACAGAGGCAGGAACAGCGGCCGCTAACAGCTCTGAGTCCTCCCCTCCCATCAGATCCCAAGTCTCTGAATCAAACGTGGCACAGTTATTCCTGTCTGCGGCTGCTATTTAGTCACTAAGTCGTGTCCAGCTCTTTGCGACCCCATGGACTGTAGCCCACCAGGCTCCTCCATCTGTGGGATTTCCCAGGCAGGAATGCTGCAGTGGGTTGCCACTTCCTGATCCAGGGGATCTTCCCGACCCAAGGGTGGAAGCTGCACTGGCAGGACGCTTCTTTAGCACTGAGCCCCAGGGAAGCCCTGCAGTCCCTCTTACATGTTGACTTGCTGACACTGTTCATCACAGTGACTCCAAACAGGTGCCCCTCCACGCATCTCCCGGACCTCATCCTGACGGTAAAGCTCTCTCTGTCTCCCCAGTCAAGGGGCCAAGGTAATGAAGCTTCAGCAACACAGGTTATGTGGGAACAAAAATACACTGAGTATCCAGGCAGATCCTGCATACCCAGAAACCAGTGCTCATGCCAGGCTGGGCATCCATGACCCAACAATGAGGGCCGACCCCAAATGCCCTCGCTGGCATCACGTGTAAAGCGACGGTGAGTTCCTGCAGTCGGGCAAGGCTTGGAGCATCAGATGACGCGGAAGCAGAGACAGAGGATCTGAAACCAAGGGCACACAACAGACCCCTGCTACTCACTGCGGTCCAGGGGCCAGCAGATCACCATCGCCTGGGAGCTGGTCACAAATGCAGGGTCCCGGGCCCAAACCAACCCTAGTGAATCACTATCTGCATTTTAACAAGACCCCCGGGGTGATCTGTATGCCACTAGCCCTACCTGGACGATAAGGGCACCCAGGAGGGGCCTGGGGTCGGGGAAGCACAGGACGCAGCAGCAGGTGGGAAAGGCAGGGAAGTAACACAGAGCGAGCTGGACCCTGCTCCAAGTCCGGGGTCCATCCCACTCGGTGCTGCCCTCCTCAGTCAGTCTCTCAACGTCTGTAAGTCTCACCGGGGATGTTAATTATACCTTTCGAGGGACAGTCAGTACAAAGCCTCCACCACGCAGTAAACTTGCAGTAGATTTCCTTTCCATTCACCATCAGACACCAATGTGGCATGGTTGTCTAAATCCCGCAGTCTGGAGATGAATTAGGATATCTGGGAGAGAAAGGGAGCCCAAACCAGGGAAGAATGAGTTTCTCTAACAAGGAGACCCTATCGTAGTTCTCACCCTATCTTCTTCAACTGAAAGAAGGACTCAACATCAGTAAATGCAAACACCGCGGGGCACCAGGGAAGTTTCACTGTTAAACTTAGTCGTCCATCCAACAATCCAGATCAGCACTATCAGACAGAAACAGAATGGAAACCACATATATAGTTGCAAGTTTTCTTTTTTTCTTTTTTTGCACTTTTTTATTTGCCACTCAGCATGCAGGATCCTAGCTCCCACTTGAGTGATCAAGCCCACACCCACTGCAGTGGAAATTCCTACTAGTCTTAAACCACTGGACTGCCAAGGAAATCCCTCTGTCTTTAAAAGAAAAGAGCTGGGAGGGTGGGGATAGTGTGAAATAAGTTTTAGTAATAAGTTTTTTTCAACCAAAATATTCTTTCAACATAAAATCTATATTAAAAAGCTACTAATGAGACATTTTACATTCCTCTTTGCTATCTAAGTCTTCAAAACCCTGTGTATATTTTATGCTTACAGCTCATCTCAATTAGGACTCGTGGTGGTTTAGTCCCTAGGTCGTGTCCAACTCTTGCAACCCCATGGACTGTAGCCCGCCAGGCTTCTCTGTCCATCAGATTCTCCAGGCAAGAATACTGGAGTGGGTTGCCACTTCCTTCTCCAGGGGATCTTCCCAACCCAGGGATTGAAACCGGGTCTCCTCCATGACAGGCAGATTCTTTACCAACTGAGCCACCAGGGAAACCCCCAAAACAGGACTGGCCACACAGCGAGCGCTCAGAAGCCGTCTGTGGCGGGGGCCAGCCAATAGGCCAGGGCCGTTCTAGACAGCAGGGGCCAGGACCCCTGCGCCCTCCAGCTTCCATCACTCCCAAGGTCCAGCGTGTAAGACACGACTATCTGGTCACTGCCAAGCAAACACGGGCAGCAAAGGGCTGGGGAGACGGACAGAGCAGAGGCCTGAGCCATCCGGCCACAGCTTCACGGCCAACTTTTGTTTGTTCTGAAACTCCGGTTGACGAACAGACAGACAACCCAGAAGCTGGGCCCTCGCTGACTGGGTGGAATTTACTTGGGAACAAAGAGAGTTGAAGTGTTAAGACTGTAACTACAAAATTTGTTCAGGATTTTCCAGCTGTAAATGTTATGCGCAGCCAAGTAAGAACAAGGGAAATGTCCCTCAGTTTTCATCAGATAAAGGGCAGCTGCAACTCAAAACCTAGAGACCAGGCAGGAAACACTGTGTATGCCTTCATGCCCCACACTTCAAACCAGAAATCACTACCGATAAAGGAGGTAAAAGACTGAACAGGTGAGTCAGCAGCAAGTCAGAACAGAGATGTCAGGGATGAGGTCCTTCCCCTAAAACAGGGAGCTCGGGATATAGGACAGCTAAGACTTTAGGGAGGATTCATGGAGCACCAGGCACTCTGCTAGGCACTTCCTGTGCACTTAATCTTCCAAACAACCCTCAAGAAAAGTACGGTTTCCAATTTTAAGTTAACTCGCTGAGGGGGCTTTCCCAGGTGGCGCTAGTGGTAACAAACCTGCCTGCCAGTGGGACATGGGTTCGATCGCTGTGTCGGGAAGACCCCCTGGAGGAGGGCGTGGCAACTCACTCCAGCATTCTTGCCAGGAGAATCCCATGGACAGATGAGCCCGGCGGGCTACAGTCCATGGGGTTGCAAAGAGCTGGACACAACTCAAACGAGTTAGTGCACACACACAGGCATAATCAAGTCTCAAGCTAGAGACCTCAAACTACCTCCCCAACTCCTGATGTATCAGCAAAACTGTGAAGGACCAGATTACCAATGGGCACCTGTGTGAGGGCTTCATTTCAGTAAATCAGGCTGTAAGGGTCACGTGATCTAAGGACTATAAATAAAAGCTGGCTTCTATACCATCAAAACCCAGACAATCAATTTTGGATTCCAGAAAGAAATAATCATGGCAACAGCCTTGGGCTAGAAGTCTGTAGGGCAGTGGGTTCTGGTTTCAGATGTGCTATTAACTAGCTGCTGATTCCCACCTCCACCCCAGTTTGGGCTCACTGCGGAAAATGAAGAGATAACTATAAATGTTTAATGCATTTCCAGCTATATAGTTGTTTATTTTTAACACAGAGCTGTGACTTCTCTAACCTGGAAGTTTTTGAAAAATTCTTACTGTTCAGATACCCAGAAAGAATCTGTTCCTCACAGAAGAAAATGACCAAAAGCACCACCCATCACTAGACCGCATGAGCCAGCAGGAATTTGGTTCCCCGAAAAACACTCAAGAACTACACCACCTTGACTTCACCTTTAGGTCTCTATGGATCCTTCAGGATGCTCAGAATCTCTAATTATGCACAGATGGAGTAATACCTGCATTTGGGGGCCCTCATGACCGTCGACTAGAGGACACGTGGCGGGGAATACTCGGGACAGCTAAGAAGGCCACTCTGGCTTCATCTAAAGACACTACTTATTTCAGTCTCCAGATTTAGATTAAGGAGAATCTGCTCTTCCCCTCAATCTCAAACAGGCAGAACGGAGAACTTCCTGTCTGTAGATGAGCATTCAAAGAATTTCTTAAATCGTTGTTTATTTGCGAGGACAAAAGATTTTTCTTGACAGCACTTTCAATTTATACTGATCTTACCCTTTTCAAAGAATAAATAAAACAAAAACACCTCCCCGCTCCTTCTCCCATTTGTCCCCCACCCCAGTGCCCAGGAAAGGAATCGTTTTCATCTTCCCAGCACGCTATTCTAGCAGCGTGCGTCTCTGGGGTAGGCACAGACTCTTCTCTCTCATCGTGATGACCAAAGTCAGGAAAGCCCTGGACAAAGGCCCTGGACTGTGCCTCCGACTTCTCCATGACACCTGCTCCCCTTCCCTGTCCCCAACAGGCCCTCCCAACTCCAAGCACCTTCCATGACTTCCCCTGGTCCCCAGTCCTGCTCCTCCATCAACAAGGCAGAAGAGCCCAGGGATGAGGAGCAGGCTTCCAGTTCTGTCTGCACCCCGTTTCTGAGGGGGCGGGCCTTGGCCATGATCTTTGACCTGCACTACGGGGGAGTGGGGGGAAAGAGCCTTCAGCTTGCCTCACCGTCTCGGTCTCAAACCGACGGAAAGGCCACCACGACAGACGGTCCTGTCTGCAGGTGTCAAGCTGCTGATGTCACGGTCTGCCCTGCAGGAAATGGTCTGTCTTTAAGTTCTTCAGTCCCTGCCTCCCCTTCATTGATGCGTTTTACTTTTTACTATACAAACCACTGTCTTCTGGCAACCCAAACTGACACCTTCTCGCCTCTCCTGTCAGCTCTGTTCTGCACTGCCGCTGCTAAGTCGCTTCAGTCGTGTCCGACTCTTAGCAACCCCATGGACTGCAGCCTACCAGGCTCCTCCCACGGGATTTTCCAGGCAAGAATACTGCAGTGGGTTGCCATTGCCTTCTCCTGCTGTTCTGTACTAACTGCTCCCAATCTAGACCCCCAGCTCACACGATCTGGAAGACAAAGGACACCCCATGGGCAACACAACCCAAACCTGAACTCATTCTACCAGCAGCTCCACCTCCGCAGTCCTTTCCTGCCTCCTGAATTCAGAATCTCAGAGCCAGATGTAACCTCTGAGAAGTAACTTCAGAGAGCATCCTCTCCGCTCCCCTCCACACACACAGGCATCCTCCCCCTCGATCAGGCCGCATATCTAACTGGAGACCAGCGCACGCGCACACACACACACACACACACACACACATGCACGCACAGGTCCCGTGATGCGGTCACCACCTACCACTCCATCGCCATGGCAATGCCTCGGATAGAGCCCGCTTCCCCTCTCTTGGACAGCCGCCCACTGGACCCCGAAGGGCCTCCATTCCACGTTCACAGGGCTGCCCTGGGTCCTCATCAGAAACAGGCTCTTCTCTGCCCCTCTGCCTCCACAGGGAAGCGCACCCTGGAGTGGACGGTGCAGAAAGGCCTTCGGAAGCCCGGCCACTGCCCACTTCTCGCTCTCTGCCTACCCGCCCACTCCCCCAGCCCCATCTGCCACACCAAGCTCCCCCAGGGCCTTTCCACACGCGGCCCCACTGGCTCTCTGCTCGCCCTCCAGGTCACTGCCTCCCTGACATATTCTCACTGGCTTTTTCAGCTCAGAAGCCACCTCGTCCAGGGCCCCTCCCTCTAAACTTGGCACTAGGTGGCCCCTTCACATTCCTATCATAGCATCCGTGGGCTACTTCCCACCAGCTTTTCCTCTCTGGATGCCTTTGCCCTCGGTCCTCCCAGTGCCTAGCACAACGTCCGGGGCTTAGGAAAAACGCCGCATCTGCTCCATGGATGAAATAACCCCCAAATTAATGCCGATCCCCACGTCTCCTTGTTTCTCATCAGCAGGACCTCAGTCTGCTTGTTCTTCCTGATCTCAAACGCTATTTTATCCGCTAAAAAAAAAAAATCTGCTTCCAAAATCTCCCTACTTCATGGCTTTGAGATTACTGGCACATTTTCACCTCTTTAAAAGACATAAAAGCTAAAAAGTAACTTCAAATATCAAAATAACGCCAATATTTTGAAACTCAAGGAATCAAATTATAATTAACAGTAAGCTCCTGACACAGCTAAGATTTCGTACCCCTTTCCAAAACTTCGATTCTGTCACTGGCTGGTGTTTTATGGAACCTGAAGACAAATGTAAAAATTAAACTGCCAAATGGTTCTGAAGAGATCAGGAATAACTGCTGAGGGAAATGAAGGCTACTTTACCACTTGGAGGTTCTTGTTTCCACTTTTGCCTAATTCCAATTCGTTCTGGGTTATAAAGCCTGTCATCCCGTTAGTGAGTGGTCTATTATCGTGAACACCTCTCATGTATCTTCAGATAGCATTTGCTACGAAAAAGGTACTTGGGAAGTCTTAACTGCAGCTGACAACGCTAGATCTTTTCGTGAGCTACGACCAGCTGAATTTACTTTCATCCTGACTCTGAATTCTCACCTCCTCACCATGACCCAGCCATCCCACTCCTCAGTCCGTACCAAACAGACATAAATACTTACGTTCAGACAAAAACCCGTATGCAAATTTTTATAGCCACTTTATTCTGGGAACAGGATTGAAAAAAAAAACTGGAAACAACCCTTGTGTCTTTCAACGGAAGAACAGAGAAACAAACCACGGGACATCCATACAGAGGTCTACACAACTTGGCAATAAAAGAAGAACCAAGCATGGATACACAAAAGAATGTGGACTGTCCTTCAAATGCACTTTTTAAGTGAAGGAAGCCATTTGCATGGCGTTCTGGAAAAGACCAAATATAAGGTCAGAACAAATTGGTGGCTGCCAGAGGGGTGGGAGTGGAGAGGAGAGTCTGACCAAAAACGGACAACAGGTGGGAAGGTTTCAGGAGACTGAACGAGTCCCTGTTGGTAATGTTGGGGCAAACACGGCGCGACACACTTGTCAAAACCCGTAAGACTGCACACCGCGGAGTAAGTTTGACTGTACGTAAAGAAAAGGTTAACCACTTAACCACGACATACTTAGAGATCATACACCAAACACAGGCATACCTTCTCTGACTGCAGTTTGTTTTATTGCCCTTCAAAGATACCAGTTTTTTTAAAAAAAAAAACTGAAGCTTTTTGATAACTGTGCATTATCAGATGATGGCTAACATTTTCTGCAGCAATGAAGTACTTTTGATACAGTGTTTCTAGACATAATGCTATTGCACACTTAATAAAAGACTACAGTGTAGACATAACTTTTATATATACCGAGAAACCGAAAAAATTCGAGCGACTTGCTTCATTGCCATAATCCCTTTATTGTGGTGGTCTGGAACCCATACCCACAATATCCCTTGGGGTGATGCCTGTGTAATTAACACAAAGGTATGGATTTCCTTGGGGCTCCCCTGGTGGCTGAGTGGTAAAGCACTTGCCTGCCAGCGCAGGAGATGCGGGTTCAATCCCTGGGTTAGGAAGATTCCGGAGAAAGGTAATGGCAGCCCACTCCAGTATTCTCGCCTGGGAAGCCCTGTGGATGGACCAGCCTGGCGGGCCCGTGGGGCCGCAGATTTCCTTCCCCTTTACCAGTTGTGTTTGTTACTACTGTGTTGCTACTATAGTGCGCTGATGAGGAAGAGATGTTAAGGGAATGGGGGGGAACCAACCCCAAATCGTCCCCCAGATCTTCCTGCAGCCCCTGTGCTGGCAACGCGGCTCCAGTGGCGAAGAGCTAAATGGAGTCTCACCAAGGATACGGGGGAAGTCACTCAAAAGCACCAGGAGACCGACGGCGCCCCCCAGCAGAGCCCAGGAGCGCATGTCAAGGGAGCGACAAGGGGGAAGGCCGGAGTCTCCCCAGACAAATCCTCCAGTTCTAACTCATCCCCTGGAAGGGATCCGCAGAAAATTCCATCCACAGGTCGGCCGCAGCCTTCCTCCTTCCTTTAAAAAGGAGTCAAGGCAAGGCAGGAGGAGGCAGGAGAATCTCCTTGCGAGAAGAGAGAGCAAAAACACGAGTTCTCTGAAAGCAGGAGGCTGAGAGTTCTAGAAACCCGGGACCCCATTCTTCAAGGTGGAAAAAGTGACTCCACGTAGGCGAATGACAAGAACAAGCCAAGGTTCACCACCCAGTGACACTTTCTTTCCAGGGGACCCACCCCACCCAGCCAGAGGCACACAGGCCCGGGGCCCCCAGGAGACCCCCGCAGGCAACCACGCCGGGCAGGGCCGGGGCCCGGCAGGGGCGAGCCAGTCCCCAGCCTGGGTGCCTCCCTGCTCCTGGCCTGGCTCCTTCTGGGAAAGGGGACGCTCTGGCTTCTCCATGCTCACATTCCTGAACCCAGGAAACTCCGGTTCCCCTCCGGGGAGTCCCAGGCCTGTGACAGGCTCAGAGCCCGGCCCGATACCGCCACCTGAGACAAACCTCCGGCCGAGATGAGCTCCTGATTGCAACCCTGGAGAACCAGCTCTCCGACTTGCAACGGCCCTCTGCAGCTGGAAAGACAGGCCTTCGTACAAAACACATGCTATTTTCCAGGAGCGTTTGCAGGGGCCAGGGTCAGGGGGGAGGGGTGGAGGGTAACAAAGCTAAAAACCACAGAGAGTAAACCAGAACATTCTGGGACACGCCACGCCTTACGAAAAGGGCTTTTAAAACATCCTTTTCAAGGATCCGTCGCAGCAGGGGGTCAGTTGTCAGAGTTAAATAAAAATCATTGACTTTCTAAAAACAGGACTGAAGGACTCAATTATTTAAAAAATAGCTTATTGTATTAAGCTAATTAAGGTCTATCATATTTAGCCATCTGAGTTTTAGCTGGCACCAGAAAAGCAGGAACAGCGTATCATGCAACGTGGACTGGGATCTGCTTTGCAAGCAGATTTCGGCCACATTCAGACACAGAACCTCTGGCAGGCAAAAATGTAGAACTGAAAACCAATTTTCACACAGCGATTTGTAAAGAATTCTGTTTCATCGCATAAGCTGTTTACTGGTCTACCAGTCCGAGATTACATTTATCTTTATTAAATACCACAGCAAGTATTCTGAGCTAACCATGTACTGTTGTTTCTCCGTTTCATCACACGCTGGATGCTCTGAGATCATGAGAAAAAAAATTCAACAATAAAACCCTCACATACTTGACACCCTTCACTGCAGAGACTCTGCCCACTAACTGCCAGCACACAACCTCTCCTAAGACCCTCCGCATTTCTGAAAAGACTACTCTGCTGAATGCAAAAAGGAACAAAATACCCTCTACAAAGTAGGGGAGACAGTTGTTTTCCACTGTGCCTTCCATGGGCTCCGCCTGACTGTACTTTGACCAAACCAGAAGCCAGAACTCCTCTATCCATAGCTGAGATCATCTTGGATTGATTCTGGTGCTGCTGGCTTCCTGTCTGGGGAAGCTGCAGTCCTTTTCACAAGGAACCCCAAGGCGAAACGCTTCATGTTCCCCTGTAAGTTCTCACTGCCTTTGTTCCTTACTTTGCCACCACTCGTTACTGCCTGCTTCTCTCTCCTCCTCAAAAACCTCTTGGTTTTTTCAGGATGCATAAAAATACCAGCTGAAATAGAACTGTCATCTTGTAAGGCATTGGACATTGTCTGCCATCCACTGCTGTACAGCTTTCAGTTAACAAGCATCCTTTAACAGAGGAAGCCAGACTACCCCAGTCCCCCCTCCTGGCACCATGTTAAGGATTCCACATTAAAACGTATGCCACAAATAATCCAATGGCAAACTCACCATTCACAGCCCCCCAGATCAATAAAAGCCATTCCACCACTCGACTCGGAGTGAAAAGCCTTTCAGCTTAACACACAGGGCGAGGTAAAGAGAAAGGTGATCAATGAACAAAAGGCAAATCTACCTTCAGACTCCTCAAATCCCTGAAAGGTGGCCAGGACGCCTGGATTTTTGGCAAAGTCCTTCCCTTTTTCTGTAATCATCGGGGAGAAAAAGCTACACGTGTAATGCTTCAGTCTTATGTAAAACAGTGCATTCTCCACAAGGCCCTGACGCCTACCATTCTCTCCAACTCACTTCTTTTCAGGCCTGCCTCTTCTAAATGACCAGCCACATGCGATTTAATGAAGTCATTCTGATTTCGCCCTGATAGCAACACCCTCATAAAAGTCCCTCTAATCCCATTAAACTTGGCTAACGTTATGAGTATTTCTTCTCCACTCTCCACCCAGTATTAGCTCCAGGGTCCCAAGCCACTGTCAGTCTGTGTCTGAACGGAGCTTCAAATAAATACTGAAATTCATGCTCAGAATATCGTATCTCACCTTGTGAACCTTGACCTTTTGGAAAGACTTTGGACCAGTGTTCAGTTACTGTCACACGGTTGCATTCTCTGCAAATATGAAAGGGTTAAAGGCAGCCCCAGTCAACAGGCCTACAAGGAAAAAAAAGACAGCATGTATGCCTTGCAGCATCACTGGAATGCATTTATGTTCATTTCCTAGAACAATAGTGTTACCTTTTGGCCTTCATAACAGCCAGACGTATCCCCAACACCCTTTAGTAGCTTCTAAAACAAAAAGCACAAAACGGAACATACCCTGCAAGAGAAGAAAAGCATGCAAAGTAGCATTCTCCAGCAACAAACAAACTACCATTACAAATCCATCAGTTCGTTTGGGTTTGGTTTTGTTAAAAACGCAGAGCAAGAGAGAGAGAGAGAAGAGAACTGAAGAAATCCAGTGTCCCCACCCTACCAAGGCACATTTTTTGTCTTTAGGAAGGGCCATAAATCTCAGCTCCTTGTCCATCCCTTAAGCAAAAGAAAAAGGCAGGAAAAGCCCAAGTCATCTCAAGCTTGCAAACCTGCACATTTTCCCCCATCTTCTCTACACAGAATCTTCTAGGGCTCCGTTAGTCACGTACCCGTGCTGTGTGCTGTCTAAGTGTGCATTCACATAGTGTGTTGGGACGGTCCCTTCCTGCAAGCGCCTCGGCTTTTGGCTGCCATGAAGGGAGGAAGCTGCTATCCCACTGTAGTAGCTCAGGGACTGCATTGTGTTCAGGAGCTGATCTGCCTCAAACCAGTTTCAGCCGGTTCTGGTCACCCTACATAAAAAAGCTATGGCAACCCTCGCTGAGTTGCCAACAAGTCCCTGAAAATCAGCAGCAGCGGGGGGCATCTCGCTGGGGCTGGCTGCCCCCCTTCGGGTCCTGGGGAGGAGGGGAGGGTCCTCGAGTGTCCCCCGCCGTCCCCATCACCCCGCGAGCGCACAGCCTTGGAGAGCCTCACCTCTCCAGCGCCCCAGAGCCCCTCGGACCCACCCCTCGCCTCCGCCCGGAGCCCACCGCGGAGCCCTGCGGCCCGCGCCCTGCTCCTTCCCGCACTTACCTCCCACAACCTGGCTCAGGGCTTTGTGTACGTGTTGTGTCAAGTGTGTGCGCTCTGGCTTGGTGGCTGACCACGAGCCCCCCAAGAAAGAGCCATCTACGTGTGTGTCTGCTCCCCCTGCCCGCGCTGGTGGCGGCAGCCGGCCTGGGCCCCCTGGCAGGGTGGTGCTGGCTTGTTGACCAGGCTGCTCTCCGCCTGTCCCCCCCAGCCCCCTCCCGGCCCTCTCCTCGCCCTCCCTGTCACCAGCAGCACCAGCGGGGGCCCCGTCTCCTCCTCCTCCGACCTTCTCTCCTTTCAAGCACCTGGGGTGGGGGGGAGCCCAAACCCCTTCACCTCGGGCCAGAAAAAAAAAAAAGAACAAAAAGCCTAGGGATGTCTGTGTGGGGGGTGCGGGGGGCAGACCCGGGGACCCAGGGGGCACAGAGGCCTTTTAAACAATGCGCCGCGCAGCACCCGCGCTGCTGCGGGGGGAGGCTGCGCTCACGTGGCCCCCTCTCGGAACCGGCGGGGCCTCGGGTGCCCCCTACCCCCTCCCCACCCCCCGAGGAGGCCGGCGGGGCGCGAAGGCCGGCGGGCCCCGAGGCCGGCCGTGGGACAGGCCGCGGCGATCAGGCCCAGGGACCAGAGCCACACGCGCCGGCCGGCGATCGCCAAGGCCCCGGGCACGAGGGGCCGGCGCCCCAGCCTCGCCCCCGGGGGGAGCCGCCCGCCCGCCCGCGCGCGCGCCCCGCTTGCTCCGCGGCCCTGCGCGCCCCGCGCCCCGGGGCGCACACCCACCCCCGGCCCGGGGTCGGCCCTCGCAGCGGTCAAGCCCGGGCGTCTGGGCCGCAGCTCGGATGACCTTTGTTCCGCGCGGCGCCGCCGGCGGCTGCTGCTGCTGCTGCTGCTTCCATGCCACGGGCGTGTCGTCGCATCCCCGCCGCCGCGGCCGGGCTGTGCGTGAGCGGCGGGGCGGCCTCGCCCGCCGGTGCCGCCGCCGATGCTGCCGGCGCCGCCGCCCCGCCGCCGCGGCCTCGCCGTGCGCCCGGCCCGGGCCCCGCGCGCCTCCCCGGGCGCCGCGCTCTAGGCCGCGCGGCGGCGGCGGCGGCGGGGCGGCGGCGGGGCGGCGGGGCGGCCGCGCCGGGGCCTACGACGGGGGTGCGGGCCCCGGGCGGCGGGGCGGCGGCGGAGGCTCGGCCCGAGCGGAGAGCGAACAAAAGGGAGCGCGGGCGAGGGGGAGGGGGCGGCCGGCGCGGGGGGCAGGGAGGCTCGGGGAGAAGGAGGCGACACGCGAAGCCCCGCAGCCCGCGGGCGCCCGGCCGGGGCCGGCGCGGCGCGCCCCGCCGACCCGCCCGTCTGCGGCCGCCGCTCCCTCGCCCGGGGCCGGGGGCAGGGCCGGTGGTCGTGGTGGTCGAGGTGCTGGAGCTGCGGGGCTGCGGGCAGGGCCGCGGCTGCCTCCACCGACATCGCAGCCTCTCGGCCGGCCCTCTCCACGGCCCCAAGCCGCAACTTACTCGAGTGGAAGGAAGCAAGGCCTCGCCAAAGATGGTTGCAAAAAGATCCTGAAGCCAAAGCGCTGGTGTTTTGTGATCCTCGCAATGGTGGCAAAGAAGTCAGAAGAGAGCACGCTATCTTCAGATGCATTACATCTGAAATTCTCCCTGGAGGTGGAAGAAGGGGGCTCTCTCCTAGGTAGTTAGTGGTTTGGAGCCCTTTTCGCCTTAAACTGAGCCACAAAAGGATGGAAGACACCCCCTGGGGTGGGGAGAAAGCCCTGGTGTAGAAGACACACGTTTTGCTTTTCAGAGAAAAAGCCACTGGGGCCAGATTGAAACATGGCATGTTCGGTTCATGTAGTCTTTTTTTTTTTTTTAATGGGGGAATGATATTGAGTAAACAAGATGTTATAGCTGGGTCTTTAAATTCAAGAAGGGAGACGTGTACAAATGTAACAAGCACTTGGTACCTACAGCAGGTGGTCAGAGCCTCCAGAACTCAAAAAGATACATACAGAAACCCCATGTAAAGACCACAGAGGTGTATAATCCTTAACACATCCGAGGTGGAGACAATGTATTACCACCAGATCAGGTATGCTCTTCCTCCAGCCCTGGTCCTGGTTCCTACATGGTTCACAGGCATGCACTGGGTTGAAAGGTTTTTTGCTTCTTGTTTTTCTTTAACGCGAGGAAGCCCCAAATCAAGTGCACTGTGCTCACCCTGGAAATAGTACAAAATGGAAGGACCTGAAAACAATGCCACATAACCTCTTAAAAAGGGTCACTCCTGTTTAATCTCATTCTGAAGACACTAGTAGCTCTCCAGGAGCCGTGCAGACTCACAGCACAGGAAGCTTTTCTGTGCTTTATTTTAAATATCGGTTAATATTTGCAAAGTGTGCTGAAAAGTTTTGTTTTCTAAACCTCAGTGTTTCTCTCCTCTGCATTAACTTCCATCGAGGAAGCCATTGTTCTCTGTTATGGGGTCATTGTCTGATGTAAATTGCAAGGAGCATTTTTGCTATTTAAGACTTTTCATGTAAATGAACCAAATGATTGTCTCACAGAAGAATTGTTGGTCTTTGCCAACTGCACGTTGTTTGGAGTTGCAGAGATTGGGACACATATTTACACGTGTTTAGAAAGACCTATGTAACCTGCAAATTCTGCAAACCACTGGGTCACATTTATCAGTGTTACAAGACGATGAAATTGAAAATCATCTCCTTTTAGCCTGAAAATGGTGCCAGTACCCTGTGGGTTGAGTTTCAACTTTACTTGGGCTTGATTTCATTTGAAAGGAGGCCTTTTTTCCTTCTCTCAAAGGTGGGCCTTTATTAATATGCATGTGAAAACATGATGTGCATTGAAATGGATACAAGGCCTTGCTTATGAAATCTTGATACACTACACAAATCACAATGTATGGAATTTCATAACGCCCCTACCTGCTGTAGTAAATCCTAGCTTTCTTAAGTTTAGAATCTTTGTGTACTTAAAATACTTTCTTGCCCCTCCCCCAATTCCCTTCTTCCAAGAGTTGAAAGCACAGCATAAAGTGTTTGAAGAAGAACTGAAGTACAAGAACTGTACTCCCCAAACTCAAATCTGGATTGCTTATGGTAAAGAGCCTTCGTTTGCAGAACTGCCTCACATGGCTTCATAACGTCAAATACTCTTTGAACAGAGCTTTGTTACAAAGCCCGGCGTTTTGGTCAAGCCTCGGCTGGAGGAAATTTGTTTGAAAGCACAATTCATCATTTGCACAAGCGGTAACAGTTGACATTGCATCTGCTTTTAAAAAACCCCAAACCAACCAAAAGTAAAAGATAATTTCTTGCAAATTATCTTTGTTCTATTTTTACGAGGATTTCAGAGAAATCCCTTGTCCAGGTAGACCGTTAGTGAAAAGCAAAGCACCCATTCATCTTAATTCTATGAAATCACTGAATTAATTTCACAACAGAAAAAACAAATTTTAGGGTAAGTTTTAAAAAATAAAAACACTACCCCTCTTCCAAAAATCCAATAAAAGTTTCATTCTATTATCGTGCTATCTTGGATACCACTCTGCTTTGGGCAACAATAGTAGTAAAGAATGAAATAATCTATTATTTGACTGCCATAGATAAGAAAGGGCAAGACAAAGAAATCATACTATTCTTCTGCCAAATAGAAACTAAAGAAATTCCAAACCCTTTGGGATTTTGTTGGTGCTGTTCTTATTACCAATTCTTAATGTCTTCGTTTTTCCTCCAATCAGTGAATTGCAAAATCCCAGCTTTTTCTTTTTTTAAAGCCTTTTTTGGGTTTGAAGAGGCATTACAGGTACATACAGATAGTCTACATACATCATACTTCCCCCCTGGATTCTATGAAATTGGGAAATTCCTTTGTTGGGCAGAGCACACAAAAGGTGTGTTCCTTGTGGGAGAGAAGAAGGAAAACAAAAAGAAAAGCCTTTTCTTTATCTCACCATCAAAATGCCTGCCAAACCACTCCTTAAACTGACAGTCCCCTGACTTGAGCTGACACATTTTTTTAGCTCAAAACTAAGCTAGGCCTAGGTATTTATAGTTTCATACGTTAAATCTGTTGGCTTGTTTTCAAAGGAATTATTACACTACTTGACACTAGGATTATAATTCTAAGATCTGTAGCTGATCCATCTCAAGGGCTGAACAAAATATTGATAGAACCAGAATTTTTTTTTCAAGTTTTCAAAAACATACCCTTGAAAGAAATCATAACCACATTTAGATTATTATCAACCCGCTAGAAACAGACTGAGCGGAGGTCTAAGAGGATTCCTCTTATTATTTATTTGTTAGTGAACCATAAACAGATGCCCTTTCCAGAACCTCCTTCGGAAATACCTGCAAAGCCTTCACTAGGCGACCTGAAGGGGGTGGGGCTGTGTCCTATTAAAAGATAAGCTGAGATGCATTAAAAGAGTTTTAAATTGATTTGAGCAAAAATCTATTCCAAGAGGGCAGGGCCAAACCGGAAGTGATGGGGCGCCACCCACAGAGCTGGGGAGAGGCAGAGAGGAGGTGAGGATGCACAGCGAGCAAGCTACTTGAGTGTCTCCCGCTTAACGTGGCTGTTTGTGATTGGTCGTCCTTATCGATTTTGATTTCCTAACCTTGAAGTATTTCTGGGCTTAGATTTTGATTTATTTACATAAGTGGCCAGGACATTGGCGCCACCTCAGTTTGATGGACTCATCAGTTAGTGAATTTAATGATGCAAAGTTGGGCGTTATTTTAGAGGCCCATGACCTCATAATTCCTGGCCCCTAGATGGATTCACTAATCTTCATCTCCTGCTGTCTCTTTAGGCCTAAAAAACCAGTCTTGCCCAAGGAAAGAGAGGGATAAGGTCGAGGAAAGAGTTGTTGTATGAACTCCAGACAATCAAAAAAGAGCAAGAAATTTTGGGTTTGGGATACCAGCCAAGAGTCATCTTCAGAAACTATGGGCCAGCGGACAAGATCTGTTGAGAACCCAACAAGGTTTCCTAACCCTTTGCAACTTTTACATTATGTCTGGGCTTCTTTGAAAGGAACTGGTGTTTGGGCTTGTTTTCTACTAAGTCCAAGAGAAGAGTCGGAGAAAGAGGAGAACTAGAAAGGTATCTGAGCCAAGGAAAAGCAATCAGACTTAATCCTTTTGGGAGGAGAAGCTAAAGTGTGGGTCATTTCCACCCCAGAAGGGATCTCATTGGTCCCTATGCAAACCCTCATCTTTGCATCTTCCAACACCCCCACCAGTTAGCCCAATGCCTTGTACATCCCACACTTGAAATTAACTAGTTACTTGTGAACTAAGGATGGATAATAAATCCATAAGTACTTAGAAATAAGCATGTCCCAAGTTAAGCATAAGATCTTCTGCCACTGCAGTGGGTACTGTGGTGCTTTGTCTAAAACCATCTTCAGAGTATAGACTAGCTACTCAGACCATTGACATCTGAGCACTCACAACGGAGTCCCAGGCCTTGGCTACCATCTTGTGCCAGGTCCTGTGAACTGTCTCACCCAAGATTACACTCCTCCCCCGGAGCAGTCAATGTCTGGCTGATGTAGTGATAACAAAGGCTGGCCTTAATTTGGGCCATTTCTAAAGGGCCATCCTAGCTCCAGAACGCCCTGTAAAGTGGCTCAGGCCTCGGTGTCCATAGCTTTAGGGATCAGCTCCTTCTGCCTAATCCAGCCTTCCTCACTCCCTCACAAGTGGATCTCCAGAGATTATCCAGAGTCTGTTTCTAAGAAACTCAGCCCCAGACACCAACCAAAACAGATCCATCTCCCCCTTGAGTCCATCATCTAATGGCACTTACTCCCTCAAATACTCCATCCCTATGTGCCGAGTGTCCCACCTGCAGGGATCTGTTGATTCCAGTCCCTCTATCCACATCCATTCACCTGGACTCACCCTCCCACTCCTCCCCGCAGTTCAGAACTGCTCCCTAACTGACCCTCTTGCCTCCAACCTGGCCAACTTCCAGTAACCTCCACACTGAGACCTCTGGGAATGTGTCTAATGATGCCATCCTGCACCCATCTACTCAAACATTTCTGCATCTCTCCATCGTCCCTAGAATAAGATCCAGACTCAGAAGGCTCTCCCTGATTCAACCCATGTGCCAGCCCACAGCCCTCGCCCCTCCCTCCTCACATTCCAGGATCCAGTCTGGAAGAGCTTTTTATTCTCTGAATGAAACCTGATGGCTCTGACTGTCAGCCCTTCACGTGTTGTTCCCTCTTTCTGGAAGACTGTCTCCACGAAGGGTCCCTAACCTCCTGGCCACAGACCAGTACCTCCTGTCAGATGAGCGGCAGCATAAGATTAAAGTGGACAACAGATGTCATGCGCCTGAATCATCCCCAAATCATCCCTGCTACCCCAGTCTATAGAAAAATTATCTTCCACGAAACCAGTCCCTGGCACCAAAAAAGGGTGAGGACCACCGCACACCACCACTCCCAATCCCCTTTGTATAACTAGCTTCCAAGCATCTTTAGATCTAAATTTATGTCACTCACCTGGAGAAGCCTTCCTCGACCTCTCTCAACACGTACAAACTGAGCATGGGTGGCCCTGGCATGGCCCTAAGTTATCCTTTTCACACGACACTCGAGTTGCTTTATTTTGTTTTCTTTTTGGCCACACCACGTAGCTTGTTAGACCTCAGTTCCCCAACCAGTGACTGCACCTGGGCCCTGGCAGGGAAAGTCCTAACCACTGGACCACCAGGGAATTCCTGACATTGGAGTTTCCGGCTCTCACTCCAGGAGACAAACCTGTGAGGATAGGGACAAGGACACTTCGGCTTACTGAGGTCTCCGCAGTGCCAATATCACATACAGAAAGACATTGAAAAATTAGGTGTTTAGAGCATCCAGATTGATTAAACACCTGTAGGGCTTTTCTTTCGTAATGACTTTTAGAGAAAAGAGACAATCAAATACTTTACCGTTTTTCCTAAACTTGATGAGAAGTGTATTTAACGTTAAAAGACCCAAAGCCACACATCACTGGGGAAACATTGGTTATTTCTAGAAAGGTAGAAAACACAAATATAAACCAACAAATGTTAAAATAGGAAAACAATAACTAGAAAATATAACTGCAAGATAAAATACATTCATTTGTCAGCAAACAGTTGGAAAATGCATAAGAAAATATTGCTGTAGATGTCAGCGAACACGTGTTAGAATAAATTACACGGTGTGGGAAGACTGCTCTACCATTGAAAGAGAAGAGCAGCTATTTCTAACATGCCTCAGCTGAGGTTATATGCCTGATCCTGTTCCAGTGATGTCATACCTATAAAAACTGATTTTTTTTTCATGAACCACTAAATACGTTTAGGGGAGAAGATATATTCTCAGTAATAAATGAGTTCTTTAACTGAAACACTATGATTTGGGGGGGCCCTACCGTGTGGCATGCATGGAATCTTAGTTCCCTGTGTGTTTTGTGTGTGTGTGCTCGGTTGTGTCCAACTTTTTCTGACCCCATGCCTTGCAGCCTGCCAGGCTCCTCTGTCTGTGGGATTCTCCAGGCAAGAATATTGGAGCGGGTTGCCATTTCCTCCTCCAGGGGATCTTCCCGACCCAGGGATTGAACCTGGGTCTCCCACATTGCAGGCAGATTCTTTACTATCTGAGCCAGCAGGGATCAAAGCCATGCTCCCTGCACTGGATCATCAGAGAAGTCCCAGTGTATGATTTAAAAAAAAAAAAAAAACAACTATTAATAACAACTAAAGAAGCAGCTAACTCTCCAGAGATGTTTAATTCTAGGATTAAATTACAAAAATTCCTTCACACAAAATTCATCACTGAATCACTCACAGATAAGCAACTGCAGCCAAGAAACTGAAGCCAAAAGTTCAGAGATTGTTACAGGATATCACCATGAGGTTAATTTTATTTTTAAAGGCTGGGGGTTGCATGAGTTTCCTGCAAGAGGGACTCAATACTAGACTTTGAAAGATGAGGCACGACCACTGGAATCTTTGTGCCACTCAGTGCTTTGCTGGCTGTGTTACAGAAAAGAATTTTATACAGATAAGCTATTCATTGTCCTCTTTAAAAGAGTAGTTTTAAATCTCCTGTGTTTTTTGTGATTAAATGCTGTCCATAACACACTATCTGGCAAATAGAATAAAAATAAATGCATGGGAATTCCCTGGTGGTCTAGTAGTTAGGACTCAGCACTTTCACTGCCAGAGTTTGGGTTCAATCCCTGGTCAGGGAACTAAGACCCTACAAGTCGCGTGACTCAGCTGGGAAAAAAAAAAAAGCTTAATCTAGTCCTTTAAAGATACTATTAAGCAGGAGTGAGAGAGAGAAATTGGGAGATTGTGATTGAAATATAATGTATAGCACAGGGAACTCTGCTCAGTACTCTGTAATGACCCGGATGGGAATAGAGGCTAAAAAAGAGTGTGTGTGTATATATATATATATATATATATATAAAACAGATCCGTTTTGCTGTATACCTGAAACTCACACAGCATTGTAAATTAACTATATTCCAATAACAATTATTAATTTAAAAAAGAAAATACATTTGCTGCACTTTAAATGAAAATACTAATAACGAGAAAACAATGGATAATATTTTAACCAAGAAGAAGTGACTGCTTTTAGACAGAGTCTCTTGATACGGAGAGAGCATTTTAGAAACAGATGTTTGGCAATCACTTGTGATTTGGTGCTAAAAATTATGTATGAGTATTACCTTTAACGGCTATCGGATATCTAATTTATATCATAAAGCAAATTTTCTAAACTGTTAAACAGAAAAAACTGGGCTTCCCTGGTGGTCCAGGAGTTTCCAATCTGCCTCTCAATGCAGGGAACACCAGTTCCATCCCTGGTTCCAGAGGACTGCCCCACGCCAAGAAGCAGCTGGGCCCGTGCGCCACACCACTGGAGGCCACGTACCTAGTCCGTGGTCCGCAACACGAGGAGCCACGGCGACAAGAAGCCCACGAGCCACTCGAGAGAGCAGCCCCCCTTGCCGCAAGCAGAGGAAACCCTTGCCCAGCGACCAAAACCCAGTGCAGCCAAAAAAAAAGAGTTGGTGGGTCTTTAGAGAAGTTGCTCTAAGAAACAACCGAGCCATTTTCTGGGGCAGAAGAGCTCTGGAAGAATAAAGAAGTGCTACTTAACACGACAGAACAGCAAAGTCACGTGACCGTAGACGCTAAGGCACAGAGCAGGTTCTCAAGGTCCAGGCCAGGGTGGGCAGCAGTCAGTTCTTTTCTCACTGATTTTGCCCCTCTGGGCTTTCCCTAATCCAGCCTCATCGTCCAGCTCAGCCCTCCTGTCTGAGACTCGAGTACCAGGGAACTGGAGAGGACAGTGAAAAACAGACACGGAAGTATGACCAAACCTTGTTCTCTGGCACCTACTAAATAAAATAAAACAGTATTTGAGTAAATAAGAACAATCTCCACTAAAAAAAAAAAAAAAGTCTGCTCCCTTTATCCTTGAGCTTCCCTGATGGATCAGACGGATAGTAATTTGCCTGCAATGCAGGAGACCTGGGTTCGATCCCTGGGTCAGGAAGATCCCCTGGAGAAGAGCATGGCAACCCACTCCAGTGTTCTGGCCTGGAGAATCCCATAGACAGAGGAACCTGGTGGGCTACAGTCCATAGGGTCACAAAATCCAAAGAAACTTGACAAAAGCAGGGGAAAGCGTTGCCATCTGTCAAATCAGGACCATCGAGGAGTCCTCCATGATCAGGTAGGCACACAGGACACAGGGCAGATCTGAGAAAAGATCTGTGTTTCCGGTTTCCTTCTCTCAACCTATTTATTTCGTGTTAAAATATTTATATTGTTTCTGCTAGGAAGCTTGTCACAGAAGAAACAACTTCCCTTTTGATTACTATTCTAGCTAAGAGACGAATGTGTGCGTGCTAAGTCGCTTCAGTAGTGTTAACTCTCTGCAACCCCATGGACTGTAACCCTCCAGGCTCCTCAGTCCATGGGATTCTCCAGGCAAGAACACTGGAGTGGATTGCCATTTCCTCCTCCAGGGGACCTTCCCGACCCAGGGAGCAAACCCAAGTCTCATGTCTCCTGCATTGGCAGATGGGTTCTTTACCACTAGTGCCACTGGGGAAGCCCCAAGATATGAATAAGCACTTAAAATATAATAGCCAAAGCCCTTGAACAAATATAAAGCCAAGGAGGGTTTCCCTTTGCTTTAGAGCTTTGGCTCTTTAGGTAGCATTCGGTAAACCACTCTTGACCTGTTATTCTGGCCACTTTCTGATAACTGATGCTGCAGTCATGAAACGTCCCTGCAAGTGGAGAAATAATAGGGGTGTTCACCTCATACCAAACTATTCTGCCTGCAGGATGGGATTTAAAGCAGCCCTTCCTTCTGACGGCGCCTGCCACTGGAGAGCCCAGCGGTGCTCTCTAGCATGGAGTAAGGCAGTAGCCTAAGATTCCCCAGGACCTCTCCCGCCCTGGATGTGGAACTCTGAGGCTGAATTCCATTAACAGTGCCAAGTGCAGCCGTTCCACATACTATCCCACTTCCTTCCCGTTCTGTGTCCTTTTCCTCCCTCCACCCCCCTCCCCCAACACCTTAGACTTTAGTAATACGCATAGTGTAGCATTAGGGTGTGACATGAGGCCTTCTCTGGTGGCTCAGCGCTAAAGAACCCGCCTGCCAATGCAGGAGACTTGGGTTCGATCCCTGGGTTGAGAAGATCCCCTGGACGAGGAAATGGCAACCCGCTCCAGTCTTCTTGCCTGGAGAATCCCATGGACAGAGAAGCCTGGAGGGCTCCAGGATAAACAACAAGAACGTTAGTGGCTAATGGAACCGCGGACTGACCCAGAGTCAGTTAACTTCAGTTACTAAGTGCTTACTGGCGCAGGGCTCGCTGTATGGTGACCTAGTATTGAACCTCAGGGTCTCTGCAGTGCTGTGTGCTCTCTCTTGGATAGCTTTCCACGGACGGTTTACCAGCCTGGCCCCCTCCCTCACCTCATCCACGTCCCTCTGCTCCATGTCACCTTGTCAGAGGGAACTCCCCTTCCCACCCTAACTAGAAGCGTCCCCTCCGTCTCTAGCTGGCCCTTTCCTCTCCGAATTTTTCGTCCCATAGCACTCGCCTCTCCCCAGCATCATACTGTAGGGTGCCAGAAAAACACAGGCCATCTGTGGAACCTACTTATACTCAAAAATTCACTGTTCATTTTAAATTCAAGGTTAACTGTGTGTCTTTATTTTTATTTGCTAAATTTGGCAGCAATTACATCTTTCATTCCTTTCCCTCCCATTTGAATGCAAACTCCATGAAGCAAAGATGTGGCTTGTTGGAATCCCAGCTCTAACTCCCCTGTATCTAGTGCTCTGGAGTCTCACCAGGCAGGGCACACAGTAGGCGCTCATATGTGTTCAGAATGAAAGAAGAAATCACAAAGCAATACGGCACCAAGCGGAGACTCAGCGCTAACAGGGCAGTGCGCGCTGCATTCCCATCTGGCTTCCACTGTCTCCTTGGAAAATTTTCAATTGTAACGGGGATTCCCAAGATGAAAACATTTGCCTTCTGGTCCAGACACTGAATTAAGACCACCAGTACATACCAAACTGCCAGACCCCAGTCAAAGGACAGCTTACAAATCCTACTAATACGAATCAGAATTGAGCCATAAAGTTGGCAGTAAAAACAAAATCCTTTAAAAAACAAAACAAAACTGAAACCCCAGTCCATTCCTTGTCTTGCCAAGTACTCGCCTTCGACAATCACCGGATTTCCCTCCCCAACCGCATTCCCTGTTACTCCTCCACGGCACTCTTGTTCCCATAAGCTAGAAAACAAAACTATATCCATCAAATATTGTCCTCAACAGCGAGTCTTTAAAATACTTGGCCGTGTCTAGGGTGATAGCTTGGGCAGCTTCATTTGATGTTCTGACAACTGAGTATTGTTAGTTTTGACTCGGTTACTTAGAGAAGACTTTGTAATTCTCCCCCAATCACTCATGTGTATTTACTTAGCTAAGTAACTCTTGTGACCCGTGGCATTCCACTTATGGGTCTTTTCCAGAGGCAGAAAGCCAGAAAGGGTGATAGAAACTCAGAAAGCACACCTTTTCCACCCAGCAGAAGAAAATTAGTATTTCTTGCCATGGTTTGAATTTTAAGAGTTTTCACTCAAAAGGAAACCAAGTTTTCATTTTCTTATGCCTGTCCCACATCCCAACCATATGGAGAAAAAAAAAAAAAAACACGAAAACATCTACCTTTATATAAATAAATTGCCATGTATTTTTTTTGTTAGTTCCTTTAAGCTTTACTGTATCTTCATCCTAGAGTGTAATTATGAGTCATATATATCTCAGGATGTCTTGAAGTAAATGATCAAATACCAATACAGTGGTACCATTCAGGAAGAAAGAGAGGTTCACTGGGACAGATTGCTACTGAGAGCCCACTGGGAAAATTTCAAAGATCTAGAAAACAACCCCATTAAAGAAAAAGTCGAAACAAGTGCAAGACCTCAACGGCCAGGCAGCTTGGAGCTAAGGTTTATAGAAAGAGATTCTGGTTAGCCCTGGATCTCTTGTGAATCTATTGTGTTCTGTCCAACCTAATATTACTCCTAAAGTTGACAAAGCGTACTCCCACCTTCACGGGCGAGCCATCTTTTGAACACAGTCTTCATGTTGTCGATAATTGTACTAGAATACAGAGGAGATTTTTGTGTGCTTTGGTTGTATGGGACTTTTACCCTGTACCCTCAAGGACCACAGTTTGCCAGCCGGCTATAATTCTTGTGATTCTTGCATCTGTTCCTCCTGGTACTTCGATTTTCCTTGAGCCGCCAGGATTTACTTCTGCCTTTCCTTGGGAACCTGCTTCCAGCATCTCCTCCGATAAGAATCAGCTACTGAAACCAAGGAACCAAGTCTGTGAGAACCGCGAGTGAACGAAGAGGAGGACCTCCAAGCTCCTGGAGTTTCATCCTCGGGCGGTTTGTAAGCCTCCCCCTCCCCCTACATCCCTCAGACCCGGGGCTTCTGGGCGTGTGAGTCAGGATGAGAGCCAACACTAGCCAGCCTTGGCGCCAGGCCAGGCGCTGCTCGAAGGATCTTGCTCCCAGCGGTATTATCTCACTTAACCCATGTCCTCACACACACCTCTGAGTGGAGCCCTGTGATTATCTCAGTTCACACACAAGGCTGGGGAGCTTCCTTCAGCGCGCAGCCCTGAGTGCTGCAGTCAGCGTTCAGTCCCAGGTAGTCAGGCGCCATGTTCTATGTGCAACCACACCTCAGAAGGGACTCGAACTCAGGCACAGCTCAGATGGAACTCTCTGAAGTAATCTTCCAACCAAAACCACACAACTCATTTCACAACTTAATGAAACTCATACTTTATGTCTGGTGCAGGCATGCTCAGTCGTGTCCAGCTCCTGAAGACTGCATGGACTGTAGTCCACAGGCTGCTCTGTCTATGGGATTTCACAGGCAAGATGACTGGAGTGGGTTGCCATTTCCTCCTCCAGGGGAATCTTCCTGACCCAGGGATTGAAGCCACGTCTCCTACATGGGCAGGCAGATGCTTTACCACTAAACCAACTGGGAAGCCCATCTTTATGTCCTGCCATAGAAGGAAGTCAGCAAGAGGCAAAGTGATAGGTAAGAAGCAAATTTATTAATATAACACCTTTATGAACAATACAGGCCAGTAGGCAAAAAGGTTCTGCCCAGAGAACTGTGAGTTAACTTTTAATAATCAAAGGAAAAGTCAGGAGGGCATGAAGACCACCTGGTCTTGGTGAGTCCCTGGGATGGGCCACCAAGTGAGGGTCCTTGGCTTTGCACAGGAAACAATTCAAGATCGAGCTTGGTGAAGTGAAAGCAGGTTTATTGAGAGAGATAGGACAGACAGAATGTTCAGTTCAGGTTCAGCTCAGTCGTGTCTGACTCTTTGCGACCCCACGACTGCAGCACCCCAGTCTTCCCTGTCCATCATCAACTCTCAAACTCACGTCCATCGAGTCGGTGATGCCATCTAACCATCTCATCCTCTGTCGTCCCCTTCTCCTCCCACTTTCCACCTTTCCCAGCATCGGGGTCTTTTCCAGTGAGTCAGTTCTTCACATCAGGTGGCCAAAGTATTAGAGTTTCACCTTCACCATCAGTCCTTCTAATGAACACCCAGGACTGATCTCCTTTAGGATGGACTGGTTGGATCTCCTTGCTGTCCAAGGGACTCTCAAGAGTCTTCTCCAACACTACAAAATGTGGCCTGTCTCAAAAGGCGAGCTCAGCCTGAAATAGGGAGTTGTCAGTTTTTATAGACTGGGTAATTTCATAGCCTAAGGAATGTGAGGATTATTCCAATTATTTATGGAGGAAGAGGTGGGAATTTCCTAGTCCCTGGCCTTTCACGGTCAGCCTCGGAACCATCATGGTACCTGTGAGTGTGTCATTTAGCATATCGGGTCATGGTGGAGAGGTCTGACAGAATGTGGTCTGCTGGAGAAGGGCATGGCAAACCACTTCAGTATTCTTGCTTTGAGAACCCCATGAACAGTATGAAAAGGCGAAATGATAGGATACTGAAAGAGGAACTCCCCAGGGCGGTAGGTGCCCAAAATGCTACAGGAGATCAGTGGAGAAATAACTCCAGAAAGAATAAAGGGAAGGAGCCAAAGCAAAACCAATACCCAGTTGTGGATGTGACTGGTGATAGAAGCAAGGTCCAGTGCTGTAAAGAGCAATATTGCATAAGAACCTGAAATGTTAGGTCCATGAATCAAGTCAAATTGGAAGTGGTCAAACAGGAGATGGCAAGAGTGAACGTCAACAGTCTAGGAATCAGCGAACTAAAATGGACTGGAATGGGTGAATTTAACTCAGATGACCATTATATCTATTACTGTGGGCAGGAATCCCTTGGAATAAATGGAATAGCCATCATAGTCAACAAAAGAGTCTGAAATGCAGTACTTGGATGCAATCTCAAAAACAACAGAATGATCTCTGTTCGTTTCCAAGGCAAACCATTCAATATTACGGTGATCCAAGCCTATGCCCCAACCAGTAATGCTGAAGAAGCTGAAGTTGAATGGTTCTATGAAGACCTACAAGATCTTTTAGAACTAACACCCAAAAAAGATGTCCTTTTCATTATAGGGGACTGGAATGCAAAAGTAGGAAGTCAAGAAACACCTGGATTAACAGGCAAATTTGGCCTTGGAGCACACAATGAAGCAGGGCAAAGGCTAATACAGTTTTGTCAAGAGAACACACTGGTCATAGCAAACACCCTCTTCCAACAACACAAGAGAAGACTCTACACATGGACATCACCAGATGGTCAACACCGAAATCAGATTGATTATATTCTTTGCAGCCAAAGATGGAGAAGCTGTATACAGTTAGCAAAAACAAGACCAGGAGCTGACTGTGGCTCAGATCATGAACTCCTTATTGCCAAATTCAGACTTAAATTGAAGAAAGTAGGGAAAACCACCAGACCATTCAGATATGACCTCAATCAAATCCCTTACGATTATACAGTGGAAGTGAGAAATAGATTTAAGGGACTAGATCTGATAGAGTGCCTGATGAACTCTGGACGGAGGTTCGTGACATTCTACAGGAGTCAGGGACCAAGACCATCCCCATGGAAAAGAAATGCAAAAAAGCAAAATGGCTGTCTGAGGAGGCCTTACAAATAGCTGTGAAAAGAAGAGAAGTGAAAAGCAAAGGAGAAAAGGAAAGATATAAGCATTTGAATGCAGAGTTCCAAAGAATAGCAAGGAGAGATAAGAAAGCCTTCCTCAGTGATCAATGCAAAGAAATAGAGGAAAACAACAGCATGGGAAAGACTAGAGATCTCCTCAAGAAAATTAGAGATACCAAGGTAAAATTTCATGCAAAGATGGGCTTGATAAAGGACAGAAATGGTATGGACCTAACAGAAGCAGAAGATATTAAGAAGAGGTGGCAAGAATACACAGAAGAGCTGTACAAAAAAAGATCTTCATGACCCAGAAAATCACGATGGTGTGATCACTCACCTAGAGCCAGACATCCTGGAATGTGAAGTCAAGTGGGCCTTAGAGGGCATCACTACAAACAAAGTTAATGGAGGTGATGGAACTCCAGTTGAGCTCTTTCAAATCCTGAAAGATGATGCTGTGAAAGTGCTGCACTCAATATGCCAGCAAATTTGGAAAACTCAGCAGTGGCCACAGGACTGGAAAAGGTCAGTTTTCATTCCAATTCCAAAGAAAGGCAAGGGCAAAGAATGTTCAAACTACCGCACAATTGCACTCATCTCACACGCTAGTAAAGTCATGCTCAAAATTCTCCAAGTCAGGCTTCAGCAATACGTGAACCGTGAACTTCCAGATGTTCAAGCAGGTTTTAGAAAAGGCAGAGGCACCAGAGATCAAATTGCCAACATCCACTGGATCATAGAAAAAGCAAGAGAGTTTCAGAAAAACATCTACTCTGCTTTATTGACTATGCCAAAAGCTTTGACTGTGTGGATCACAATAAACTGTGGAAAATTCTGAAAGAGATGGAAATACCAGACCACCTGACCTGCTTCTTGAGAAACCTGTAGACAGGTCAGGAAGCAACAGTCAGAACTGGACATGGAACAACAGACTGGTTCCAAATAGGAAAAGGAGTGCGTCAAGGTTGTATATTGTCACCTTGCTTATTTTACTTATATGCAGAGTGCATCATGAGGAACGCTGGGCTCGAAGAAGCACAAGCTGGAATCAAGATTGCCGGGATAAATATCAATAACCTCAGATATGCAGATGACACCACTCTTATGGCAGAAAGTGAAGAGGAACTAAAAAGCCTCTTGATGAAAGTGAAAGAGGAGAGTGAAAAGGTTGGCTTGAAGCTCAACATTCAGAAAACAAAGATCATGGCATCTGGTCCCTTCACTTCATGGGAAATAGATGGGGAAACAGTGGAAACAGTGTCAGACTTTATTTTTTTGGGCTCCAAAATCACTGCAGATGCTGATTGCAGCCATGAAATTAAAAGACGCTTGCTCCTTGGAAGGAAAGTTATGACCAACCTACATAGCATATTAAAAAGCTGAGATATTACTTTGCCAACTAAGGTCCGTCTAGTCTAAGCTATGGTTTTTCCAGTGGTCATGTATGGATGTGAGAGTTGGACTGTGAAGAAAGCTGAGCACCGAAGAATTGATGCATTTGAACTGTGGTGCTGGAGAAGACTCTTGAGAGTCCCTTGGACTGCAAGGAGATCCCACCAATCCATCCTAAAGGAGATCAGTCCTGGGTGTTCATTGGAAGGACTGATGCTGAGGCTGAAACTCCAATACTCTGGCCACCTCATGCAAAGACTTGACTCATTGGCATAGACCCTGATGCTGGGAGGGATTGGGGGCAGGAGGAGAAGGGGACCACAGAAGATGAGATGGCTGGATGGCGTCACCAACTCGATGCACATGAGTCTGGGTGAACACCAGGAGTTGGGGATGGACAGGGAGGCCTGGCGTGCTGCCAATCATGGGGTCGCGGAGAGTCGGACACGACTGAGCAACTGAACTGAACTGAACTGAACATATTTAAGGAGATCAAACCAGTCAATCCTCAAGGAAATCAACCCTGAACATTCTTTGGAAGGACTGGTGCTGAAGCTCCAATACTTTGGCTACTTGATGAGACGAGCAGGCTCACTGGAAAAGACCCTGATGCTGGGAAAATTGAAGACAAAAGGAGAAGGGGGTAACAGAGGATGAGATGATTGGATGGCATCACCAACTCAATGGACATGAATTTGAGCAAACTCCAGGAGATAGTGAAGGACAGGAAAGCCTGGCGTGCTGCAGTGCATGGGGTCGCAAAGAATCGGACATGACTTATTGACTGAACAACATCTACTGGAAGTCAAATTTTCTGCCATCTTGGGCCTAATCAGTTCTAATCAGTTTTTTCTCAAGGGCTGTATCTTTCCTTAAGGGTTTTGCCCTGCCCTCTTCCTTCCTGTCTCATGTTGACCACTACTCCCCAGGGAGCCCAAGCTTGAAAACCCTGAGTAACTTTTATGAAGACTGTCAACCTGTGTCTCCTAAACAGTCTGGTACCTATGATAAAATCCAACTGCCTTACATGGTCTGCTGTGCTGTGCTTAGTCATGCCCGACTCTCTGTGAACCCATGGACTGTAGCCCACCAGGCTCCTCTGCCCGTGGGATTCTCCAGACAAGAACACTGGAGTGGGTTGCCATTTTCTTCTCCAGAGGATCTTCCCCACCCAGGAATCAAAGCCAGTTCTCTTGCATTGCAGGAAGACTTTTTACCATTTGAACCACTGCTGCTGCTGCTGCTAAGGCACTTCAGTCGTGTCCGACTCTGTGTGACCCCATAGACGGAAGCCCACCAGGCTCCCCCATCGCCGGGATTCTCCAGGCAAGAACACTGGAGTGGGTTGCCATTTCCTTCTCCAATGTGTGAAAGTGAAAAGTGAAAGTGAAGTCGCTCAGTCGTGTCCGACCCTTAGCGACCCCATGGACTGCAGCCTCCCAGGCTCCTCCATCCACGGGATTTTCTACGCAAGAGTACTGGAGTGGCTTGCCATTGCCGTCTCCGTTTGAACCACTAGGGAAGTCCAAATTATCAAAGGTAATATTTATTCATTCACTGATTCAACACATTTATTGAGTGCCTACTATCCACCATGGGCTTCCCTGGTGGCTCAGATGGTAAAGAATCTGCCTGCAATGCACAAGACCTGGGTTCGATCCCTGGGTTGGGAAGATCTTCTGGAGAAGGGCACGGCAACCCATTCCAGTTATTCTTGCCTGAGAATCCCTTGGACAGAAGAGCCTGGAGGACTACAGTCTATGGGGTCGCAAAGAGTCGGACACGACTGAGCGACTTAGGACAGCACAGCCACTATACCCAGTAGGCTATGGTATTCAGGATTTTCTCATTTAATCCTTCTTCAAGGATAAATTCACTTATTATTCTCAACAACTCACTGAACAACCCAGTTTATAGATTAGGAAAGTGAGATGTATTTTCTACTGTTCAAAAAAAACAAAAAAATCCCAAGGTCCCAATAGGTATTGGGATGAATGGGGTCAGATCAGGATAGGAGGTCACCAGACCGGCGTACCCCTGAAAGAACTTGGAAAAAAAGTTAAAACTACTCCTCTGAGATAAACTAGTTAAACGTCTAATATGAAGGACCTGAGATAGGCGAAGTCCCCTTAAGAGGCAAAGCTGACCCAAGCCAGACTAGCTATTAGCATATCTAAAGAAAGAATGTGTCCGTCATAGGAGGGGGTTGGTTCGCTCAGCCCGGCTCGGAATGCTGCTTTGACGGCGCGCGGCCCAGAGCCTCCCCGGGCGGGAGGGGCCCGCGGAAGCGGCGGGGGCCCCGGGAGACGAGGCTGCACCCCTGGCGCTCGCGCTTGCCTCCCCCGCCCCGGGTCCCGCCGAGCCCGCTCTCCGCGCGCAATCCGGCTTCCGCCTGCAGGGAGAGGCTAATAATAGCTCCCAAGTGTGGGTCTGCATAGCGTTCGGGCCTCGCACACAGCCTGCCTTCCAGCCGGGGGCCTGCCCCGGGCCAGAATGCAACCATGCCGAAGGAAAGAGCTGAGCTTTCGACGCAGGCTCGCTCAGCTCAGGGCTCAGCTCCAGAGCCCTTGCGTCTCGCTTGCACTTACCGCCCGCAGGAGCACGCCCGGCCGAGGGAGGGCTCGGTTTCTCTCGGTAGAAAATAACCGAGTTGTCATTCTGGTGGATGCCCCTGCTTTATACGGGGCCGGTTCCATGTGTCTTTCCGAGAGGCGAACCCATCTCGGTTGGTGGAACCTTCTCCACGTGGTCGCAGCCCTCCTCGCCCCCAGCTCCTCCCTGCCCATCCGACAGCTCAGGAACAAACGCACGCATCCATCCCACTAAGCCTTTCCTGCCTCCTGCCATCTGCCCTCCCGCGAGCTCTTCTTTCCAAACAATCGCTGTCATTTATGGGCATCCTGCTGGGGTCGGAAAGGTAAAAGAAATGGGTGCTTTCCTCAACCCAGTTAACAAAACAAACCGTTTAACATTCCAACGGCGATGTTTTGCTTATGAAAGGGGCCAATCTATTAACCATTATGGCAGGACAATACCAATAAACACCCAGCACCTACCCAGCGAAGGGGCGGCAGAGTCACCCTTACATGCACTTGGGAGTGACCCAGGAGGTGATCAGAAGTCTTGGCTCAGCCCTTCTCTACCTTTGTGGCCTTGGAAAAGTCACTCAACCGTCCACAAACTCAGTTTCACAAATCTGCGTGAGATACAGCTACGCTCCTCCCCTCCACTCCGCCCGGTTCAGGCTCAAAGTAGGTTTAGGAAAAAAACAGCAAACTATTTTAACCTCTGCTCCGAAAGGCACCCAGTGCAGATTTTAGACGTTTTCTCCGCTAGGTCTATATGGACACGACTGCAGGGAGAAGAGAGCCGGACAGTGAAAAAAATACACGTGCAGAAGCCTTGTAAGCTGTATTGTTCATCCCCCTCCCTCTGGCCCCCCCGCCCCCTCTGCAAACACGCGCCAATGCCTCATTAAAGACTGAAAACCGTCCCATTAGGTCCAAATGCATGGAAACATATTCATGATTATTCAAATGATCCCCTCGTAATACAGTCAGCGCCGCCCTCATACATATTCATCTGGCAGCGCTAATCATGGTGTAATCTCACCAGAGGGTGTGCCTCCCTAATCCTCTTCCCGCTGCCCTCCCCTCCCCCTGCTTTTGTCTAACATTCTTTTCTCCACTCTTAAGCCCCAGAAGGCCTGCCTAGGTCTTCACTCTCTCCTTCAAGGTAAAGGTATTTCTAGTTCTGATTTAGAGCTCTCTTTATTTATCTCTGTCTGGAAGATTCTTCTTCCAGGTTATCCTCTTGCTATAGAGGATGTCTGACTTGATGACAAGGAGAGATAAGAAAGCCTTCCTCAGTGATCAGTGCAAAGAAATAGAGGAAAACAACAGAATAGGAAAAACAAGAGACCTCTTCAAGAAAATTAGAGATTCCAAGGGAACTTTTCATGCAAAGATGGGCTCGATAAAGGACAGAAATGGTATGGACCTAACAGAAGCAGAAGATATTAAGAAGAGGTGGCAGGAATACACAGAAGAACTGTACAAAAAAGATCTTCACGACCAAGATAGTCACGATAACGTGATCACTGACCTAGAGCCAGACATCTTGGAATGTGAAGTCAAGTGGGCCTTAGAAAGCATCACTACGAACAAAGCTAGTGGAGGTGATGGAATTCCAGTTGAGCTATTTCAAGTCTTGAAAGATGATGCTGTGAAAGTGCTGCACTCAATATGCCAGCAGATTTGGAAAACTCAGCAGTGGCCACAGGACTGGAAAAGGTCAGTCTTCATTCCAATCCCAAAGAAAGGCAATGCCAAGGAATGCTCAAACTACCGCACAATTGCACTCATCTCACACGCTAGTAAAGTCATGCTCAAAATTCTCCAAGCCAGGCTTCAGCAGTATGTAAACCGTGAACTCCCAGATGTTCAAGCAGGTTTTAGAAAAGGCAGAGGCACCAGAGATCAAATTGCCAACATCCGCTGGATCATGGAGAAAGCAAGAGAGTTCCAGAAAAACATCTATTTCTGCTTCATTGACTATGCCAAAGCCTTTGACTGTGTGGATCACAATAAACTGTGGAACATTCTGAAAGAGATGGGAATCCCAGACCACCTGACCTGCCTCTTGAGAAACCTGTATGCAGGTCAGGAAGCAACAGTTAGAACCGGTCATGGAACAACAGACTGGTTCCAAATAGGAAAAGGTGTACGTCAAGGTTGTATATTGTCACCTTGCTTATTTAACTTATATGCAGAGTACATCATGAGGAACGCTGGGCTGGAAGAAGCACAAGCTGGAATCAAGATTGCTGGGAGAAATATCAATAACCTCAGATATGCAGATGACACTACCCTTATGGCAGAAAGTGAAGAGGAACTCAAAAGCCTCTTGATGAAAGTGAAAGAGGAGAGTGAAAAGGTTGGCTTGAAGCTCAACATTCAGAAAACAAAGATCATGGCATCTGGTCCCATCACTTCATGGGAAATAGATGGAAAAACAGTGGAAACAGTGTCAGACTTTGTTTTTTTGGGCTCCAAAATCACTGCAGATGCTGATTGCAGCCATGAAATTAAAAGACGCTTGCTCCTTGGAAGGAAAGTTATGACCAACCTTGATAGTATATTAAAAAGCAGAGACATTACTTTGCCGACCAAGGTCCGTCTAGTCAAGGCAATGGTTTTTCCCGTGGTCATGTATGGATGTGAGAGTTGGACTGTGAAGAAAGCTGATCGCCGAAGAATCGATGCTTTTGAACTGTGGTGTTGGAGAAGACTCTTGAGAGTCCCTTATACTGCAAGGAGATCCAACCAGTCCATTCTAGAGGAGATCAATCCTGGATGTTCATTGGAGGGACTGATGCTAAAGCTGAAACTCCAATACTTTGGCCACCTCATGAGACGAGCTGACTCACTGGAAAAGACTCTGATGCTGGGAAAGGTTGGGGGCGGGAGGAGAAGGGGACGACGGAGAATGAGATGGCTGGATGGCATCACCGACTCTGTGGACATGAGTTTGAGTGTACTCCGGGAGTTGGTGATGGACAGGGAGGCCTGGCGTGCTGTGATTCATGGGGTCGCGGAGAGTCGGACACGACTGAGCGACTGAACTGAACTGAACTGACTTGAGTCCCAACAGCTCTAGTTCTCAGGCATGGCTGTTCCGTTGATACTCCCTGTGATGGATAAGAAGAGATTCTGGTCACATTTATGAAAGCACATCCTGGGCAGAGCGGTGGGCTGGGGCTGGAAGACCACTAAGAAGAAGACCTGCAGTCGGGTGCAGGATAAAGACAAAGGGATCAACGCCATATAGGAACAGGCCGGATGAAACAGGCGCACAGAAGTGCAAGGGGAAAATCTACCACCGGCTTGGGGTGGGGGTGGGGGGCAGCCAGCACCCGGGTGCCCGGAGATGAAAGGAGGCAGCTCAGGGCTGAGTGTGACCTTCAGAGCCCGTGTCCCAGCGCAGTGCGGGGAGAGTGCGCCTCATGAACTTTCATCCTCAGCCCGGCTATCAGTCTTTCCTATCTTGACCATCTGTCATTGATTGCAGCAACCGGGGTCAAAGTCAGGAAATCCGCCCTGAATTCAAGCAAGGCGGAGCATGAGAAAGATGTCTTTAAGACTGAGGAGTGGGTGGGAGTTAATCCTTTCCATGAAGCCCCCAAGGAGCTTGTCACTGGGACTTGGCACAGTGGCAGGGAAGAGCCTCCATTCAAAGAAAGGCATATCCACACAAAAGCCCGCAGGGTGGGTCTCGTCACAGCATTTTTCGGGCAGTACCCACAACAGGGCCCAGTGTGGCCTGTTTGTGCATTTGACGGTAAGGAAACGTCTAAGCTATATATATCCTTTGACAGAAAAAGACACGAGAGAAGAGGACTGTTTTTATAGTTAAGGACTTTGGAAATTCTAAAATAGAAATAACAAAATTAAACTGGGGGGGAAGGATAATAGCAGGTAACACAACCTCTTGGCCCAGCAATTGTTCAATGTGTCAGTATTCTGTATTGCATGCTGTTGTGTCGTAGGGCAGTCTCTCTGTTGTCTCTAGTTTTGTATGAGAACCGTTTTCCGTTTCAAGCCTTTTAGAGCATAAGGAACACTCACGGTTGCTTATGCTTTGAATAAGAAACATTTTTCTTTTCAGTGAGAAGCAAATTGCTCCTAAGTACCAAAAATGTATGGGATGAAAATGAATTGAAAATAGCCTTCAATACTTTCAGTAATTTCATTTGTCTTCATAAAGACATGAAAATAAGATAGCTTGTCAAAGAAAGCCTTCTGTTCTGGAAAAGACAAACACAAAGAACCCTACCACAAAAGAATGCTTGGTGACAAACACCATTATCAATTTTTCATGGTTGATTTATTAGTGGTTTCAGGGAGATAAATAATATTACTTTCCAATCCGAAGAGGTCTCACACCTGAGATTTGCAAAATTATTTCTAAAATCAACATTGCTTTCTCTTCCTAGGATTTGCCGTAAAAAACCTGGGAGTCCCTGGTTTGATTTAATGAGATTTACACAAAGGGAGTTGTCAGTAACCACAGAGAGGGGGCTGGGTTTTCCTAACGACTGTGCTTGAATTGTGTTCCCTCTGAAAAGGGCCTGCTTAATGACAGGGTTTTGGGGGTAAGGCAGGGAGCAGAGTGAGGGAGAAGGCTGGAGGGGGATGGAGTAGTTTGTCCCGGTGGCAGACTGAAAAGTCTTTTATCTGTTTAAAAGGATAGCAGGTGGGCTCCACTAACAAGTTCCAACCCCAGGACTTGGCTTAACCCTGGAGAAAATGTTTTTCATTTTCAGCTGCATGTGTTTGCTGCCTCTCCACGGCTTTAAGCAATTTTTTTTTATTGGATTATAGTTGATTTACGGTATTGTGTTAGTTCCATGTATACATTTTTTTCTCTTTTTTTCATTCTTTTCTATTATAGGTTATTAAAAGATATTGAATATACTTCCCTGGGCTATACAGTAAATTGATTATTTTGTGTGTATCTGTTTAGTGTATATTTGTTAATCCCACACTCCTAACTTACCCCTCCCAGACTCTTCACTTCTTTAAAGTGCAAGCTCTTCAAATAGAGCTTAGGTGACCTTGGGGAGTGGAGGAAAGTTCAGCTGAGGACAGTTCAGAAGGGTTGAGATACTTCTGCCTAGCCCACTTCCCAAAGATCTCAACTGAATTCTGCTGGCAGCCAGGTCAGGTCCAGAATCAGCACTCCTGGGCAATGTGCCCTGCGGGCCTCTGAGGTCTGAGAAAAAGTCTCCTGGTTTAACAGAAGAGAGTTGGGGTTTTTGACAATGTTAGGTCATCCCGGCCCATCTGCATTTCTGTAGTTCAGTTTCTCCTCGCAAACCTGAATTCTAGCACGTGGAACTATTCTAGCAAGAATCACCATTTAATTAATAAATGTGGGGAGTAGGAGTAAATCCCCACAGGTCAGGACGCAGAAGCCCTGCCCACGTGGGAGCCATGCTTGGAGTTCCAGGTCGGCTGAGCATCTCCTTGGATTCCTGTCTTCTCAGGATGCACCTCTCTTCACCATTCTTTTTATTTTTTTTTAAATTAGGTTTATTGAGGTATAATTTATGTTAATATACAATTCAGCTCTCAAAACATATGGAACAGAATCGCGGTAGATTAGCAAAACTGAAGTTTATTTCTCACTCTCATTGCGGCCTGTGCTGGTCAGATGGCTCTCTAAGCACTGATGACAGAATTCTAGCTGTTCCCATCTTGTGGTTTTTGCCATCTTCACAACAACAAAACAGATACCAAATGGCCAATAAACTCATGAAAAAGTGCTCACCACGATGAATCATCAGGGAAATGCAAATTTAAATCACAATAAGGCACCACTGCCTTCCAGATGGCTAAATCTTAAAAGGCTTACAAGCTTAGATACTGGTGAGGATCTGGAGCAACTGGAATGCTCGTACATTGTTGAGGAAATGAATCATACACCTAATCTGTGACCCAACAATTCTGCTCCTAATTATCTCCCCAAGGGAAAGGGAAACATCTATTTACAAAGATTTTCCCAATATTGTTCATAAGTAGCTTTGTTTATTAACAGTCAAAACCTAGACACAGCGCAAATGTATATCCCCAAGAGAATGGATATCAGGTCACCATCAGAGGGAGAAGCTCTGGATTTGCTGCCTTTGTTTCACCAGAAAAGGAAAAGCATTCTCAGAAACCTCCCAGCAGATTTCTCCTTACCTGTCACTGCCCTGAACTGCATTAACAAGTCCAACTGTACCTACAAAAGAGTTGGGAAAGTGATTAATTACGCGGGTACATTGTCAGGTGTCCTCCGCCCATCATTTGGCTCATTAGCAAAGAGGGAAGGTTGGATACTGAGAAGTCCATTGGCTACGTTACCTGGTGTCAGATGCTGCTAGTATTGTCAGGTATATGTTCATTTTTGTGACTCTCATGTTAGTTGCTTCCTCTGAACTTCTGTATTAGCTGGTCAATAAAAAGACACCCAAAACACGTGATTCCGAAGTGCACAGCTGAAGACTTGACACAGCTGTTCCACCCGGTGTGTCATACGGCCTGAAGAGCCTAGTGGTATCGTGAGTCATGTTGCTGAAAGCAGAATTTAATCAGTCAAGGAATTCAGTAATATCCCAGAAACGAAATGCCTTGGGTTTCTTCTATTTTGAGCTGATCTTTAGGAAGCCCCATTAGCAATCAGATCTAAGTATGCCTTGCTGCCTTTGTAAACAATTGATCTGAAAACTTCAAAGGTACTGCTCAGTATGGGTGTCACCTGCTACAGACTGATGGGAATGACCTTGGTCGTGAGATCCCACAGCTACTTACAGGTCGGGAACTCAGTACGAGCAGGTGTTTTATTAACATGGGGTCGTACCCACTGTGAGGATCAACCCTTCTCCTCCAGCAAGGCTGATTTGTGACTGGACAAAATCCTTCTATTTTCAGACCCCGAGTGAAACACATACCTAATGTTAATAGCAAGACAAAAATCGTTATTCAATTTTTAACCAACACCAGTAGGCACTAACAAAAACTTGTTCATTACGTCCTAAGCAAGGAAAATTATTGATATCACTGAATCTCTCTTCTTAGCCTCTGTGACCTCACAGAGGCCCAATCTTCTCTGTTGTAGGAGTTTCTATTCCTCCTGTTCCCCTAATCTTACCTTCTCTGAGTTAAAGCCTCAAATTCACTTTCCATCTAAGCCACTTACTGTGACCTTGGGCAACTGACTTCTCTGGACCTCAGGTTCCTTATTGTAGAAGAAAGAAACCAATGACATTCCTATCCTGCTCGGTGCTCTCAGACGTCTGACTCTCTGCAACCCCAGGGATTGCAGCCCACCAGGCTCCTCTGTCTGTGGAATTCTCCAGACAAGAGTACTGGAGTGGGTTGCCATTTCCTTCTCCAGGGGATCTTCCCAATCCAGGGATCGAACTCAAGTCTCCTGCACTGAGTCTCCTGTATTGTAGGTGGATTCTTTACCACTGAGTCAATGAGGAAGCCCGACATTCACATAGGATGAGCATAAAAAGCCAATGAAAAGAGCAGCATGGTTCAGTCCTGATTCACAGATATTACAACAGACATCATTGTTCTTGCCATTTAAATATTTTTTAATCAGTGTTTAATCATTGTTTTACAATATAGCATTAATGAGTATTCATATTAGTAAAGGCTAATAGATCAGGAAACAACTCTCTTTGAAAAAATGTTTTTTTACAGTTTACCCAAGAGGTGGGGGAACGCCACACCAAGGTTGTCTGAACAGGCAGGGAAGACCTGTGGTGGGTCAGAATGTAGGGGTGGAGAGTGTGGGCTGGAGCCACCACAGTGCTTTCTCTGGGGAAGAATAAGCAAGGCAGGGTCAACAGGCATGAGACTGGCTGGGCTGAATAAAATTCAGGAGAATTGGGGGTGTCCTTGGTTGTCTGGTACCTGCCCTGAGCTGGTTCGGGCAAGTCCACAGTGAACCAGAGCCAGAGGACCCAAGCAAAGAGGTAGTTGGGGTATAGGCTCTGGGATGGCTGGTTATACTGACACGGTACACTCACAGCTGAGTTGTTTTAGCTCTAGAAATGGGCAGTCAATCAGCAGCCCAGACAGAAGTCTGTGCCCGTCATATCGTAACTGCCCGCCCCCTCCAGCCCCTGGGAGCTTCTATTTCTTGTCTCTATGAATTTGCCTGTTCTAGGCACCTTATATACATGGAATCATACGATATCCACTGTATTGTCCCCTGGTTTGTGGCTTATTTTGTTGGAGGGAGGAAACCAATTCTGACTCCATGTTGGAAACTGTTTCTTTGACTTGCTTTTATTATTATAATCATACGTGGCTTGCCTGGAGGAGCCTGCCCCTCTATTTGACTGTAAACTAAAGTGCTTTTGCTCAGCTCAAGGAGAGGTAGCTTGTCCCTGCCCACCTATGAATGGAATATGTGAAGACCCCCCTTCTGAAGACTGGCCCTTCCCTTGGAGATGTCTCACCAGACTGGAGAGCCTTGCACTTGACTTCCCCGCTGCCTCTCCCTCTCTGCTCCCTTTTGATTTTACTTCCTCACTGCTTCCTTCTCTCCGCTCTATAAAAGAACCTGGCATTCAGCCCCCAATCAGATGGTTATTTTGAGGCGCTAGCCTGCCATCTTCTCGGTCTGCTGGCTCCCTGATTAAAGCCTCTTCCTTGCCTCAACACTTCGTCTCTGGGATTCATTGGTCTGTCATGTAGTGAGCAGAGTGAGCTTGGACTCGGTGACAATCTCAGCATAATGTTTACTAGATTCCTCCAGATTGCAGCTTTGATCAGAATGTCATTTATTTTATTTTATTTTTTGGCTACACTTCACGGAATGTGGGATCTTCATTTCTGTACCAGGGATCACACCCCATATCCCTTGCATGGGAAGCTTGGAGTCTTACCCACTGGATAGCCGGGGTAGTCCCTAAATGTCATTTCTCTTAAAGGCAGAATGATATGTATGTATATATCACATTTTATTCATCCATTCATCTGCTGATGGACAGATGAGTTGTTTCCACCACCTTTTGGCTACCGTAAATAATGCTGTTATGAGAATGGGTGTACAGTATCAGTTTGAATTCCTGATTTCAATTACTTTGGGTATATACCTAACTGCTGGATTGCTGGGTCACAGGGGATTTTATGTTTAACTCTGAGAAACTGCCATGCTGTTTCCCAGGTTCCTTTTTCTATTTCCACGAGCAGTACACAAGGATGCCTCTTCTCCACATCCACATCAACACTTGGTATTTTCTGTTTTGTTTTTCTTTAATAATAGTCATTCTATTAGGTGTGAAGTAGTATCTCATTGTGGTTTTGATTTGCATTTCCCTATTGTACGAATATATATATTACTCAAAATAATTCTGAGATGTTATTCCCATTTTGAAGGTAAAGAGGTATCACTTTACAGAGATCATACTGTAAATTCACACTGTGCTGGTTTAACTCCAAAGCTACTATGCTGATTTCCCATGTGCTTTGTAAGGTAATAGGTACTTTGACTTTCAATAAGCATGAATTAAATGATATTGAATCTAGCGATGTGACTGGGGTTCAGAAAAGTAAAGCTTTAATACAGTCTATTAGAATATTTTGGGCTTCTCTGGTAGCTCAGCTGGTAAAGAATCCCCCTGCAACGCAGGAGACGCCAGTTCAATTCCTAGGTCGGAAAGATCCGCTGGAGAAGGGATAGGCTACCCACTCCAGTATTCTTGAGGTTCCCTGGTGGCTCAGACAGTAAAGAAGCTGCCTGCAGTGCAGGAGACCTAGGTTAGATCCTTGAGTTGGGAAGATCCCCTGGAGAAGGGAACGGCTACCCACTTTAGTATTCTGGTCTGGAGAATTCCATGGACAGAGGAGCCTGGCAGGCTATAGTCCATGAAGTCACAGAGTCGTGAATGAGTGACTTTGACTTCACTTTTCATTAAAATATTTTATAACCCAAAACAGGTTCACTGTGTCATTCTTGCCCCTTCTAAATGTAGGGTATTTGAGCCAAAGGCTGTGCTTACTTTGAGAATGAATAAAACTTGGAAAACTTACTGCCAAATTGCTTTTTAATGAAAGGAAATGGAATCTTGGAATGTCCCAGAAGTCTTCAACAAGACAAAGGATTTTGAAACATCGGTGTTTCCTTCATGTTATTGGGTACACAGCTATTAGCCTCATAACTGGATCCTGTGGAAGTTTTTGACAAATGAAGGTGTTTTCTTGGGGTAAACACAACAGGCAGGCCTTTTTCCTTGACAGAGAAATAATCTCTATTCAAAAAGAATCTCTACTGTGGATGCCTACAATTCCACCTCACAAACATTAAGCAAATTACAAGGAAAGCCAAGTGCACACCTATTAAAGAAGGGTACGAACATCCTTCCTGCTACACCCAGAGACAACCGCTGTTTCTTGAATCATCTCTCATGTAACTTCTATGCAAATCAAGTGTAAGTGCAGGAGTGGGCACACACCTACCCATCACACGTAGTTTTGTCTTTTTTGGATCACTTTATTTTTTATTTCATTTTTAATTTTTTGTTGGAGGTAATCGCTTCACAATGTTTGTTGGCTTTTGCGGTGCAGTTGTAAGTGTGTCCCCTCCTTGTTAAGCCCCCTCCCCTGCCGTGCCACCCCCCCACGTCATCACAGAGCACCACCCCGGGCTCCCGGGCTTCCTGCTAGCCATCTGCCTCACACATGGCGGCGTGTATGCTGTGCTACTTTCCCAATTCATCCTTCCTTCTCCTTCCCCCGAAATGTCCACAGGTTGTCCTCCACACGTGAATGGTCAAGGAAGAAGTGGTGCATATATACAACGGAATATCATACTCTCTTGCAGAACTACAGTACACACAGTGTTCTACAATTTGCTTTTCTGTTTTAATTCTGTCAGTGACCTCTCTCTGTGCTCTGTCAAGAGTGCGGTGTATCCATAGCAGAAATATGGTAGAGTTTATTTAGCCATTCACACGTTTATAGAATTTTAGGTTCTCTCTAGCTTCTCAAACAATGCATATCCTTAAAGATATGGCTCTTTACTTGTGATGATATATATCTGTGCTTATCATAAATATTTTGTTTAACTTTGCCTCCCAGTACATTCCTTTTAAATATTCTTTAGATTGGGTGTAAATTCTTGCCACAACTATTGCTGAGCACTGCTGTACCCTAAGTAGCACCCTAAGTAGGCCCTGAGGTCAGTGTCAGGGAGCAATGGCAGGAAACGAGATAGAAAAGGGCGTTGTACCATCGTGGGGGAAACAATTAAGGGCAGAATGACTGTGATGTTGTGACCGCGATACCTGCTAACAGGCCTGACCGAGCCAGAGAGTGGAGGGAGACCTTCTCTGACAAGTTATGACTGAGCGGAGGCATTCTGTGAGTTCAATAGGTGAGAAAGCTGGGGGTTTAGGAAAAGCTTTCCAGAAGAGGGAACAGTTTGTGCAAAGGCACGGTGGCAGGAAGAAACACAGCATATTAAAGGAACAGAAAGCAACACAGCTGAGTATTGGAAGTTGTTTTCCTTGTGCTTGATAAAGCTGGAGGGTAGGTCAGGGCCAAACCCGGTTTGGTCCCTGTAAGGCACCCAAATAAACATGAACCTAAACTCCTTTAATGCTTCCCATGCAAAGAAAACTCAAAACTAGCTTTCCCTTACCTTCTCATCCTACACAGAATTTCTCGAGTTGCCGGTGTTAAGATCTGGTGAAAGCTTGCACGGTGAAGGGATGGGAAATTGGGGGAGGAAGAGGAGGCAAAGGTGATCTCTAAGTTTTAGATTTGCAGTTTGTAAGGACAGCGGTGCCATCCACTGAGCGGGGACTGCTGAGGAAGTTTCCGCCCGGGGTAAAGATTGCGAACGTGCTATAGTGCTTGCAGAACCGAACACTGTGCCCTTCCATCGCTGAATGTTTACTGCTTGGTTAAGCTAAAAGTCAGGACTGGCTCTGTAATCTGGGGGGCCCAGAGCAAGATGAAAATGCAGAACCTTGCTCAAAGGGGATTAAGAATGTCAAGATGGCAACTGCAGAGCCTTAAACCAAGCATGGGACACTCTGAGATCTGGGACCCCCTGAAAGCTGGGACCCCATGCAGTTAACTGAACGGGTCACACACTAGGGCTCTAGGCAGACAACAAGGAAGAGGGTAAATTCTGGCTTTCATAAAGCTCATAAGCTGTGGGGGTCAGAGAGATGTAACCAGTGGTTATAAAAATTATCCTTATCTTTAAGAGCTACATGCTCAAATATTTGCAGATGGAATGATGTGATATCTGGGCTTTGCTCTAAAGTAATCCTGCAGAAGGGGGACGCTGAAGGAAGGTATAGTGAAAACACAACTGCTGTGAGTTAATTTTTGAGACTGATGATGGCTACATGGGGTTCAATATAATGTCCTCTGTAGTTTGGTACATGTTGTATGTTTTCCCTAATTAAAACAAATTTTTAAGAAAAAACAAGAAGTAACAATACCATGTGAAAAATGCTGTTACAGAAGCTGGAATTTGGAGATTATTTACATACCATATCCAGTTCATCCTTATTCCAAATCAAAAGTATTTTTGGAATTTATGTATCCCAGTTTGGAATTTGTATGTTTATAAACACAGTCTCACAAAAGAGCAGAGTGAGTTTTTTCTCCCTCGCTTTTGGAATGTAATTAACATATGTGTGCGCTGTGCTTAGTCGCTCAGTCGTGTCTGACTCTTTGTGACCCCTTGGACTGTAGCCCACCAGGCTCTTCTGTCCATGGGATTCTGCAGGCAAGAATGTTGGAGTGGGTTGCCATGCCCTCCTTCAGGGGATCTTCCCGATGCAGGGATTGAACCCACGTTTCCTGCAGATCCTGCACTGCAGGTGAATTCTTTACCTAGCGCCACTGCGGAAGCCCCATAATTAATATACACTATTGTGTAAGCTTAAGGTTGCACAATGTGACGATCTGATAACATGTATTTTGCAGTGATTACCACAAAATGGCTAGTGAACACGTCCATCACCTCACAGAGTTACCGTTTTGCTGTGGTGGTGGTGGTGGTGAGATTTAAGCTTCACTTTCCGAGCCACTTTCAAGTATATGGCACAGAACTGTTAGCTGCAGTCACCGAGCTGTACTTAGGTCTTCAGAACTCGCCATCGGATCGTTGGAGGTTGGTCCCTTTTGACCAGCCTCTCCCACAGGCTGCACTCATCCCAACCCCATAACCACACCCCGCTCTGTTTCTATGATTTCAGCTCATAGATGAGTGTGATCTAGATCAATTTTTAAAAAAGACATTTTATATCAGTTACCTCTGCTGTGAAACAACCCCCACATTCCATGGCTTTCAGTTCAGTTCAGTTAAGTTCATTCGCTCAGTCGTGTTCGACTCTCCGCGACCCCACGAATCACAGCACGCCAGGCCTCCCTGTCCATCACCAACTCCCGGAGTTCACTCAAACTCATGTCCACAGAGTCGGTGATGCCATCCAGCCATCTCATTCTCTGTCGTCCCCGTCTCCTCCCACCCCAAACCTTTCCCAGCATCAGAGTCTTTTCCAGTGAGTCAACTCGTCGCATGAGGTGGCCAAAGTATTGAAGTTTCAGCTTTAGCATCAGTCCTTCCAATGAACACCCAGGATTGATCTTCTTTAGAATGGACTGGTTGGATCTCCTTGCGGTACAAGGGACTCTCAAGAGTCTTCTCCAGCACCACAGTTCAAAAGCATCAATTCTTCGGCGATCAACTTTCTTCACAGTCCAACTCTCACATCCATACATGACCACAGGAAAAACCATAGCCTGGACTAGACGGACCTTTGTTGGCAAAGTAATGTCCCTGCTTTTTAATATACTATCAAGGTTGGTCATAACTTTCCTTCCAAGGAGTAAGCGTCTTTTAATTTCATGGCTGCAATCAGCATCTGCGGTGATTTTGGAGCCCAAAAAATTAAAGTCTGACACTGTTTCCACTGTTTTTCCATCTATTTCCCATGAAGTGATGGGACCAGATGCCATGATCTTCGTTTTCTGAATGTTGAGCTTCAAGCCAACCTTTTCACTCTCCTCTTTCACTTTCATCAAGAGGCTTTTGAGTTCCTCTTCACTTTCTGCCATAAGGGTGGTGTCATCTGCATATCTGAGGTTATTGATATTTCTCCCAGCAATCTTGATTCCGGCTTGTGCTTCTTCCAGCCCAGCTTTCCATGGCTTTAAGTAGCAGTTTATTGCGTCTTCTGAGTCTGAGGGTCACCTGGGGAGTCCAGCTGGTTGTGCCCGGCTCCCTGCCTCGGCTGTTGGGTCAGCAGGGCCTGGACCCCCTGAGATGCCGCCTGGGCACTGTCTCTCTCTCTTTGGTTTTGGCAGCGCCGCATGGCTTGCAGGATCTTAGTTCCCCAACCGGGGACTGAACCTGGGCCCATGGCAGTAGAGGCGCTGAGTCCGAGCCACTGGACCGCCAAGGAATTCCCAGGCTCCATCACTCACAGGGTGGCCTGCAGAGGTTGTGTGGCTGTGTGTAGTCTACATGCTTGGATAATGACATGGAGATTCTGAAACACTACTCTGCTCAGTCGTGTCCAACTCTTTGCAACCCTATGGGCTGTATCTCACCAGGCTCCTCTGTCCACGGGATTGTTCCCATGGACAATACTGGAGTAGGTTGCCATTTCCTTCTCCAGGGGATCTCCCTGACCCAGGGCTCGAACTCGAGTCTCCTGCGTCTTCTGAATTGGCAGGCGGGTTCTTTACCACTGAGCCACCCACCCAGGCCTGAAATGACTGACAGGCCTCACACTCCACACGTGGCCATCTGTGGGAAGTCACCGTGGCTCCGGTGGGGCTGTCCTGATGTCACTGCCCAGCCATTTTCAGTCCAGAAAGTTATTCCAGAAAGACCCATGATGGATACAAGGTAGCAAATTTTCCAACTGTCTTGTTTGCTTGTTTTCTTCTGATGACTGTAGACTGAACGTTTGTGTTCCTCAAAGTTTCATCTGTTGAAGCCTAACCCCCAGTGTGATGGTCTCGGGAGGTGGGGCCTTTGGAAGGTGGTTAGGTCATGAGAGTGGAGCCCTCCTGGGTGGGATTAGTGCCTTAGAAGGAGAGACTCGGGAGAGATGGTCATTCCGTCTGCCTTGTGAGGACACGGGAGAAGGCAGCTGTCTGCCAGCCAGGAGGAGGGCTCTCACCAGACACTCAGTCTGCTGGTACCTTGATCTCGGGCTTCTGGACTCCAGATTTGTGAGGAGTAGATGTTTGTTGGTTAGGCTGCCTGGTCTGTGTGTCTGTTACAGCATCTCAGGCTGCCTAAGACAATGGTTTTTCTTTTTATCAATAAAGCGTTGTTATTCTTTTTTATTTATTAATTTATTTTTGGTCGCGCCATGCACCCTGCAGTTCCCGGACCAGGGATGGAATCCACGCTCCATGCAGTGGAAATGCAGTGTCCTAACCACGGGACCGCCAGGGAATTCCCAATGATCATTTTAATGGACTTCAAAGAACAAGTCTGTTGTTTGGATGCTTCTGTGTTCAGATTCTTGGATAAAAGAAGCCTTACCTCATTTAGGGAAGCTGGAGTGTAGGGTCTCCATGAGGATCAGGTGGGTGGAGAATGAGCCTGGAGGAAGGTCTCTCTCCCCTTCCCCTCGTGGTTCTAATGGGGACTGCGTCTCAAGGTATCCTGAATGCATGGCCTGCCTGGATTCCTCCAATAAGTGCTGAGGGGAGAGTCCCTTTCAGCCTCGGAAGGGGCTGGCTAGCTGGGAAATGGGAGACCCGGAACATGGAGCCCACGGCGGAGGCCTCTGCTTCTCCCAGCATGTAGACATTCAGCTCTGAACAAGTTTACATGAACAGCCCCCAGACGCCCCCAGGTAAGGGCTCAGAACAAGGGCCCTCTAAGTCAGCAGTCCCCAACCTTTTCGGCACCAGGGACCAGTTTCATGAAAGATGAGTTTCCCACGGACGGGGGCTGAGGGGAGACGGTTTCGGGATGACTCACGCCCGTGACATTTACCGTGCACTTTATTTCTGTTACTGTCACGTCAACTTCACCTCAATCATCAGGCTTGAGATCCCGGAGGTTGGGGACCGCTGCTGTACATTGAAGAAGTTGGAGTCCGGCCTGCAGGCTTCATAGGCACACTGTTCCGTGCAGAGTTCATATCTTTATTTAACGCAGTCTCCTGGATCTGCCTTCTCCCTCCGGCTTTTGCTGGCAGGAGCTGCTGTTGGGGACATCTGAGTCCTAGGAAGCCATCCAGCTCTGCTGACTGTTCATGCCAGGAAGAGCGCTCTCTGCAGGGTCCTTACCCACACTGGGCCAGAGAGGAGGGTGCTACAGAGACAGCAAAGCCGGGCCCTGGGCCATGGAGACCACCCGGGAGAGAAGAAGCTTGTAGAAGCTGTTAACCAAATCAAGGACACCACCAGCTACAGGGGAGCTGTACCCCGGATGCCAGCTTGCTGCCAAATCTGTGGGTCCTCCCAAGACTGAGAGTCACACACAGGTCAGGTTAACTCTTCAGAACCACCATAGCAGACAGCTATGAATAGCCTGCCTGCGTGAAGTCGCAGTCCTGGTGGATTACGCAGAGAGGCAGAGATGCAGCACGGGTTGTGGCGTGGTGAGGCCCTGATTCAGTCCAGCCTGTTTCTGCCTTCGTTTGTGAAACGTGCTTGATCATCTCCATCTTATGGGTTATCCTGAGCAGCCAGTGTGATCCTGTATATGCAAGAACTTTGTAAATAGCACTGCGGTACTTGCCGTTTATCCACGCCCAAGAAATTGAGGCCATCTAAAGGGCAAGGTCTGTTTCATTCTTTTTTTTAAAATTGTGGTAAAAAAAACAAAACAAAACTATCGCACAAACTTTACCATCACAACCATTTTTAAGAGTACGCTTGTGTTGTGTGAAGTGGGTCTCCAGGCGTTTTCATTTTGCAAAACTGAGAGCCTCTGCTCGGTAAATCGCAATCGCCCTTCACCTCTTCTCTCCCCGCACCTCGAGCTACTGCTCCCCTTTCCGTTCCTGTGAATTTGACTCTGGAAACCTCACCTACGTGGGATCACACCGGATTTTCAACTAGTTTCGAAGGACCAATATTTAGTAGAGCACCTGAGTACTTACAAAGCCCCCAGTAGGGATTTTCCTGGCTCTCTGGTATTTAAGACTTCGCCTTCCAATGCAAGGGGGACAGGTTCAATCCTTGGTAGGGGAGCTCAGATCTCATCTGCCTTGGGGCCAAAAAACCAAAACATAAAACAGAAGCAATGTTGTCACAAATTCAATAAAGACTGTAAAAATGGTCCACATTAAAAAAAAAAATCTTAAAAAAAACCTGAATAAATCTCCCCTGGCGTGAATGGCGTGAATGGACGGAAGCTTCATGAAGGTGAACGAACATTCCACCATGTTTGCCTGAGGTCTTCCCCGATTCAGTGCTGAAGAGTCCACGTCCTGGCCACTGTACCTGAGAGCTGCTTCTGCCAAAGACAGCTCGATTCAGAGATCCAGGCACAAACGGAATTATGAGGCTTCCTGCCAAGCTCAATTCATTCTTCCCAAGGAAAGATGTTTCCTCGGTACTGGAGTTTATCTTTAGAGCCTTCTGGCCACAAGGGTCAGTCAGCCTTTGCTCAAAATGGAGTTCCCTCCTCCATGAGCCTCGAAGACCCGAGAGGGGAGTAGCTGAAGCTGACCAGTCTCCAGCTGCGGCTCAGGTCCATGGGGACCCTCCTGGGGGCAGGGCCCGGCTTCGTGGGGCCTGGAACTTAAGCCGTTTGCAGACCTTGAATCGAGAAAGAATAGAGAGCCTTGGGAACGCGTTTCTAGGGTCCCGTGCAGGTTGTGGAGGAGTCCAGACAATCAAAGGCACTGAAGCTTAAGCTTCAACAACTTCCTAGTAGATCTTCTCTTGTCTTCCCCATGCTTTTTTTGTTTTTGTTTAGCATTTTAAAAAACTGAGGTAAAATTTACATACAATTAATATTAAATTTTAAAGCATACAATTTAGTGGCATTTAGTGCATTTGTGATATTGTGCAACCACCACATTTATCAAGATTTTTCTAGTTTCAGGACATGTTTATCATGCCGGAGGAAAACCTTCTACCCATTAAGCTGTTGCTCCCCATCCCCCATGCCCTCTGGCCCCTGAAAACCACCACTCTGCTTTCTTTCTATGAGGACTAACCTACCCTGGACACTACACAAAAATGGAACCATGTCACACACAAGCTTCCACATCAGGCTTCTTTCAGCACTTCATTCCTTTTTTTCGGCAAATTATATTCCATTTTATGGGTATACACAATTTGTTTATCCAGTCAACAGTGGAGGGACAGTAGGGTCATTTGGACCTTTAGGCTACTGTGAAAAATGTCTCTATGAACCTTTGTATGCCAGTATTTCATTGTCTCTTTCTTCAATTCTTTTGAGTATTTTTAAGAAGTAGAATTGCTGAGCCGTATGAAAATTCTTTGCTTAACTTTTTAAGGAACAGCCACACTATTTCCCACAATGGCTGCACTGTTTTACATTCCCCCGAGAAAAATGTGAGGGTGCAATGTCTTCATATCCTCATCACCAACACTTTTATTTTCCCTTAAAAAATTACAGCGATCGTCATGGTATAAAGTGATGTCCTGGGACTTCCCCTGAGGTCCAGTGGGTAGGGCGGCTCTGTGCTCCCAACGCAGGGACCCCGGTTCAATTCCTGGTCAGGGATCTAAACATCCTGCAATGAAGACTAAAGACCTCTTGTGCTGCAACTAAGGCCTGCCATGGCCAAATAAATAAATATGCAAAAAATAAAAATAAAGTGATGTCACATTGCGGAGTCCCTCATTCTTTTCTTTTTTTACTTTCCATTCAGTTTGCCATTTTTCTGACTTTTAAGAACATCTTGAACACAATCATTTATGTAAAAACCTTTTTTTTTTCTTTTTTCCTGGTGAGTAATAGTCAATAACAAAGCATTTACTTGGGCTTATGTCTAGTCAGAGCAGTGCTATCAGCCACCAAACATCTCAATGACAGGATATGAATTTGGGGAGGTGGAAGGTCTGTCTTCTTGGGGTAAACTGGGAGCTGGGAGCTGCACATACTTTGAGAACATGGACTGGCTGAGCTGGAAATATTCTGCACTGAAAGCGGACTTGCTTGGGCATCCATCTTCTGTCTCAACTGAGGGAATTATTTACCCCCTGTTTGCTAAGGTTGCCAAAATACCACTGACTGGGTGGCTTAAGCAACAGAAACGAATTTTTTCTCAGTTCTGGAGGCTGGAAGTCTGAGATCAAGATGTTGGTACGTTTGGTTTCCCCTGAGGCCAGCGGCGCAGATGGTAAGGAAACAAAAACCGCCTGCAGAGCAGGAGACCCAGTTTCGATCCCTGGGTTGGGAAGATCCCCTGGAGGAGGGCATGGCAACCCACTCCAGTATTCTTGCCTGGAGAATCCCATGGACAGAGCACTCATGCCCGAGGCCTTTCGCCTTAGTCTGCAGGGGGTCACCTTCCCACTGAGCCTGCACGTGGCCTGTCCTCTGTGAGCATGCACTCCTGGTATATCCCACTCCTCTAGTAAGGACCCCAGTCACAGTGGGTAAGGGTCCCACCCACACGACCTTATTCAGCCTTAATCACCTATCTGAAGTTCCTGTCTCTAAATACATCATACTGAGACTTAAGGCTTCAACACATGAATTTATGGGGGACACAATTCAGACTCTGAACTTTGTCCTTATCACTGTGGTAAAGAGGATTGAAATCAACTTGAAAAGTCTGAAAGTGAAAGTGAAGTCACTCGGTCATGTCTGACTCTTTGCGACCCCATGGACTGTAGCCTACCAGGCTCCTCTGTCCATGGGATTTTCCAGGCAAGAATACTGGAGTGGGTTGCCATTTCCTTCTCCAGGAGATCTTCCCAACCCTGGGATTGAACCCGGGTCTCCCGCATTGTAGGCAGACACATTACCATCTGAACCACCAGGGACGTGGCCAAAGTGAAAAGTCTGAAGGAAACTATAAAGTAAAATCTCCTCTGCCATGCCATTAATTGGATCAGGGAGTCAGGCCAGATGGTGAGATAGGACAGAAAAAGTCGTGCCCTCAGGGCCAGGAGGGGTCCGCTTTCTGC